>NW_024349800.1:65181780-65589841 GCF_902729225.1 Pteropus medius | reverse complement strand
GTGGAATAAATTCTGGCATAAATTATAAAAAAACTGATCCTTTTTCTTATCCACCATACACAGCTAAAGCCATTCTCCTTCTCTCCTTTCTCAGTAGCTGCTCAAAGATAGACTAAAGATTTTATCTAGTAAATACATTCTACAGATGGGGAAACTGAAGACCAGAGGAAAAGTGACTCTTCCAAGGTCACAGAATACAATGTGACAAAGTAAGATGGAAACTTTCACTCCTGATTCCCAGGCTAGTGCTTTTCCTCACTCAGAAACAAAGTCCCTCCAATTTCTCATCCTGAAAAAGAAACATGCAAAGAATGTTGTAACTTAAAAATGAAAATCTGCTCTGGAACTCTGGTGAAGACCGACAAGTACACAGATAGCATGACAGGAACAAAATAAAGTGCTGCAGTGTGAACAAGTATGATGTTATCATTCAATTCTCAATAATACATTTTTATGAGCAAATGAGCACATACGAAATATATATTATGGAAGATTGTGTTAATATCATGTTTATTTACACTTCAGCAACCTGATAATCTTTACATTATACTTTCTCTATGCCTGAAGATGGTATGATTCTGCAAACCTCGAAGTTGGCTCTAAACTTTTCAATAATGCAGTTGAGGATCTGTCCCCGCCCTCACTGCCCTTACTCTGCCCCCACCACACACACACACCCACTGAAGGATGTCTGCAAAAGACAGGTCTATATTCTTAACAAACTGGTGAACCGTGAAGAATTCCCCTCATCTGCAATTTATGCCTGGTTGTCATTTTGCTTTGGCATCCTTCCCAAAGCACCTCCTCTTCCTCTCTGTCATTACATAGTCACCATTCTAGTCATTCAACTTTTTTAAAGCCTGCACAGTGAAGAAGTCCTCCGGGGTTGCACACCGCCAGCCCCGCCTTGAGTAGAAGGAGGGGCCAGCATTCATTTCTAAGGTAAAGCCCTGCATGCCCCCATCAAGGCCTGGCAGTGGTGGTGGCAGCTTCCTCCCAGGACGTCCCTCTCCACGTCTGGCACTGAAAAAGCCAAAGTTAGACTGACAACAACACTAACAAAGATTAATTCCTGTGTCTGATGAGAGCTAATTTCTCTGATTAGAAGACTCTCAAAGATGTGCAGTGACTAAATCCTGACTGGAAATATTCAAATGGTAGAAAGATGGGGTGAAGAGGCCCAGTCACACGACAGTGGCTTACCCGAGACCTTCCTGAGACCAGGCCTATTATGAGTCAAACAAATAACTGGGATAAACACACAAGGGCAGGCAGCTCTGGCCCACTAAGCATTTATGTATGTATCTATTTCATTCCCTTTATTTATTTATTTATTATTTATTTTTCTTTCCAGAGCTTCTTGGCAGGTCTTGTCTGAAACCACATTCATTCAGAAAGATGAGATGAGAGGTGCAGAGGGCACATCCACCTCGATAAACATCATGTAGTCAGATGGAAACTGATGGCTAACAGGGCTCTGCACTGATCCATCCACCAACCCCCCAGGAATTTGCTTTGGTTCAAGGAGGAGAAAGAAGCTGATGGTCATTGGGGATGATCTACCTCCAGACTGTTGCCCGATGATGCGCAGGCACACACAGGGGTGGCAGGTGAAGGAGGTCATCCATCTAGAAACAGTTGACATTCGAATGACAGCCTTGCTGAGCTCTGTGGTCAGAGGGAAAGTGGGAGGTGGTTGGCAAGGTGTGAGCTCAGAAGGCAAACTGACTGTGGCTTGAATTCTGGCTCTGTCATTTACATCCATGTGAACCTAGACAAGTCATATAACTTCTGAAAGGCTAATACCTCTCCCAGAAGGAAGATCATCCTCTTCATATTAATTCCTTGGCATACACGATTTGTAAAAAAAAAGCCTGGCAACAAGAGCTCCTTTGTCCTCATGCCACTCGCCATTAGATCTTTGGGATCTAATGAGAGAAAAGTCTTCTGGCTTCATTCTGGGAGACATGGAGGCTGTGGGGTCTGCTACTTATAGAGAAATGCAGCGACTTCTGGCTGAAGGAGAAATACGGTGTTCCTACTGGCAGGTGGGGGCAGAGGAAGGAGCTCTTTTCCTTATCTCTCACATTGTCCCTGCCCTGCCCTTCACCCTTAGCCCTACCTGTCATTCATTCATCTAAAAACATATATTGAACACTCACCAAGGGACGCACTGAGATAGGAGCTGTCCATGTGTAATGTTTCAACTCCCTTTAGCAGAAGACACTGTCCCATCCCCCCACACAAAGATGTTTACCAGTTCCATAAGCATATACTAAGAGTCTGTTTTGTGCCAGGTTCCATACTAGGCCCCCAGAATAAGAAGACAAGATCTCTCCCCCAAGGAGCTCACAGCTTACTGATGGAAAAGAAGCTGGCTTTGGTCTGAAGGCAGGTCATTCCTTGAGGTTCAAGATAGTGCTCAGTGCTCCCCTCCTGAACTGGGCTAGTACAGATGTAAAGCTGCAGTCAGCACACTGCTAATGGGGCTTTGAAAGTCTCTGCTTTATTAGGGCATCCAGGAAAGCCGATTTCAGCTGCAAATGCCTTCATTGCCTCCCCAGCAGAAATGGCTAATACCTGCTTTCTGGGACGCGCTCATCAAAAGAAGACTCTCAAAGCCCCATTAGCAGTGTGCTGATGCTGGCTGTACATCCTGTAAGGGCAAAGTCCAGTGAAGTTAAAGGAATACAGCCTATTTGTCAACACCAGAATGAGTCAGAGCTACCCCCACCATCCCAGCTCACTAGCCCCAGTCTTTACTCCCTCTCTCTTACCTGGGGAACTCAGGGATTACAATATCTCAGCAGGGGACTCTGCAATCCTACAACCCACGCACTTCTCCCTCCTTCCTCTGGCTTACCATCCCCCTTCCCTGCCAGTCTCAATTAATTCTACAAGCCCGCAGAAGCCCAAACACCGGCATAGACCAGTATGCCAAGGACTTCCCCACTCTGCCATCATCTGACCACCTATAGAAGTTCTTGGGCTCTACTTTCCTGATAACCTTCAGGAGTGATCCAGGTTTCGAGAATCTTGAAGCTGAACCAACCAATTTCTTCCTTGGCACCACGACGTTGTGGTCATTTGATCTCCTAGGAGCGAAGATAACTCACTAGAGAGCCTTCAGACGTAGAGAGACCTGAAGGTCCAGGCCTGTACACAAGCTGTGGGACCTCACTAGTTCACATCGGACTGAAAGGAAGGGCTGCCATCACTGTCTGGAGATGCTGTGAACACTAAGAAGATTTTGTCTGAGATTTCACCAGCCAGCTCTTCCCCAACCCTGGTCTTAATATGACTTGATCTCAACTTCTACAATGACCCAAGCTCACATGAAAAGGATGCCCAGTACTAAGAAGTACTGGCCTTGCCTTCTCTTTGCTCCCTAACCCCCCCAGAAAAAGAAACCACAGGACAGGAATTGAGATTCTCTCTACTTTGTTTATTGTCTCATTATTCAACTGACAAGCAGGGTGATGTGGACCACTAAGGAACAGGAGTCATTAGAGAGTCTAGCAACAAATATAATATTTCAACAAAACCGAGCAAACCCTGCTATACTGTAGGCCTCTGGGAATACAAACCTGAATAATAAACCTGGTCCCTTACATTAGGACTCGTGGTTTAGTGGATAAAGACAGACATAAATAGGAATTATATGTAGCCTGAAACATGCTTTATTAGCCATATGAACAAATTGCTTTGTTTTATTCCTTATCGTATTTGATGTTACTATGGTATTTATTGTTGTTGACCACTACCCCTTTCTTGAAATTCTCTACTTACTTGACATCTGATTTCATTTTCTCCTGGGTCATCTTTTACTTCTCAGTCTCCTTTATTGCAACCTCCTAAATGTTAGTACTCCCTAAAAAATTCATTTCTTCTCTCTTTGACTCTTATTCCGCAACTTAACTTCTCCCTGCAAAATATCTTTTGCTCCTAGTCCTTGACAACACCTACATATTGAAAGCTCCCAAATCTATATCTCCTACCCAGACTTTTCATGGGTGACACCTCCAGAACATATATTTGTTGAATAAACATCTTTTTTAAATACCATGTACCAATGATATTCTAAGTGCTTTACAAATATTAATTTATTTAATTCTCCTAACAATATAATGAGCCTACGAGGTGGGTGTTATTATTTTCTCTGTCTAAGGTAAGGAAACCAAGACACAGAGAAGTTAAGAAAGTTGTCCACGATCATACAGCTAGGCAGCACTGAGGCTGAGTTCCAAATATATGTGGTCTGGCTCGAGAGAGTGCCATACCATTCTGCCTCTCCAACTCTGCATATTACAGGTACATGACGCATATTTTGGCAAATATAAACTTGGTTATTGAGAAAAATTTATGGAATGAAATAATTGGAATATGTGTAGAGAAAAAAATAACTTGGTTATCTGCTCCCCATCTGCTAGTCCATTTGCATAACCAAACTTTCCACTTTTGTTAATGGCATCATCATCTCTTCAGTCTCAGAGAAAGTCACTGCCTTACATATCAAAAATATTCAGTGAAGGCTTCTGAGTTGCGTTGAACTGAACACGAAAGGATATCAGAGCGAGAACTTCTACTGGAGAATTGGGAAAGATTTTAGAGAAGAACTGACATTTGTTGACCAGGGTTTAATACTTTACATAGCGCACTACATATTCACGCTGTGATGGAGCTAAAAGATCAGGCAATTCCATACTCTCATTTTACAAATGGTGAATCTCAGGTAGTTAAGAGGACCTAGCAATGAGAATAAGTCCAGAACCCAGTGTGAGAGGAGCCTTAGCCCCTTAGTACTCAAAATGTGGTCCACGACCTGGTCGGACCTATGATACTGGAATGATATGGAGGCTTGTTCCCACATACCTGCTCAATCAGAATCTGCATATTAACAAGACCTCCAGGTGATTTACCACCACATTGAAGCTGAAACAATATATGACTGTTTCTACGCAGGCCAAGGGAAACGGATTATATAGGCAAACTCAGAATCCTCATAATTTCATTCTCTCTGGAACCCTTCTAAGTTTTGGTAAATATATCTCTCCTCTGGCCTACACCTTGCTCCTGACAACCTCATGGAGATTAAGATAAATATAATTGCATGCATACACAACTCTACTATGGAGAAAAGGCTTCATCCTTAGCAGCTCGACAGAGACACAGCTGTGAATGATGTTGGTGAATGTTGAGCAGATAGTTTTGACAAAGGTGGAGGGGTGGGACAGAAGGAAAGAAGATGTTTTTTTCCAGTCCCAAGCTCTTGTAGTTAATGAGGATACTGGGCCTACTACAAGTTGGTCATATGTGCTAGAAAGGAAGTGAAAGAGATATTGTTAGAACAAACTTGCTTTATTAACATAATCTGGGCCGGAAGGGGGATGATATTGGTTAAAGTCCTAGAACCTGGAAGTATCGAATGATCTCAGTCTCAGTAATAATGGGTCCTGGGTGGAGATTTGCAGCCATAGCCATTTGGCTGAGGCCCTCAGTGGAAAAGAAGCCAAAGAGTTGAGGCCTGGGTTAACATGGAAGGTGGTTGCCGTCAGATAGAAGGGGTAATATGCTAGGTAGAACCAAAATTGGAGGGTGGCAAAGATATCAGGAATCAAGGGAAAGTACAAAAGCATAGACTACATGAAATAGGAAGGAAATAGTTAATTCAAACAAAATAAAATTCAGCCACAGCTGCTGTGGCTGAGGGCCGTTTAATGGTTGGACATGGGATGAAACCATACAGGAAAAAGCTGCTAATGAAAGAGAGGAAATATTCCAGGCAGCTCTTCATCCTTAAGTTCCTCTTTTCCTCTCTAAACCCATGGAAGAAGATAAAGCCTCTTCTTCAACAGCTGAGAAAGACATCCGCAGACATTTTGTAGAGGGATTTTGTTGCAGAAGGCATTCATGGAACAGGTTTATGATGGAAGAGCATTGCACCTCCTTAAAATCCCTGTATTTGCATGAATATGTGTGGTAGCAAATAGAAGCAGAAATAGCTAAAGTAGAAGAAATACAGACATCTGTATACTCCAGAGTGAACAGTTGGAGGCCAAATTGGAGGCAGAATTGCAGTTGGCCTATCAGCTCTGCAGCAAGAAAGGGAGGGGTCCAAATTCCACTGGCAGAAGATGCAGAAGGGGACTTGTGGCTGCTGTAGAATAAGAGAAGAGAATTCGGAGAGTATCAGGACAAAGCATCTAGAGGCATCTAGCACAGGACTGAACCAGCGTTCTAATGGTATACTAGGTAGAGCAGTTAACTACAAATAAATCATATTATTCATTCCACAAAGTAAGTCCTGACCTGATCCTCTATAAAGTTGAAAGAACCCCTTCAAGTATTAACAGCAGATGGATGTGATCTCAGAGAGAGAAGAGCAAGGAGGTAGCACCCCTTAGAGATGATACCTATATGACTGGCCTTTTCTTTCTCCTTCTCTCCTGCACAGGTTTCCAGTCTTCTTTCCTTTTCCTCTACCGCCATCTTCTCTCCTTTTCTTGGCCACTTTCTGACTCTCCTGGCTAGAAAATGAAGCTAAAGTTTATATTTTATTATTTATTACAGAGAATTTATGTTTCCTGGTCTTGGTTTAGAAAGTGCACAAGTAAAATAGCTTTATTTATTTATGCATTTAAATAGACTAAATTAACTTGATTTTTATGTTTTATATACCTACCCTTCTTGACCTTTGCCCCCAAAGATGGCACTTTTTATGCCAAAATGGCATCTACATAAATCTAGTACTAGACCAGCATTTGCAAAGGATGTTTACAGAGAATAGTGTTGTAGATCCCTTCCAAGCCTGTCCAGTAATCTCAGCCCTTCAGAAGGTAACATGAAACTTCTTATCTAACACAATGAACTGAGGATAGAGCCAGGACATAAAGATAGACAGGTAGCAATTTGACTGTGTCCACTGATTCTGGGGATATCTCTATTTGAAGGTCACAGAATTCCTACTTGCTCACCTCTTAAATCATCTACTTTTGTCTGCAGGTGGTGACAGACTCCAAAAAAATCTAAAATAGTCATCTTTCAAAGTTAACAAGATGCTGCTTAGAAGGCCCAGCATGACTGTCAATAGCCATTCAAAGGGAGCTGTCAGCAGCTTCCCTGAGGAAGGGTTTCAGTTAATGCAGAGAGTCAGGCTGGGGAGGCCACATGTTGGGAAGAACCAGCTGTTTGGCTTCCCATGCAGGAGCCCAAAACTGAAGGCAAAGAGGATGAGGTTTGCCATTCCCCTAAGCAGAACAGACTAGAAGAGTCCCAGTGGGACTTCTACAACCAAGGAAAACTTGCTACAATCTGGGGCTCATTCAATGAAATCCATTGCCTTTTCCCCATGTAAGGGGTTCTCAATTAAATTTCCCCTGAGATCCTCTTCCTCCCCTAGTGATCTGTTTCTTGCAAGACTTTTTTTTTTTTTTTCTCAGATACTGCAAGGTTGATTCGAATGAATGCTATAATTCTAGTTTGGGGTCAGATTTATACAATGCCCCTTACTGAACATAAGCCCCAGTTTCTTTATTTGTAAAATAAGAGTGTGCAACTACAACATGGTAACACGATAACTCAGCCGCACAAGAATACTATCAGGATTTTTTTAAAAAGAGCCTTATCGAGACTAATGAAATTTAAAAGTGTTTTCCTCCAGAGTCCTCCATAATCTTTCTCTTCAAATTTAGTGCAAGAAGAAGGGAAGAAGGGGAGACTACTTGGGGCAGATGACATCACATTAATAGACAGCAGAGAGAGAACCAAACTTCTTTACTCCTTGTACTTCCACCCTCTCCACTAAGGATACATTTTCAGTCTGGGAAGGGAGAATAAACTCAAGTAGGAATAGACCGAAGCCCATGATGGATGAAGAGACAGAAAAAGAGTGCCTATAAATGAGTTCAAGTCTTCAAGCCTAGATAAATTGCCTCCCAGACAGGTGGGATCAGGGAATTAAAATCTGAAATTTGCAGAAATAGTGAAAAAGAAGAGGTGACAGCTGACTGGAGATGAGCACCTTCATCCCAATTTTCAGAGAGAGGTAAAAGCTGCATTAGCTGGTGAGCCCCCACATAATTCTAGATTGTACTCCTAAAGAGAATATTGGAAATTTTCCAATTTCCAAACAGGAATCATCAGAAGCTGGCCTGGGTCCATTAACACCAAGTCATTTCAGGGATAGTTAGGTTGATTAATGTCAAGTTAGGAGAGAAAAGTAAGATATTTCTTAAAGTATCTTTTAATAATGATTGTATTTAAAATATTATTCATTCATTCATTCAATCAATCATTCATTTATTCACTTGTAAACCTCTACTAGAATGTAAGATCCATGAGGACAGAGATTTATTTTTTGTATGGGGAAGGGAATTGTTCTTTTGTTTAGGGCTGCACCTAAAACAATGTTTGTCACATAGAAGATACTCAATAAATATTTTTGAGTAAATCAATACATGTGCGTAATAAAAGACTAGAAAGGGACATAGCAAAAGTTAACTGAAATTATGTCTGGTTGCTTAGGTGTCAGATGGTTTTAATTTTCTTATTTATACTAGTTTTTTTTCCCTCTCTTTTCCATATTCTCTATAACAAGCTTAGGTTACTTTTGTAATAACAAAAATAAAATACTACCTTCTTTGAAAAACTTACATGACAAATTAATCTTATTTTATTCTCTTTGGAAGTATTATCAGATGGGCCAAACAGAGGAATGTAGATTTCCAAAAAGTGTTTTCCCAAATCTCTCATGTTATGCTTTGACCCAGAAGGAGAGTCGTGGGCATAGTGGTAGCTGAACTGTGTGGATTTGTTGAATGGCTAAACCCAATAGATTAAAGAATCAATGCCAATTCCAAGGAAAGTTTCCAGTGGTGTGTTACAGGGGCTGGTCTCATTCAGCATATTCTTCAAAGGCTTGAATGAAGGCCTTTCCAAGGAGGGCTCTACTTACTTAAGTTATAGACAACAGATAGCTGGAAAACCTGGCTAATAAACTGGAGAACAAGATTCAGATTTAAATAAAAGATCCCAACAATCTTTAACCATGGGCCAAAACTGCTGAAATTAAACTTGATAGGTCCTATACTTAGGTTCCAAAAATGTCTATAGCCCAGATTCTTACAGGGAAAGACCTGCTTAAGGATAGTTTGTGAGGAAAGACTCAAGCAATTTAGCTGGCCTCAAGCTTATGATGACTTAACATAGTGATGTGGCTGCTCTAAGAGCTGGGTCATACTAACAAAGTTCTCACGTCCAAATTTAAGATTCATTTCAGATTTAGCATTTTATGATCTATGACAGCATTTCTCAAAGTGTCTTTTGGAATATTCCATGTTAAATGAGAGTTTAGTAGTCATGTATATTTAAGAATCACTTTCGGAGCAGTTGGTTTTCCCTTATGGAGATGCACAGTGCATATTAGCATAGTAGACATTATGAGAAGTCCTGTAATAAAGGTCTTCCTGATTTCTTTTATTAGGAAATTTTATTTTGTTTTGTTTTTGTGTAACACCTGTTAACAATCAAAGCACTCTTCAGGAAAGGCTGATCTACCATAAGCTGTTCTAAGCATAAAGTATATCATATATATTTCTGTCCTCAGCAAATAACACAGAGCAGGGCACACCACAGGTATTCAGTGCACGCCTGTTGAATGAATGAAAAAGAACGTACCAGAATACTACAGTATCACAAACTCTTCAAATCACACCATATAAAAGGTACACGGGCACCTTTTATATGTCCAAAGGAGAACTAATAGTATGGAAGATTTGGAACCTTGGGTATCTATGGAGGCTTTTGCCTGGAAAATAGAACAATTGGTCAGAACAAAGCCCTGGTAGGAGGAAGATAGGCTAGAGTGAGGCTGCCTGAAATCTGTAAATGAGACAGACCTTCCAGAAGAGTAGAGCATCACAAATGATTAGCGAAGTCCCAAGGTCAAACATGGGTAGGGAAGTCCAGTTAAGGGCCTCAGGCTCCAAGAGTATACTTCTGGGCAAGAGACCCCAGAGAGATCATTTAGTGCAATGATTCTCAACTCTGGTTGCACATATTAATCCCCTATATAGATATTTTAAATACCAACATCTGGACCTCTTCCTGGACCTAACAGATCAGAATCTCTGGGAGTTGATCTTGGTCTCAGCAAGACTGAGACTAGGGTGAAACAAGCCGGACTCCTAGGACACCAAATGCAAGGAGATAGTTCTCTCAGGGTTCTACAAGTGCCAGGTTGTCTTATGAGAGTGATGCCTCCTTATATTTTGCACACTAAGAGCCTGGCTTGCTTCACCCTAGTTCTCGTCCTGGGTGGTGGTACTCTGTAAAGTTTCTCCCAGGTGATTCTAAGATGTGACAAGTTTTTATCATCACTGATATACTCAATCTCATTCAATATAAAGGCTAGGAAACAGGGAACCAGAGCAAGTTAATGTCAAAGGCAAGGCTAGAAAGGACCAGTAGAGTCTGGCAGCAGGGAAAGGGTCAGAGACAAGACAAGCAGAAGCACTCGGAATCAAATACTGGGGACTCGCTTATAAGGATGGGGGTTTGGCTCCACTTCTAGGAAGACCTTATGAGAGAAGACAAGGCCTCAAGATATTGGTCCCAAACAGGGAAATGAAGCAGAAATCTAAGCATTAAAGAATAAATGTAGTCCCAGTCACAGGAGCTGGACCACAGAGCTGACTAGGTCATCATGCGCAAATGTGACCTAGAGATGGAGCCATGAGGGCAGCACAAAAGCAGCTGCTTGTGATTCAGGGACCCTCCAGGTTCCTTCCTGCAGTCTCAATGCCAGAGCAGATCTGAGCTGGCACAATAATGGCATTTGAATGGAAATTGTATGGAAAAGTAATCTGATTTATTCTAAGGGGTTTCAAAAACCAGGACTCGGACTAACAAGAGACATTACAACTTTGGCCCAATATTAGGCATTTCTACCTATTAAAGATTTCCAATAATGAAGTAAAGCAGTGAGTGTAATCTGACTGGAAGTATTAAGGAATGTTTGTAGAGGGCAGTATGGAGGGCCCACTTTCTATTAAATGACTGTTGTTGCCTTTCAACTCAAAGATTCCAAGTCCCTTGTCTTTAATTTTTTCTTACCTCAAGGGGCCTTCTTGGGATTCCCTCCAAATGCTCTATCTATCAGGTATACAAGATGCTTAGAAAGACCACAGGGCCATTTGCATATAATTAGATTATAAAAGACTGAGGTTTGAATAAACTGTACAGTCTATTCACAGATAATTTTCAGGTTAAAATTATATCACTGCTCCCCTTATAGTCATCATCTTTTGATTTCACTCTTCTATTCCTCCTCCTGCATCTATTTACGTTGACCCAGATCAAATCTAATCAAATCAGCCCACATTTGTGGAGTGCTTACTGTGAGCCAGGCTCTATGCTAGACACAAATCCTCACCTCTGAAACGTGACAGAAAAGGTTGAGCCCACAGAGTGAGGGGTGGGGAGATAAAGAAAGCCAGGGCCTTGAATAAACTTCATGAGGCCACAAACACTTATTCCCATCCATTTTGCCCATTGTGGAAAATAAGGATGCAGAATGCCCCAGATGCACTCCCTACAGCTCTCACTCTGCACCCCTAGAACCAAATCAACACAGGGGTGGATCCAGGGAATTGAAAAAATGTATCCACAGGGTTTCCATGGCATAATGTGAAAGAGAAGGTTCTTGTGCCAAGAAAGCCAGGCATTCGGTTCCTGGGTATAGAGTGGAAAAGGAGGAGCTGTTCCACAGAGCCTGAAACACTCTTAATGCCCTCCTTGTCTCCACACACCAGGCTCCCAGTGTCCTTCACCTTGCTTCCAAAGTCCCTTCCTCTGGAAAGCATTCCAGATGCATCAGATGAAGGTCATCACTCCATAACATCTTCAAGTTTCCCTTGGTAACATTAATCACGATTGTACCCAGGAACAATTTGCGTAATTGTCTTCCCTCTAAACTATAAGCTCCTTGGGAGTAGGGATCTCTAATGCATAAATACATGAATGCCATTAGGCAGGAAAAAAAAAGAAGAAAGGAAAAGAAGCAGCGGCTAGCTGGAAGGAAGAAAAGCAGGCCAAATGAGGCATTGAAGCTGGAGGCTTGGCTGCAACAAACAGGAAAACCAAAGGGCATAGCCTGCAGTCAGGCACAAATCAGTTAAAAAAGGAGCAAGGGCTTTCAGGTCAGGACTGTTAGGACAAGGCTTGTAAATGCTGGATTTCAGTAGCATTCCTTGGGGGGAAGGTTCGGTGCCCCTTCCTGGGTGTGGGACAAGCTTTAGAGAGGAGGTCTCCCACTGGACACCCTCGCTTCCAGCACAAGCAAGATAACCTTCCCATGGCAGAACTAACCATCCAATATAAATTAGGCTGCACATGGGTTTATGGGACATCTGTCCTCAGACCATAGGGATTTGAGATCCCTACTTAGCAAAGCTGCCATGTCTCGCTTGCAGCTGCCCTGGCCTTCTGTTGAAATTTTTTTTCCAACTGTAGCTAAAGGGACTCCATTAGCCCCTGTCTCTGTACTATGGCTATCTGATGCCCTGAGTACCTCTTGATTACCCAACTGAGGCATTGGGGAAACTTAAAAGATGGAAGGAGGATGGTGCATCCCAAGGGACAGGCAGAGTCATATCTTAGACCACAGCTGGGCATGGACTGATTAACTGCACTAGGACAGGAAAGACAGCAGGGGTTCCGAGCTCTAGAATTAGATTCATTTACTCAGGTGGAGCAAGCGCCAAGGAGAGAGCAGTCCACCAATTTAGTGGAAAGAACATAGAATTTGACAGATATAGTAACAGGCCACATGAGAGTGACAGCAAGAAATTAACTTTGAGGCTTCTGTGAGAAGCATTTGGGGTCGCCTACTCGGTGGATAGGCACAGAGATACACCTAAAATAAAAATCAAATGCAGGCAGTACACAGAAGTTCCAGGAGGTAGAAAGCCACCCCTGGGGATGTCCGTTTGCAGGTAACAAGGTCAAAGAACAAGACGCAGTCCTCAAGAGACTTGGAAACAAGGGCAAGACACTTAAGCAAGGAATGTCTTCAGCCTCTGAGGGCCTGAGCGCCAAGAAAATAACCAAGGCAGGGACTTAGAAACAGGGGTATGTGTCAGACTATCCACTTGTCAGAATGAGTCACAAGATTAGGGACAACAAGCGAGTAGCCAGGGTGACAAGAGTGAATCAACACTGTTGGGCAGCAGCAGCTTGAATTCTTCCAGCCTGAAGTCAGAATTGATCTTGGAGCCTGGGCAGAGTTGAGCCTGCAGATCTGGCAGCCAGGTAGATAGATTCAGCTTAGAGAGGAGAGGGGTACAAAGTCTGGGCACCAAGTAAGGCCTAACAGACAACATAAATGCAGCCTGGTTCTGTGTTAGCTGTTTCTGATCTCCTGACTTCTTGCTCCTAAGTTTAGAAAGGATGGGGAATGGACTGAAATGGGCTTGGAGAGCAGCTGATGCTTGCTAGGAGTAGGATAGGGGTAAATGTGGGAACAAGGATTTATCAGGACATCTAGATATCCTGAGAGGGCGAGAGAGGCCTTATCAACTGAGAGGATAACCATTATTCAGACTCAGAAGAGGGGCATAAGTCCTCCACCTGCAACAAGAATCTGGCTTCACCATGAAAACTGAGAAAGCACCTTTCATCATTTGAAATAGTTTCATATATGCTTCCTTATGTTTCCTTCCTATGTAGTTGTTTAGCTTCTCTCTTCCTCATTAGAAGATGGCAAGGGTTCTTCCTGTCTTGCCCTCTTCTGTAACCTCAGTGTCTATAACAGGCTTAATAAGTTTTGTTGAATAAATGAATGACTGCATGAAGGAATCATTGAAGTGACCCATGGTTCTGCAGTCATAGTGCAGACTGCATTTCAGAATTCATGAAACAAAATCTCGTTCCATGTTTTCCAGAGTATCTGGACCCCAACCAGCTCAATGGGTCTGAACCAATAGACTTTGGCTAATCACTGAAATCAAGTTTCTTGTGTCCCAGAGTAGGGAGATCAAACCCACAGCCTCAATAAGGTATAATTTGAGTGAGCAATGAACTGCCCTGCAATGAATTCACTTCCTTATTCAGATTATGTGAGGGCGGCAAAGCCCAAATCAGGATCAGGCTCCATGCCCACATGTGTGCAGACTGCCTTTTCCTCAGGTTTCAGTTTGGGCTATCCAGGTGTGTTTGTGAGAATCTGGAGCAGGTGGGGAGAGAAGCCTGACCAAATGGGAAAGACGGGCTTTTCATGGGTGTCTATGGTCAATATATGTGGCATATGCTAGCATGAAAAATCATAAGTGAGGAAACTCAGAACAATTCATCATGCCAGTAACTCTGAGCTAAGAGTGGGAGGTCACTACTTTAAGTGAAATGTTTCAAGGAAAATAAAAATCAAAACAAAAAGGAAAAATAACAACAGAACAGAAAATCAGGGTTATTGATTTCTCTTTTAGGTACAAATTACAAATGGAGTGAAGAGAACCACAGGTAATAGAGATGCTACTGTGAGAGCATGGCCCAGCTAGTCTCCATGTGCCTGCTGTGGTCCAGGCACTGTATCGGACACTGAACATATAACAGTGAGCAAGGTGGGCCTGGTGCTTGGAGACGCAGACAATAAAAAGGCAAACACTAAGAATTATAACAGGGACAATAGAGAGTCCTGTGGGAGCACAGAGAAGGAGCGCCTATATCAATCTTGAGGGGTGGAGCGAGGCCAGTGCAGGCTTCCTAGAAGAAATGACATCCATGTTGAATCTAAATAAGAGAAAGATTTAGCAACCAAAGAGAGAGGGAAGAGAGTTCTAAGAGGAAGGAACTGTGTGCGCAATGCTGAACGTAAGCATAGTGGATTTAGGGAACTGCAGGGTCATCGGCCTGCTGGGAGTGTGTAGGGGAGTGTGGTGAGAAATGGGGGTGTACAGAGGCCAGATCATAAAGGACCTTAAATATTAGCTTCAAATTTTAAATATATCATTTTGTCATTGGTGAGGTGGGAATGCAGGAAGGTGGACAGTGCCAACTGAAGTGTTATAAGAAGGAGAACGTGTTCTGGAATAATCTCTTTCACTACTGGTTCTTGGAAAACCTTCCTGGTAATGTTTTAAGAGGAGGTGTTTTTCCATTTTCACCAAGTTGTTCCTAAATCCTCCTAAATCAGGGACACTATATCCCATGTCTACATCCCTGGCACAGTGCCTGGCATATAACAGATACTCAACACACAGATGTCAGTCCTTTCATGAGGAGCATGATAAGATTTAAATGGCAGAAAGGACATGTTTGCTGCTGTCCTCTCCTTACTAGGAGGGACTGGAGGAAAAGACTATGCCTCTAGGCAACCTGAGGTAAGCAGTAAAAGCCAAAAGGCTCACCCAGACTGCAGCAGACTGCTATATACTCTCTAAATCCCAGCGCCTTTTCCTCCTAGGCAGGCATTTCCCAGCCTCCCTTGGAGGGAGGTATCACCTCATGACGGAACATTGAAATGTGGGCGAAAGAGATGTTCTCCACTTACAGGTCTGGCCTGTAGATCTTCTCCCCTTTAAACACAATCTCTGTTCTCTTCTTCCAGTTGAGTGAAGGAGAGTCTGAAGATCTACAGAGGGGGACCCACAAAACGAAGGAGACTCAGTCCATGAATGATTACGTAGAAAGCCACTTGACTAGGAACAGCCTCAATAAGGTATAATTTGAGTGAGCAATGAACTTCTGTTGTGCTGAGCCTCTGAGATTTAAATGTTAATATAGTATAGCAGCTAGTCTTACTTATCCTAACTAATATGTAGCTTACACAGCCTCACCATCACCAACTTCATTCCAAAGGCCCCAAGAAGAGGCTTTAAACCAGGCTGAGTCTCATTTTGGATGACAAAAGGCACAACAACACAGAAAATTTCTCCCTGTGAACAAAGTTCTCCTACTGGAAGAACTCAGATCTTCCCACTTAAGAGACTCTTAATACCTCTTCTGGAACATTTTAGATTGCTTGTTCTGATGACCAATTTTAGGATTAAAAATAAAATCTCTAATCAAAATAAGCAACTGACTTTGTCATCTAATTCTGTGTTCTTGCCACACATAAATGTCCGCATGTTCACATGGATGTAACATGAAATTGTTCAGTAAAAAGCACCTCAAGATGAATTAAATGCAAGACATAATTTGTAGTCAATGAGTTCTGTATAGTGAGAAAAACTTTCCTGGTTATTACTAAAATGAGGAATTATTCTTTTCTTACTCCCCCCACCGAAAAAGTCAGAAACTATAAAACTCCTCCCAGTGCCTCACATTAGCTTGGAGAGCATGCAAAGCAGATGGAGTGCAGCTATGGTCTATAAAAAGTTAATGTTCTTGAGGTTATAGGTAAAATCATCGAAAATTCATAGAATGAATACACAAGTGGTTCAGTATCGCATGGATCTGTATAGTAGCTATTATAAACAGCAATAGCTAGAGCTACAGAAATATAGTTAATGGAGATTCTGTACTTAAAGGGAACACTAAGAAATTGCTGTCAGAGAAACTGAATTTTTTTACAATTAGTATAAAAGAAAGCAACCATTCAAAATTAGGCATACTGTCTATAGCAGCAGGGAATATAATCAAAGATACAGAACCAAGAAAAATTTTTTAAAAGAATTCAAATAGAAACAGAACTTGCTTGGCTAAAGACTTTTTTCTAATTCTCTAGTGAAAAGAGAACTGAAGTTAGAACCACATTAAATGTGATATACTGCTTGAGGTATGTCGACAGTTAACTTCATCAGATATCATTCAAGATAGCTACCTGAACCAATAGACTTTGGCTAATCACTGAAATCAAGTTTCTTGTGTCCCAGAGTAGGGAGATCAAACCCACAGCACTCGAAAAGAGTGAAAACCCAATCAGATTTTATCCTGTGACTGTATTATACATATTATATGATCAATATCTTAGAAAGTACCTCCAGATCATCAGAGTTCTTCTCCCACAAATAACCCTTGGGGAATTCCAGTTATAAGCTTGAGCGACATGTATAATTTGGGCAATAAGGTCAGTGGGTGTTACCTAGATTTAGGCAAAGTCATTTCTCAATTCTTGCTTGCTTCCCTTGCCTCTTTCTCCTTTCATTCCCCAACCAACTCCGCCTTTCAGACTCCCTCTCTAGCCTCCCCATCTTCTCCTCTAGCACAAATCCTTGGCTCTCTTTGCCTAGAGCCTCTAGAAAGAATGATTCTGGGTTACCAGTCTGTTATCACACTGAATACGTCCTGCCTACCTGGCCCGATTGAGTGGGAGCACCTTTCTACCATAGAGGACCCTGATCTTCTGCTGCAAATGACAACTGTCTAAGTGACCCCTCCTCCCTTTTCAACAACTGCTGGGAAAATACTTCTGCATCAAAGGGTTCAGTGTGAATATTAGCAGTTCAGCTGGGACCCCAGCATCACTAAGGGAATTTTATGGCTATCCTAAGAGATGGAAGTTGCTGAGGTGGCAGGAGGAAACAGCAAGGAGAAGGGCAGGAGACAGAGAGTTGAGAGGAGTTCTTGTGATGGAACCTTCTAGAAGGAACAGCCTAAGATGAGCTATCTGAGCTGAGAGTAACTCTCCCTCTGGGTTGAAAATTCAGAGGAAGCACTGACTTTTCCTTCATAAAGAGAATGAGTTCAACATTCTATCTCAGGACTTCAAAGCATTCCTTCAACTAATTATCATAGAAATGTGTATTAATTGGAAAGCTGCAACAACGTCTTAATACTTGATCTATTAGTAGCTTGGAAAGCAACCCTGAGGAAAAAATTCAATTGTGTCCATGGTGATTGGGGTGGTGGATAAGGGAGATTGGAAGAGGCTGATGCTACTAGCCCTCAGAGCATTAGCGAATTAAAACAAAACAAGACTTATGAGCAGAAGCAGCAATAAGATCATTACTACCACCAATATGAAAAATGTACTTATCAACTTTCCACTCACTTCCCCTGCCATACAATTACCTTTCCCAGCTCCTCAAAACTAGGTTTCCTAAGTAAATAAGCCAGACACAAAAGAACAAATAGTATATGATTCCATTTATATAAAATATCTATAATAGATATTCTAGATACAGAAATTTGTAAAGATAAAAAGTAGACTAAAGTTTACCAGAGGCTAGGAGGTGATTACTTTATGGTTATAGAGTTTCTGTTAGGGGTGATGAAACATTTTGGAATGGATAGTGGTGATGAACACACATTTTGAATGTAATTAATACCACTGAATTATACACATAAATGGTTAAAATGATATATTTTATGTTATCTATATTTTACCATAATTTTAAAAATTAATAATGTAATATATCAAAACCCGTTGAACACTTTAAATGGATGAATTGTATGGTATGGTGAATTATATATCAATAAAGTTGTTAAAAAAAAAAAACTATGTCTACTAATGTCCCTCACCTGCACACAGATTCAAGCATATTTTAGCTTCTTTCTCCCTTTTATTTCCCAGGTTCTCTGGACATTGATGGACAGAATAGACATGGCAGGAATTATTTAAGCAGTTTAAATCTCCTTCCAGCCATCCAATGGCGTTAGCTTTGAGTATCCCTTTACATTATTATTCAAGTTTCCTTCCCTAATACCTGAGGGTATGGCTCCAGCTTTATTTCTGAGTCTTAGCTCACTGGCAGCAGCTTATTCTGTTATAGATGTCTCTGTTTTCCACCCTGAGTTCCTATTCCATCAGCCTGGCCAATCTCCAATTGTCCTAGAAGGCTCTGCTTTACCCTAATAAGTCCCTTTCTAACCACCCAAGGTCAGTGGCTCCGACTTAAATTCCACCCCACTATCTGGGGCTCTGATACTCTGTAGAGAGACCCCACTGATGCCCACTGTCTGTCTGTCTGAATTTCTAAACACCCCCACCCTAGTTCACTTTTACTATATTCTTTTCCTTCTTGGCAGGTAACTTTGTGATTTTCCCCACAGCCCCCACCCCCTGCCTTCCCCTCTACCCACCGTTATTGACTTCATATCTGCACTGCAACTAAAAAGACCGTTATTCAGTTATTCTTGCAAATGTGTCGGCTCCCCACCACATGGCCTAAAGAGTAGGTCCTGATACCACCTCATCTCCCTTGTCCCACTCTGAGTAATGAGCCATGATGACAGAATCTCAAGATATGACATTTATATCCTGTGCTATATCTGAGACACAAACACGATCCCACCTAGGCCAGGAGATCACTTACAAACACAGAAACATCTATAGATGCTTTCAATCTTTGCTCACCTTAGAATCACCCCTGGGGCTTTTTAAAAATACTGATTCCGGGGAATTCTCCAGCAGACTGACGTCGGGCTTCATCTGCACCATCAGCTCTCCTGGGTCTCCAGCCTCCTCTCCTAGGCTGCAGATTTTGGATTTGCCAGTCTCCACATGAGCCAGTTAAATATATATACTGATTCCCAGACCATGTCTCCAGACATTCTGACTTAAATGGTCAGAAGGGTCCAGGTATGGGAATATTTTTAAAGTGACTCTATGGTAATTCTAATGCATGGAATCAGATCTAAGGACACAAGATCAGATCTAAGGACACATAATATAGGAACGTGTCTATTCCTTCATTCAACAAGTATTTGTTGAGCACCTACTATGTACCAGCCATAGAATCTAAGATGCAGTGAACTAATCAGTAAACTGTCTTATTCTCGTAAAGTTTCCAGGAGTGGGTGGGGAATGAGAAAGAAAATGAAGAAGTATAATTGTATAGCTGGAGATATAGCAAGTATAAAATTCGTGAGGTGAATGTTTATAAAATGCACACAAGTCTCAGGAACCCTGGATTTAGGTTTTCAGGACATATGAGTAGATTACTGGCACCAGGGGAGCAGAGACCAACTGGGATCTCAGTAGCCTTCAGAGATGGGCACAATGGTGGGAAGTCTCCTTCAGAGAGTGTCAGAAACTCTCTATCTCTCCCTGAACTTTAAACCATTCATAAAACCAGGGTGGTAGCTGAAAGACAAGCAGCTATGTTTTCATGGAGGAAAGAGCCAATACAGAGCTCTCCTTGGTACAGGGCTTTTAAAAGCAAAACAGGATAAACAGGTTTGATGGCAGTCTGTGGGAGGCAGAGGGGGGAATGCGCCTTCCACTTCCATCTTTCCACAATTGACTCTTTCTCTCACTTCGAGCTGTTAAGAAGGAAACGATACAGAGGGGGCAGGTTTTCTCAACTCATTCTCTCTCCCCTGAACTCAGCAGGGCTTTGATTGGAGATCCCAAGAAAGCCAGGCTGACTCAAATCTTGCCAACCCATGTGCGCATCAGTCCATACTGGAATCTGTAACACGAAAACAGGATAACAGTTAGTTGGTTCACAATCAAACATGGGGCCAATGTCTGGCACCATCTTTGCCGCCTTGGGGAAATCTCTACTCTCAGGGAGCTTACATTCTGGTGGGGGAATTGGATGATAAAGTGCTAAGCAAATAGAACATAGTATATTTGCAGGGAAGTGGACAGAAAGCTAAATAGGGTACTATTTTAAGTGGTGTTTTCAAGGAAGTTCTTTCAAAGGAAGTGACATTTAAGAAGAGGCCTGAGTGAAATAAAAGAATAGATTCCGAACTAATAAATGGGAAGTTTCTCACCAACATATGGCTCTTCCTTTTACTCATTCAAATTAAAAACTCTGCCCTCCTCCAATGAGCCCCAACCCAACTCTTCCCTAAAAACTGCTTTCCAATGGTTCTGGAGTATAAGCCACCTGGATCTGGGCTCTTGCTCCATAGCTTCTTCAGCAAATGTATTCGTATAAAGCATGTCTACTGTTATAAAGTCGTAACCCCCCAAACTGAGGTCCTCAAAGGTCTCAAAGCCAGCTCTTACCTATGTCTCACAGACACAGCTAGAATTCCATTCCAAGGTGCTCAGTTTCATCATATGTCATATGTTATCTGGAGGAGGCTGATTTCCCTAAGGTGATCACTGCCTCCAAGTCATCAAACTTGATGCTCACTGCAAGCCCTGTTGGCTAGAAATGGGAGAACAGTGGGACCTCCAGCGGTGGCCTCCTTCTCCCAGAGTCCAGATAGATGAGGTCGTGGTCTCCTCTGTTCCCCAAGAAATGATCATTGCAAAGTTCTTCCATGTACTTAGCTTCGGTCTCTTCCGTTCTAACAACACATCTTCTATTGCCTTTGCTTTTGTTGCAGCAACAAGCTAGACAGGGAAAGGGCAGGTCTTACCCAGCCAAAATTTACATCCCAACTTCTCCTGCTTCTGCTATTGGTGAGGAATAGACTTCGGTAAGTGCTAGAGGAAAGGAGAAGGGTGGGTGAATTGAGGCTCTACCAACCACTCTTCCTGCACTAATGGAGTTCAGGGCTGGTGGGCATGTCACAGACAGGATGATGTAGACAAATTGGATAAAACTCAGGAAAGAGCAACACACCAAAAAAAAAAAAAAAAAAAGATGATGAAGAGGCTGAAGGGATTGAATGATGAGGAGAGATTAAAAAAACTAAATATGGACAGACTTGCTAAATGCCGATTAAAAGCAGCGATCAGAACTGTCTGCGGGTATCTGAACACCAGCAGGGAAGAGGGGCCGCACTAGCAGGTGTGAGGTCAGGCGGGGGGGAAGTGAGGTGGACTGAGAATAAATGAAGGGAAAGTGTTAGTAGCAAACTGCTGGGTTGTGAAAGAGCCTCTATAAACGGAAGAGGTGGAAGGTGGGGAGGATGGAGGGGTAGCGGGCATAGAAGAGGGGGGCATTTAACATATGAATCTCCCTCTGAGACTTCTAAATGTATCTAGTAATGTTAAACAAACCTTATGGAGAGAGAGGGCATGCCCCAGAAGACTGTAGGCGTGTCACAGGGGCCGTGTCCTTATTTGACATCTAAAACCATAACAGTGAGTTCCTGCAGGCCTGGACCCAGAATGGTCAGAGGCCAGGAAGGATAGAACCAGCAGTTGAAGCATTGGAACAACACAAAGATCAGACCATGTGACTGTCCAGCTGACACTGATCTCTTATACCCCTTTTTGTTTTAAAAGAAAAATCCTGAACCAGAAACATTCCCCCTTCTGCAAAGAAAGAGGCAGCTGGTCAGTTTGACAGGCGGAAACTGCAGCATTCTCATTAATGTGCAATCCTAAAACGGTGATGTATGGCTGGTGATAGATCATGTTGGGTTTCCGGAGAGCAGGGAAGGCTAAAGCCGGAGCCTAATTCATGATGCATGAACGCATTGATCTTCCTGGCTCTGAAAATACAGTGTAATGAACCCCCGCTAACACATCATTTTTATTCTACTGCACCTCGCTAATATCTAATGATTTCACCTTCTACTGTGATCAAACATAATTGTATGGGAGTTTCAACTTTGTTCTTTGATATGGGAACATCGCTGCCCAGCACTGTTTTGCTCTTTACTATTGGTACGGCAAGTCTGAAACTTACACATATAATGATTAAGATCCTACAGAATGAGCTATCCTGTGGTCTTTTGAGGAGCCGTGTGTGTGTGTGTGTGTGTGCGCGCGCGCGTGTGTGTGTGTGTGTAAGCACAAAATGTGTCTTATGCTATGTTAAACCAAAAGCTAATGAAAGGTAAGGAAGATATTCACAAGCAGAAGCATCTTCTCTGGGATGGCTATACCCTTCCCACCAACTGCCTCTTGGGAAATGGCAATTACTTAGAATAGAGATTATCTTGTAAATGTTATTGTTTGTGGAAGCTCGTCCTCTGCTTGAAATCACTATAATAATTTGGTTTGAAGTCCATGAAGCTTCCTGCGGGCCTCTTGCCAGCCTGTCCTTGACAGCATCATATCCTATATACATCTATCTCATGTTTCGTGGGCAGAGCTTTCAAGTGCACTGCTCTATTCTCCATTTCTTTTTGGGAAAAAAAAATTAATACCAATTTTATGTCTCTAGCCATCTGGCCTGAAGGTAGTTGTTTTTTGATGAAGGACCAGACATGTACTGCCCTTCTGTGGATGAGTAGAATTCTCCTTTGTCAAGTGCTGTACTTGGAAGCAGGGTACCAGAATGTGAGACCACTTCTGACACTCACTAGCTGTGTAACCTTGAGTAAATCACTTAACCAGTTCCCCCAAGATAAAAGGAAATTTTAATGGTTTTCCTTGTCTGGATGCTCACCTCCATCCTTAAAACTCCTTTCTTCCTTATGCCTACAGCATCCGCATTTCTTAGAGATCCCTACCCTTTCCACAACCAGAGTTGGATGTGAGTAAATGGTAACCTCACAACGTGGATAAAGAGAGAAATCTGCACTTCTGGTGCCTTTTTTTCCCAGTCTTATTTTTAAAAAAGAAGATTGACAAAACGAGAGTGAGTTAAGTTACCCAATTATTTAGATTCTTTAAAGAATCTGTAGAAATACTGAGTTAATGCAAAACTCATTTCTCAAGGTCGAGCTCCTACATAGCTTAATAGGTAAAACTTTAACCTTTGTACCGGCCTCTAATTTTGGCCCGTACTCCGTTCCACAAGTAGCTGGTGGAAGGTTAATACATAAAAAGCTAATATTCCAGAGAAATACAGTCCAGAGCTTGCGATGCAGGTCAGGGTACAGTATCTTACTGCAATCAATATGCACTTAAATGTTTAGATCATGTAAACTTCTACTTGGCACAAAGACTTTGTCCAGAGAGACCTTTCTTAGGAACAGAGAAATTACTATTCCAAAGCTGACCGTGGGTCTTGGCACCCATTTGTGTTTCAAGGGAGACGCTGGTGAAAGGAACAAGGGAAGTCTCTTTAGGATTAGGATAAACTGGCTAAAAAGAAATAATCTGAGGGGTACACAGCCTTGACTTTACTTCTAGCCACCACTTACAAGAACCACTTGGCCCGGTTCCTAATTATTGTCTGTTACCCTCTGTCTCTGCAATGGGAATAATTGTTGAGATGTGTTAACAAGGTGTGTCGAGACCATTGGATAGAAGGCAAATATCATTGTGTATACTCACAGACTTGACAGAGCTAGAAGAGAAAGAGCTTTGAACTTCAGCCACTACATTGTCCTAATACTGAAACTACAAGGGAATAGAAAATGTCATCTCTTTATTTCCATCTTTGCACTCTCAAGCCCCATTAATTCTGTGACCAGAATTGGGTTCACATTCTTTATTTCAGTTTTCAATGAGTCACAGACAAGCACTGGATTAAAACCAGAATCTTTTTCTTATTACTTTGCCAATTTCTTGAGAAACATAAAAAAATGGAAAGTGGAAAAGAAGTAGACCCGAAGAAGCTTGCAGTCATGACCAAGAATGAGGGCGAGGATGAAGACCTAGACTTAGGTTTGAAGGAGGGGAACTATACTAGCTCCTGCTTTGGTGAGAAACAGAAAGAACAGATCTACAACAGGATGGATACATATTACACGTATTACATATAGATGTTAATTCCTACATTACATTAAAAGCTAAATGATATTATGGGAAAGATCTTTGGTTGGGAGTGAAGCTTAATTACAGACAATGTCCTGGAGGAAAACAATGTGGGTGGTGGGCGTTTCTGAAGAACTAGGGGAAAACGAAAAGGACAGGCTAAAGACAAAGTCTTAAATAGTAAGGCAAGAGTTTGGATAGACACAAGGCAGAATTTATTGGTCTTGCTCAGAGATCGAAAAGTAGAACAAGCAACTGAAAAAGCTAGAAAATCTTCCACGGAAAATGAGAGAATGTGACACCCTTTCCTGAATGGTTTGGGTGTGCCTACCTAGATACTTGGTGCTTGACCAGATGACTTGTCGATGTTCCTTACAGTTCTAGAAGTAAATGAAAGCAAGCCTTGGTTTAGCACACAGGTCAGTGAATTCCTTTAATAGATTCCCCTTTTCCTATCCATTCATTATTTGGCTTTTTACGGGCACTTTCACTCTATAAGAGTATTAAATGTTTTTAAAAAGCACTTAAAGTTAATGCAAAACCTGGGGGTGGGGGAAGAATGTCAAATATATGAGCAACACTCTAAAGGCATGATGTCTCTGCTGAAGGATTTGACCCCAGTAATCTAATTTGCTTTAAATTTGAAATGATCCTTCATTCTCTTATTATAAGACTCCATGTCATTGGCTCATAAAGATTGCAATTCCTTTTCTTCCAATTGTAATAAATCCATTTCAAGCACTCTCTTGACTTCAAATTCATCACAACAACACGCAGAGGGCAACGCTCCCCTAATGTGCCTCTTGGGGAGGGCATACTAGTCCCTTCTGCCAGAGGGAGATGATGCAAGACTATAAAGTCAGTCTCTCTTCCTTCCTCTTTCTCTCTCTTACCTCCTAAACCTCAATATAATCTGTGAAAAGAATACTGTGTCTAAATTATAGCTGATTCCTCATTATCCGGCAGTAAAAAGGTTAGGCGAGCCAAAAAGCCAGACTGACTGCAGCTTCACATTTTATCTTTCCGCCTGGGAACAGTTCAGTTTCTCAAATCCATTTGAAAACACTTCAACTCATTCCATCCAATCTAGGGATTTTAACCTTTTCCCTCTTTTCTTTCCCTTATTTTTTTAAAAAACTGGCGGCTTAGAATTATAACTGCCCAGCCCAAAGCCTACATATCTGTCTATCTGTCTATTGATCAGTCAAGAGTCTAGTGTCTTACAACAGAACTTGACTTTTGGATAACATTTGGTATTGATTCAGAGCTAAATTGGTTGGATCTTTGAAGGACTTGGTTGTACTATCAAGAGTTTGTTGAGTGATAAATCATCATGATAATTATAGTACTCGGTATGAACTTAGTAATTATAAGGCCTCTGTCACTCAAAGATATTGTTTTGCCTACCAGTAACTATCCTAATATAGATGGGAAACTTGAACTCCAAATTACCACAATTTGTTATATTAATTCATATGAACTGAAGGAAGCCAACTCCTATGGTAGAGCCTGAAGATGGGGGCAAAGGACCAAGAAGGAACACTAGTGCTCTAGAAAAACAATAACTCTAAGCCAGACAACGTGGTTAAGTCTACGAACATAACCATTATTAACAAAGAAGGTTCATCTCAATGACAAACTTCTCTGTCATAAATAGACACAGAAATTATTATAGACACAGAAATATATAGGCAGTAGAGGGATGTGTGCCAGCATACTAGTCAACAAAGGTTATGACCAAAATAATATTAAATATTAACTAAAATATATAGCAACTAAAATAACACGTATGAGAAAACAAACTGTGCTGTCTCTTTGGGGCAAGGGGAAGAAATGTGAAGACACAGAGTTAATGTTGGGGGGTGGGTGGTGGAGGAAAGAGAAGAGAATTAAACCCAGAGTGGTTCTCAGTGTTGATTATACATCAGAAACATCAGAGGAGCCTTTAATACATTGTCCTTCCCAGAGACTCTCAGCCAGGAGATCTGAGGTGGGATCCAGGAAAATCTACCTCTACCAGATGTAGCGATTTATACACAGGGATGAGGACCACTACACTAGACCATGCATTTCATAAGAGAACAATGTTTTGCTTGTCATTATATCTGCAGTAGTCAGCTTAGTGCCTGGCCCATAGTAGGTGCACATAATGTTTCTTTTAATGGCTGACCAAATAGCAGACTGACAAATAGAATGAATGTATAAGGATTTATTAAGTGTCCACCAGATGCAGGCTGTGGCCTAGGAGCCTTATCTATAGTATCTCCTATGATTTAGGCTGTTCCCAATGAGGTAGATGCTATTTCTTTTTCAAAATAAGACTCGGAAAGACTAAGTAATTTGTCCAAGTTCATATACTAGACTAGGAGAAGGAGCCAAATCTGTAGTCAGGTAAGAAAGAGAAGGAAGAGGGCAGGGAAGAGGAGCATAGGAATGCAATCTGGTAGAGTGGGGTTGGAAGACCTGTCCTGAAATTCTGTTCGCCATGCAACACACTGATTTTACCTGTATGTTTACTTGGGGGACTTGGCAGGGGCATGGGTAAGAAAAACTCTGGGAGCTCCCACACCCACTCACCCTGTCCCATTCCCCAGCAAGTCACTGGTCTAGATGAAAGAGTTTGACGGTCCTCAGTTCATCCTTCTAATGTCTCAGAAAGATGAGAAGATATCCCAGCGTTCTCTTAACTTCCTTCATTTCTGTCTGCTAGTTAATGCTTAAAATGTATGTTAATGAAGGAAAAGTTTTGGTTCCCATAATTAAATATGAGAGACTTAAAATACAGATGCAATCCTATATTGAAACTCATTCACACTAAAGTCAATCTACCAATGGGGGTGAATTATTGATAGCAAGCATCATCTTTTTTTGAAAAGGAAAGGGAAGAAAGAGAACACCTGACATTTGCCACTGAAGTGGAATAAAGGAATCTTTGTCTTCACAGATTTGCCTAGGATGAGCCCTATTTACATTCGATTGGGAAGGGACTTATGGAAGCTGTGCTCAGAGGTATTTTTGTCATGGGCGGCTGTGAATACATGCAGCTTTTCTTCAAATGATTTATGAAGAGTTTTTTGTTTGCTTTTAAAATGTGGAATAAAAAAGCTCCATTCCCTGAGGCTTCATTAACAGAGGTACTACCTTTACCAAAGCCGCCTATAGAATCTGCAGTGTGCTGAAATCATCCAAACCAGAATCTGGGCCTTGAAACCAAGAGGCTCAGCTCTGCCCCCAGCAGGTTAGGGCCCTTGAGCAAGTCTCTTATTTTTCTAGTGTTTGAGATTAGGACTAAAACAAGGGCACCTGTGCCCATGGACTATTTATCAAATGTCAGTGTGTGAGCACTTTTCCCATGTTACCTCCATTAATCCTCACACCACCACCACAAAGTACACACTCATATTTTTTCGATTTTAGAAATGATTCTTAGAGAGCTTAATGTGGGTTCTCCAAAGTGGCACGGCTAGTAATTGGAAGATTGGGTTTTTGAACTGAGGCCTGTCTTACATTAGAGTTCTCTGTCTTAGGTGCACTAGTTATGATGCTACTTCATGGGGGAAGTTATGAGGATAAAAAAGAAAGAATCTGAATGTACATGCACTGGACAGTTATATATACATGTTCACATATATTGTGATATACATAATATGATTTATATAGTGTTATATATGTGATATATAGTGATATATATTGTGAAACATGTATATCCATTTAACACTGTCCCATGCAGCCCAGAATGGTTATATTATTTAGTTCTAAAATAAGTATATAAATCCACTTCTTGACGCCAGTAGTTTTCAAACTGTGGCATCCAGATCAACATCAGCAGCATCTGGGAACTTGTTAGAAATGCAAATTCTAGAGCCCCACCCCACTATACTGAATCAGGAACTCCAGAAGTGGGACACAGTAACCAGAGCTATAACAAACAGGTGATTCTGACACATGTTAAAGACTTCGAGCTACTGAGTACTATTGAGTTAACATGGCAGAGGGTACATTCTCAGCCAAAGCCTATAAAAGGCACCAGACTGCAAATGCACTCATCCACTGAGCTCTCTGGTCCTATGGAGAAACCTATGACTTTTTATCTTGCCATTTATTTCGTATTCTGGTTTTGAATCTTAATGACTAAGAAAAATTTTGTATATAGTAGTAGCAAATTTAACTTGGAGAAAGAGAATGAATATTATGCTAAGTGTTAAAATAAAGGCTTCACAGAGGATCAAGGTGTATTCAAAGACGTGGTCCAAAAAACAGAGAATTACAGATGGGTAGATATTTTTTATATTGTGGAAGACATGATAAGCATCACTGCATCCTAGGACAACATTTCTAGAAAGAGTAGCAGAAAGAAATTGCTTGAAGGCATGTCATGACACAAAGGGATTTGGAGAAAACCAAAGAGCTATTGCAGAGAACCGTCTCCATAAGAATGATGCCAAAGAGGGCACGTGAATGTGTGTGCAAGTGTGTGTGTGCAGCAATATTGTTTACTATGTATTTGGAAATTTCACATAAAGTTCAGAATTAAAAATACTTAGGTCCAATTTCTTAACTGGTTCCAGCACTTACTAACAATTATCTTGGGTAAGCTACTTAATATTTCCAACCCATAGTTTCTCTATCTGTGGATAAGGAACTGTGAATAAGAATAGAATCTCCCTATTACAGTGAGTATTAAATTTGATACAGCTCTTAGCATAAACCCTGGTGTGTATAAAGAAAGTGTTCACTAAGTTTTAATTATTATTATTATTAATAGACATAGTAGCACTATTAGAATTGCTTTCTTAAACTAGGAGGGCTTCTTGGAAAAGATGAGGTCTTGGCTAAGTCCCCAAGGAGAGAAATGTGGTACCTAATAGAATCTAATACCAGGTCCCAGAAGTTTCTACTCGAGTTTGTTCATGGCTAACTGTTGTCTTCTGTGTGAGAAGACGTACTTTTTAGTCATTCTTTTCCCCTAATCTGTGGATTGCTAAGCATGGTCCCTTCTCTCCAGCCCTTTAAAGAGTATTTGACTTACTCAAGTCTCCATCCTTTCTCCCTTTCAAAAGTTTCCTCCTTTGCACTTGATTTTGTTTGCCTCCACTCTTTGACCTCCAGGTTTGGTTGATTCTAATCATTTGGTCAGTAGGATTGATCTGTCTCCTGGGGCTTTTTTTGCAGTCTTTGGGTTGCTTTTGGTGGTATCTAGGTGAGTCTGCTTCAGTAGGAAGCTATCCTTGGAAAGGTTTTTCTTTTTCCTGAAGGAAAAGCTCTGTTGGATTCCACTCACAGCCCTTTGCTATTTGCTTGTTGCCCCTTCCATACAACTGCTGTGGCACACTTTTTTAGCACTATGCTAAGTCTTATTATAGTACAAAAACTAGCAAGTAGCATTGTATACTGCAGGTGCTTAATGAATGCTTGTGACATGCAGATGCTTAATAAATGCTAGGCCATGGAGACGTTTACTTTCTAATAGAAAAAAAAATATGTATAAAGGTCAGCCCTGAAACTGCAAAAGGATTTGGACAGGAGGTAATGCAGAGAACAGGGAGTAAAGAAGCAAGAGGAAAGGGACAGAGGGCTTTCCCCACTAATTTTTCTGATATCATAGATGATGACATAAAGAGGGAAATATCATCTGAGAAGACAAAACTGAAGTCAGAAAACTCTTGTCCAGAGCTGATCCTGCTTAAGGCCTCAAGACCAGCATATAGGTTAGGACTTATCTGACAGCTCCCCATGTATAATACCCCAGAGAAGAACTGTTGCAACAAGGCACACCTCCCAGTCTGGGGAGGGAAGGCAACAGCTCTTCTGTCTTCTGCCAGTGGTGTCTGGGCAGCTGGCATCCCCTCCCACCATGCTGTGTATTTACCCAACTTCAAAGGCCAGGGCAGTCATCAAAGGGAGGAAGAGGAAAGAGAGACAAAATTAAGTTCCACTCTCCCCCCCTCAGCTCCTCTTCTCTATTAGAAAGCAACCTTTGCCAAAATGTTAACTAGCAGTGCACACTGTCATCATCAGATGTGTTTGCAGCAGTAGCCAGAAGGAACTTTTCAATCCGGAGCCGAGATATGACTCCCCCAGGCAGGTAGGGGCTAATAAATTAGAGACTGTTTCATAGGGTGACTCACGGGCCCAAATTACTGTTAGGTTCCACAACAAGAAGGCAATGGTGTTTTGTTTTGTTTTGTTTTATGTGTTTTAAACTAAGTCAGGATCTGAGCGCATGTGTTAGATTAGAATGAAACCTATGGAGCACACAGAAGGAAAGAAATCTACACATGTACATGTTTAAGCTGGTTATATTTCACATCAGGCTGGGTTATCCCAACTTGACACGAGAATGATTGCCAATCAAGGGGAAAAAAGGAGCTGAGAAAATATGGTTTGGTTTAAAGAGCGTGAGCTTTTGAAGTCAGATAGATCTGTGCCTTTCTGCATGGCAATTTTCTCATTCATATAATAATAATAATAATAATAATAATAACAATAATACTTGTCGCAAGAATTAAATGAGATGTCTTATATAGAGTAACTGTCTCATAGTGAACATTCAATAAACATTACTGTCTGTTTTGTTTTCTTGAGGCTGCTATATCTAATCGCCATAAACATGGTGGCTTAAAATGAGAGAAATTTATTTTTTCACATTTCTGGAGGCCACAAGTCCAAAACCAAGGTGGTCCGAAATCAAGGTATTGGCAGGGTTGCACTGCCTCCAGAAGCTCCAGGGGAGAATCTGTTCCTTGCCTCTTTCACCTTCTGGTCCCTTGCTTGTATTCCTTGGTTTTTATTAGCATCACTTCAAACTTCAAGACCAACATCTTTAAATCTCTCTGTGCTGAGACTACACAGCACCTCGTCTGTGTGTATGTCAAATTTCGCTCTGCTTCTCTTATAAAAATAATTGTGATTGCTTTCAGGACCCACCTGGATAATCTCCTCATTTCAAGATCCTTGCCTTAATCACATCTGCAATGACCACTATTCCATATAAGGTGAAGTTCCTTGTGAAGGAACATCCAAAAATTCTGGGAATTAGAACCTAGATATTCAAGGAGGGCGTGGGGAGGGTTATTAATCAGCCTGCTACAATGTCCTTCAGGTTTTTGAATGGCAGAAGTGAGGAAAGAACAGGAAGGGAGAGGGTGTCTTTTATATGAAGTGATATTATATGCAAATTTCCAGTTCCGATTCTTTTTCCCCAACTTGGCTACTCAGAATAACAAGGCATCGATATTGATAGGCATACAATTTGGATGTATTAAGTATAGCAATGTTTTTTGAAATTTGGTTGTATTTATAGTTAATCATGTTATATAAGACCTTTTCATTTTATTCATATAAGGGACACAAACTGGTTTTCAAAGTAACTGTATCTGCACAGTAAGGAATCATTTAACAGGATTTTAAAATATTTGTCTAGCTCGTTCCCTCTCCATATTAGATGCTTCTCCTATCCTGCCTCTAGCTGTTAGTTAACATTTTACAGATCTTGCCTCTTTAACTCAATTATAAATTCTTTGAGATAAGATACCATGTCTTGTTCAGCTTTGTATCTTTCTTAGTTGAACATTGTATATTGGTCAATAAGTATTTGCTTGACTGATTAATTTCGAAATACCCAGAAAAGCAATTGTAAAGGAAGATGAAGGCAGATCTATTCAACATTCGAGCATCATGGAGAGAGATATTAGGAAAAAATATCTTAAACCTTGAGGGAAATATTGATGCTTCTCTCCCTTATTCCGTACTTCTCAGCTCTGATTAAAATTTGTGTACCTTTGTCAAAATGCTTTTCAAACTAACCAAAGAAAAACGGCAATAAAGGATTTGAATACAGATTCTATCTATATTATTTCTTTTATCCAGTGAAGTAGCTTGACAATCTGTATACTCTCAGCAAAAATTCAAATAATGTCCCCTTAACCTTTTTTAGGATCAAAATAAGCCCATTTCAAATTTTCTGCCAGAAAAGACCTTTTTATGATATGCTTATCAGCGGAGAAAGAAAAGGGAGAACTTCTAAAAAAGAGTACATTATGCACGTAAGGAAACTGGCACATATCCTGGCACATAGTCAGTGTCCTAAAATACTAGTTTGCTCCTATTCCCCCTTTTGCTTTTTCACCTTCACAAACAAACTCAACAGTCAAAAGAATGAACAACTAACCTTCAGAAAAACAATTTCTTCAAGAGTAGAGGGTTTAACTGAAATGTAAAGTGTCTGTAAATGATGTATTTTATGGGGGATTAGAGACCTAAAAAGATATCCTGTAAGTACTCTAAAATAAAAAAAGACTATTTAGTAGTGAGTGGGGGGCTATGGTGATAGTCTTCCTAACGTGACTTTTAGGTTGTTCTCCTGGTGTCCTTTTAGTGATTCTGAGTTTTGCGGCTTTGTGGGAATGCTAGGAAATAAGAATGCCTAGCTGTCCTTAAGGTTAAGTCTCTTCAGGAAGAAAGTGGGTTTTTCTTTTTTCTTTTCTTTTCTTCATTTCTTTCTCTTTTATGGGATGTGTGCGTGTGCGTGTGCTGCAGATGTGTGTGTGTGTGAGTGTGTGTGTGTGTGTGAGTGTGTGTGTGTGTGTGTGTGTTTATTTGTAATGTCTTTCAGAGAAGGAGTAATCTTTTGAAAATGATAAGTATATGGAATTGGCCATTGTAACCTGATTCAGCAAACCAGTTCCATCTGGGGGATTTTAAGCCTACGTCTGAGAAACAGAAATGGGCAGGTTGGAGTCTCCCCAGATCCCAGGTAATTGAGTTGAGCTACTGTTGTGTACTTGATGTTTGTGCATTAACTGCAGCCCTATTGCCCTCTGCAAAACAGATCTTTTCTCAATTATTCGAAATCAATCAATCAATAACCTCCCCTCTGTTTCCATATGGAAAACGCAGTCTACACTTCAATGATTTTAAAGACAATTTTAGTGAAGGAAGAGAGCCCATCTGTATGGCTGGGCAAATTAATTTTGAACATTTAAAGATAAAAAGGCTGAGTTCCCAGGAACTGTCTTTAAAAGTCATAATCCATAGCAAGCAAGGTATTCACTGACTAGGAGCCCCTCTGTTTATTCCAAATACCTCTTAACCATTGGTTTTGAAAGGATATGGCTCTCTATAAAGCATTGCCAATTGGGAAAAGAACTAGATAAGGAAGAAGTGATGCTACCAGGATGACATGCCTTTAGGTTCGCAATAGAATTTCTTCTGAATCACAAGATTCTTTTACTAGTGCATTCAATGGTGGAGGGGGAAAGAAAGGAGGAGGGATTTTTCGTTTTTCTTTTTTCTTTTTATCTTCATAACAAAATACGTATTATTGAGTAAAAGCCCCTGGATGAGTCACAATGCAAATCCAGAGGGCGGAAGTGATAATTTTGTAAGTTATAAATCAGAAATTCTATTTGCAGTACATGCTGAACATATGTAATTTACTAGCATAATATTATTATCCTGAATATAAGTGTGATGGATGTCTTGTAAGTTTGAGAAGAGGGCACAGAGTAATTTAAATATCAAGTATGTTGTTTCTAGGTCCTCTGGAATTTTACCCTCCTTAGGAGATCCTTTAGGAGCAGAACATAGACTCATTGGTGTTGCCTGGAAATGGAGGGCTGAACAAATGACAGGAAAGCCCCTTCTTTGGGCTTGTTTCATGTTCAAAAGGAGCAGAATCGGATGAAGTAAGTTGGTGGCATTTGGTATTAAGATCATCTTGCTTTACAAAGTGCCCCTTCAGGAGACTAATATGCCAGAGACCTTACCAACTTAGAATTCCTAACCTTTCTTAAGTTTGAATTGACTTTATGAGATTTCTCTTCCTTTGCATTAACAAGCAAAATGTACTCCTCAGGTTGGCTGTATGAACTGAGAAGCCAGGTAATTGACTCTGGTGGGAGGACATGAATGGAAGGCATAGCAGAATAAGATCAATCCAAAGTCCCATGGAGTAGCTCTCCAAGAATAGTAGGCTCTAGGGTCCTGATCCTTGATTCCTCTTTCTCATCCTAGTGCAGAAAGCAGCAGCTGTATACTTTCCCCATTGGCAATGCTATTTTTGGGCCAGAGCTGACACAGACAAGAGGAACACTTTACATGAAAGATAAATAACAATTATTATGAATCATAAGGGCTTTTTTTTGGTAAGTGAAGTCATGAACTTTACTAATTGCCTCCAAAACTATATGTTATTTGCCACTTTTATTAACTGCAGTGTAGGAAAGTATGCCTGTTCCGTGTATTGGCATCTTGTAAATATATTTAGATTTTTGCATAAATGAGTTATTCATCTCAGACCAAGTCATATAAATGAAATATATGGAGAGATATTAGTACAGTAATGAAAATCTTAGAGAAATAGCTTAGCAAGTGACAATACTGTCAATGAACATGAAAGACTGAAATTAAGCCTTGCTTTTCTTCAAAACACAATCTTTAAACAAACTGAACTTCAGTTTTTCACAGTCTGGGGACAGGTAAAAGAAAATATTCAAAGCACCACACGGGGTTCCTGCTAGCTGATAGAAGGGTATCCTGGGAGAGCTGAAATAACTTTAAAAAAAGAAGAAAAAGTCTAAACCTACAAGGGTAAGATGGTTAGTTCTCTTCTGGAACCCTTTGACAAACCCCTACATTTTTAAAAGAGTCACATGAGATTTAGCCAGACATTGACATTAACGTGAGTTGCATTGCTAAACTACATACAGTCCTTTGGAAATTTAGGGTTCGGTATTTGCTCTAAGTCAGACGATGGTTTGATTTAAGTTGACAGAGTTTGAAGAATGAATAAACACGGGCACTTTGGTGCAAAAATACAAAATTTCTAAATAGTCCACTGGTCATGCAGGGTTAACCAGAAAGAAGAAGAAACAAAAGTAGAATATCCAATTCAAAATGCAGTTGAGGGATCTGAGTGTCCTTTAAAACTGTAAGGACAAACGTGAAAACCTGGACAGAGCCATCATAAGACCCCAAGAATGGGCTTTTGAGATCATTCTTCTAAAAACTTTTCTTGTTTAGGATTGCAAAATAGATATCAAGACAATTTCTATTCAGAACTTGTCCTGTTTACAACCCATGTTACAAAAAGTTATATTACCATTGTCATCTTTTAGCAGCATGAGTGATACAATCTCATATTCATAATATGGCTATTTTATATTTATAGCTTTATGAAAATCTATAGATATCAATATCTGTTTTTAATGGATCTTGCTGAAATCCTGCAGCCTGGAAAGTTGTGCTGTACTGCGATGGAATTATCACAAAGCTAGATCTGACAATTATGATATCATATCAGGAAAATATGACTTTTAAAGTGTGGGAAAAACTTTTGCAACATCATGACCAATCATATTTTATTTTGGAAGTAAAAACTAAGGTCTAGATGTGATAATTAGTTCAGTTACCTCAGTTGCAACAATCCCTCTATGCCACCCAAGGCTGTCTGTCAGTGTCAATGAAATTGAATGTCAAATTGAGAAACTCTAAAGCTATTTCTTTCATATTAGAAAATCACCAGCAAATCACATCTTCCTGCCCTACTGGCAAGATAAGCAAAATTAGCACATATCTTTCTCCTTGTTTTGTCAAACTTAATCAAAATGTTTATACTGAGTGTGAGGCTGGTCTCATATTGAACCTCAGAATTTTATCTCTAATGTCAACCTCATAATTTTTGTGAAACATATTTCTCTGACTTCTTCATAGCAATTGACATAGTTAATTACCACCTCTTCCTTGTTTAGTTCTCTTTTTGTTCTTTCCCTATCGTCATGTCCCTCCTTCTCAAGCTCCATCCACTCCTTAAATAATTGATGTTCATTATAGTGGTACTCCTGCCTTATTTTTAAAAACTTCTCCCATATACTCTCTCTAGGCGATCACCTCCCTGTTCTGTGCCCCTGCCCAAGTCTATGGCTTCAACTTCTGCCTACACGCTCTTGACTCCCAGCTTAGTCAGTTTTCTGAGTTCTAAACCAGCATTTCAGATGATTTATTGCCTGGCTAAATATTTCATAGACACCCCAAAGCCAACTTGTCCCAAAGTGAAATATTAATCTTCTTCTCATTGCCCATTACCCCCACCGCCACACAAACAATAAACAATCAAATGGACATGTTCCATATCCCTATACTTGTCTTGGGTGAATGATACCAACATCTACTCAAATGCTGAAAGTCAAATCTAGAATTCATTTTAAGACTTCTACCATGATATCACTGGAATAATCTTCCTAGAATGTAAATCTGACCATGAAATTCCACTGGTTTACTGGGTTCCCATTACATACAATCACTAATTGAAACATCTTTTTTTAATAAAGAATTATTTATTTATTTAAAATTAATTAATTATTTTAATTGAAGAAATGACTTAAATTGTCCATCGAAGCATTCTCTGGCCCCTGCATATTTTCCTCAGCTTCTTCTCTTGCCACTTGCCGTCTGGTAGCCTGTGATCCAGCCATTCTATTTGTTATTCCCCCAAATACAACATGTTTTCCTAAGCTTTCGTGCCTTATAAATGACTTCCCTATAGTCATATCTTCTATTTCTATCCCTGTCTACCTTGTGGAGTCTTGTTAAACTGCCAAGACTCAGCTCGTAAACATTCTCCCGTGTGAAGTTTTTCCTCATACACAGACATTCACACCTGCCTCTCGGGTACAGTTGGGTGCCTCCTTTCTCTGCTCACATAAACTTGTGTGCACATATTAAAAAACCTTTATCACATGTAATAATTTGGTATATGTCTGTCTCTCTGACTATACTCTGAGTTACCTGATAGTGTCTCATTCATAGGCAAAGTCTCTCATTCATCTTTATATTCTCAGAACTTAACAGTTCCATTGGGGTGCTCTATAATTTCTTTTTATTGAATATATATTTGGATCAGCCATGTATACTTGGATATATTCTTAGATATCTGATTGGAACAAACTATGACTAGGGTCCCTACAGTAAATTTCTCTTCCATGGGCATTGGGGCTGCTCCTTAACCCAGTTTATGTGTTGTTTCTGCAACCTACTTCAGTACTCCCTTTCCTTAGAATTGATTTTTAACTCTTGATATTTAAGAGTTTACTATCAACTCTATGATTTTAGAAGAGAAAACCTATAGGTGAAATGTTTAGTTACTCAATTAGGAATATGGATTTAGTTGGCTTTATATCTCATAAAGATTCATAGATTGTTTCCCCCAAAGATGAGTTGCTTAGTCTTAATCTAAGTATAGATGAGCTGTCTACTAGACAGACCAAGAGTCTATCCAGTCCCATATTCTAACACACTACTAACTTCTTTTACTTTATGGAAGACTTGCTATAAAAAGCTGACATTTATTATAATTTTAATACCCATTTTGACAATGGAAGCTGAGGCTTACAGATTATTTTAGTCAGCTCAGGATGCTATAACAAAATACCATAGACTGGGTGGCTTAAATGACAGACATTTATTTTCTCACAGTTCTGGAGGCTGGAAGTCTGAGGGTAGGGTGCCAGCAAGGTTGGGTTCCGATGAGAGCCCTCTTCTGGCTTTCAGAAGGCTGCCTTCTAGTTGCGTACTCACATGGCCTTTCTTTAGTGCCTACATGTAGAGAGAGAGGGCTTTGGCGCCTCTTTCTAGGGCATTAATCACATCATAGAGGCCTTATCATCATGCCACATCTAAACCTAATTACCTCCCAAAGGTCTCACCTTCAAATATCATCATATAGGGGTTAGGACTTCAATACATGAATTTGGGGGTGAAATATTCAGTTCATAAACTGATTAAACTGCTTTCCTATGGGTACTCAATCCAGTAGCAGGGCAAATGCTGACTCCAAATAGTGTTTTCTTTTCTCTAAAAATTTGTCTTTATTGTTTTCATACATGGATACTCAACTAATTAGCATTTTAAAAGCAAAATGTTACTAGTTCTCACTGATTATCTCTGATATATTCCCCAAAACATGAATCTCCCTTTGTGCTTATTTTTCATGTATGTTTATCCATATTTCTCAGTGGTGTTACTGAAGGCAAACAATATAGGGTCCCTCTTCCTTTCACTCTTTAAAATTTTCTCAGGAAAGAAAAAAAGAACTGGGCTCTTGGTGCTTCTGGCAACTTTATCCTAACACAAGTAGCACCCAGATTGTAATTCTGATAAGTATTTCAGTTCTTTCTTGAAAAATTAAATTCACAAAACAATTGATTATCAGTTATAAATGGCAAAAACACCATCTGGTTTTCAAAATTGGTTAAATCCATGTAGCAAGGGGAAAAATGTTGGAACTTGCAGTTGGCGAGGAGTTCTAGTCCACGAAACAGAAAATGACGAGCTTTACTATGAGAAAGCCAGAGTAGTCATAACTTGCATTTAGCGGCTGTGGGGATTTGATACGTTCTTCACATGTTCCATATGTTAAATCACTTGGCGAGATCTTTAGTGTGAAAGAGCTGGGGGTGGGAGAGAAGTGTGGCTAGTGCATAGGGTAGTGACAGCTTAATCCTAAATGTTCAGCTCTGTTTCTTTCCATGTAGACCCAGTGCTAAAGATGTCCCATGACCTGGGAATTTAGATGCGCAAGTTTCTTTAACTTATGGCACAGGTGGCATTTTTTGGTGAAAATTTCTAAAGCTATTTGCATTCCTCTGGTGAGGTAAGTCATACAGCATTAGCATTTCTTACTGAAATGTCCCATGTTGTTCTTTGCCAACTGGAAATTTGAGTAGGTGTTCATTTGATGTGCCAAGAGAATGAAGGGAGATGAAAACACTCCACATCTTCCAATGTCCCCATACTGTGTTCCTAGTGTGGGAGGACTGGGGCCTGACTAGATTCTCTTGGAGATTCAGCTTCATGAAGAATGCTTTTCTTTAGGAGTAATGCAGTCTTGTTATTTAAAAAAATGTTTCTGAGCTGCTGGCATATTTTTACCTTATGTTAAAAATGCAGCTATCCTATGGTTATTATTCATGAATTATAATGTGAAATTTATTCATTCACTTAACAAATATGTGTTGAGGCACAGTATAGCATAGTGGTTAGTTGCATAAGCTCTGTCTGCACCTTAGAAACTTTGACCTTGAGAAATGACTTAATCTTTCTAATTATGTTTAAAAAATATGAAATGGGTGACAAATAGTATGTACCATGGGATTGTTCTAAAGGTTAAATGAGATGCATGCAAAATACTTAATAAGAACTCAATAAATGCAAAAGTAGTAACAATAACAAATATTAATATTATTATGTGCTAGGCTCTGTGCTAGGGTGTTACAGTTCCTGAAATATAGGACATTACTTTATAGTTTACTCATCACTTTCAGAATTTATGTGGCTCAAATTGTTTATCTTGATTTTGTTGGGACTTTGCTTGGCCTTTGTTCTGATCCAGGTAGCTCTATTTCCAGAGGCGATAAGGATAAGTAGGATGTTGTAGACTGAACATTATACTGGTGACTACGTGGTGATGGTTTCCTATTTCATGTAGTGGTTTGCCTGCTGGAGCTTTTTCCACTTCTGGAGGACTGCCTGCATTTCTTGCATTGGGGCCTATAATTACAGAGCAGAATATCTCAGGCAGTGAAGACAGGGCAGTCTTGAAATTAGTTTATGCATAATGGATAATACAAGGCTGTTTTTAAATGTAATTCATTTGGTAGGTTGGCAGATCTTGACTTCCTTTTTGATAGGTAACTTTTTTCATTCATTCATTCATTCATTCATTCATTCATTCATTCGTTATTATTTTCTTTTTTAGCCAGATGAGGATAGAGAGCCCAACCAAGTCATTTGGTGCAGCTCCCCTAGACTAAGCTCAGACTTAGCAATTTACATTCAGTACTCTCTTGGTCATTTAGCCACAGATAATTTGTCATGGTTTGTTTTAGTTGTTGTGATATTGATATTTATTATGCAAATTGTATTTCCTACATCTTATTGTTCTGCATTCTATGAATACTTAAATTATTATAAACCTTTATACTTAATATGGCTCGTCCTTCAATTTGATGCTTGAGCAGCAGAGGGTCAGAGCGCACACGATCTTCTAGAGGGGAAGAAAATAAGTAATTAAAAAGCAGACAAGAGAGCCGGCTGCCTGATTCAAAAGAAAGCAAAGGCAGTTTCAGGGAGGGTGGTGAGCGCATCGAAAGAGAGTCTCTTCAGCTGGGAGAGCCTCTTCCAGAGACACCGGAAGCTCAGAGCACCTGTTGGTCCCCAGATGCTTTAGGAGGGACTGGGGGCGTAGAGGAGGGGGGAGTGGGTTTGAGCCCTGAAGGAGGAAGATTGCAGACCTTATCTTAACACCCCGCCATCCCTCGTCCCCACACTCCACCCTGAAGCCTTGACAGGTTTTTTTGTTGTTGTTGAGTGTGTAATCTTAAATATTTAATGTTATATATGGTCACATATAGCAAATACACACATATATTAAAGCCAGGAAGGAAACCTTCAGCAAGCTGAGGAGCCTGAGCCCACCCTCCTCGAGCTACCTTTCCTGAGAATCTACCACAACGACACCGACTCGAAAATCTCACAGCCCTACTCAGGCTCCTTTCTCCCAACTATGCCCAAGTCTACCGCTAGGTTGTTGAACAGACTCTCCCGCTCCGCCGGATTTGCAAAGCACGCATGCACTTCTCCCAGATTGTTTTGTCAATCCGGGGACCTGCACGCTCCCTCTCCACTCTCGAACAGCCCCTGTTTCCCAAAGATCTATTCCTTAAGTGCAAGGTGAGTGACAGATATTTGCAACGTCTGGTTTCCAGGACAGATGTACTCCGTGTACCGGGCAGGGGAACCTCCAAGGGAGATTCTCCAGTGGTTGGTCTGATATAGCGACTACTATAAACATTCCTAGTAAAGGTGTACGGGAAGCTAGACCCGCCCCCTTTGAGCCTGAGCCCCCACGCGCCAGGGGCCCGGGAGAACACTTTTTCCTGGATCCCGGGAAAGCGAAAACGAATTTTAACATAAACATATTTGCATTCGCCCCTCCCCTTGGCCCCTCCCCTAGGTGGCGCGGGCGCGCTGCCGCACGCCAGCGCCAGGGGGCGGGGTGGGGGAGGGGGCGAGTCCTCGGAGAGCCGGGTTGGGCTCGCGGCGCTGTGATTGGTCGGTTCCGACCCCGCCTCAAGTGCATGTCATTAGCATCTCATTAGTTGTCCGCTCGGGCTCCGGAGGAAGCCACCGCCGCCAGTCTGAGGCAGGTGCCCGACATGGCGAGTGCTGTGCTGCCGAGCGGATCCCAGTGTGCGGCGGCGGCGGCAGCGGCGGCGGTGGCGGCGGCGGCGGCGCCTCCCGGGCTCCGGCTCCGGCTTCTGCTCTTGCTTCTCTCTGCCGCGGCACTGATCGCCACAGGTAGGTGTGGGCACCGACTCGTTGGCCCCCTAAATCTCCTAAGGCACCCCAGTGGCCGTAGACATGGAGGGGGGAAACGTTTCCATGACAACCTTCCCCCACTTCCTAAATCCGAAGCTGAGAGTGTGGAGAGGAAACTCAGGGCTGAGATGGAAGGAACTGAGGGAATCGGTAATTCTCTTTTCCCTTGCCCAGATGGGTGTGAATTAGAGCCCTTAGGGATGGCTGCACCCACACCTTTTCTCTTCGGCTTAGCGCGGAGTGGAGTGGAGTGAGAATGGGGGATCTGGGTGCTAGAGAATATGGGGTAGGGAATAGATCGAAGGCACCCTCAGAACCGTTCGGACCCTCCCAAACTCGCTGTTGTCCCTGTAAGTTGCAGTTCCTCGCGTCTCCCAGGGCTGCCCATTCACCACCACCTCACCAGCGGGTCGCCCAATTCTCTATCCCCGAAGCCTCCCCATGGCTGACGAGCAGCCGCCTCCAGCGTGATTCCTCACTGGTCCACAGGACATCCCCAGACTTGTCTGGTCGCTCCTGCTCTCCCCGCGCTCTGCCTTTCTCCTCTGTCTCCAGAACTGCGCGCCCTTAGTGTTCCCTTTGGCCGGACCGCTGGCCCTCCGCCCCCTTCGCCTGGCTGCGGGTCTCCTTGGCCCCGCTCCAGGCCGGGAAAGTTCCTCGGGCCCGGCCCCGCGGAGGGCGGTTGCTGTTGCTGCTTCTGCGGGAAGGAGCTGGGAGCCCGTAGCCTGCCTACCCCACGGCGTCCTCTGCCGCGAATGGGGACACCGAATTTCCAGGCTGCCCATCCTTTCGGCAGTCCGGGGGTGGTGGAGGGAGCTTTCGCGGCCTCTGCGGCCAGGCGGGCACCCTGCGGGCCTCCAGGCGCCACCTGTGTGCAGAGCTGTCTTGGGAATTTGCCCAGGGGCGGCTCTGCACGCCCGGCGCCTTCCCCGAAGACGCTGAGCACTCGGTAGGAGCACGCTGTGTGGCTGCCCGTGTGCCCGGCGCGTTGGCACGGTCGGGAAAGAAGAGGGCAGTGTTTGCTTTTGCTAACAAAAGGGAGCCAGAGCTCTTCCCCAGCGGAGAGGCCGGCGGTGCTGCACCCTGCTTCCCGTTCCCGCCACCGCCAAGCTCAATGGTTGCGCGGCGTCCCCAGCATCCTGGCCGCCTGCAGCGGGCGCCGGGCGGGAAGCCGAAACAAGGAGGCATGGGGCCGCGATGAAGGCGGGGGGAGGTGCAGGAGGGAATGCAGCAGCGCTCGGCGCCTGCAAAGCCCCTCCTTGCAGCTCGGGAGCTGCAGGACCCGCGAGCAACAAGTGGCGGAGGACAGCGAGAGCTCAGCCCCCACCTGCAGAGCCCCCGGCCCGGGCGGGCTCAGCGCTGGGGCCACGGTACCGCTCTCGGGGCGCCTCTCCGCTTGGGCTGTGTCTTTTGTTTACACGCTAGAGGACACACAGTTACGTAAACACCGCAGGAGACACGCTGTAGAAAATGGGGATGTCTGGGGGTGCTAGCTTTGGATTTGGGGAATGCTGGGTTGCTTCCCCAAAAACCAGGCTTGCAAGGGAGCTTGGTTTGGGGAACATGCTGGGGACGTATAAGGGTGGGAATCTGGCAGCAGCCTCGGTTCCAGAGCTGAGGATTTTTTCTTCCACGGTCTGTCTCCGGATGTTGTTTATGTGTTTTTCCTCTGTGAATTCTTAATTTATGAGTTACGAGATAATTGGGTTCAGCGGATGCCGGTGTGGTTACAACTTCATTTCGGGTGATGTCTCTGACTGGATGGGTTCAATAAAATGTTTCTGAAAGAGATCCCTCGTGCTGCTGCTGCATTGTAAAAAGCGCCAGTGTCAGTTAAACGTGAGCGTGAGTAAAGACTCGGTAACTGGCGCATAATAGAGGCAACAATAGACTTGTATTGGCTGCAGGGGAAAAAAAAAAAAAAAAAGGCGGGGGTCGGGGAAAGCACTAGTCGGGGATATTGCCTTTCTACTAAAAATGGGAGCCGTGCAATGCTGCTTGGCAGCAGAGTAGGATTAGATTATGCCTCCTCTTTCAACCCTGCTCATTGAAGGCACGGAGTAGTAGCAACAGTACTATATTTGTAACTGTCTCGTGGTAAGAAGTTGCCTTCCCAGCGAGGAATATATGCTGACTTAGAAAGGAGCGGTCTGGAACTCAACCGTGCATGTCAAAGCTACAAGAAAATTCTGTTGCTAGTTACCATGGAAGCAGCTTCTCGCTCTTGTATACATCCCTGTTTGTATGCTGGTTATCAGATTGTGTTCAAATTAGACTGTAATTGGGTTTGATTTGTAGTGAGGGGGTGAGATTTTCTTTAAATCTTTTTTCTTTTAATGGGGTTTTTTTTGTGTGTGTGTGTGTGTTATCAGTCTGAGAAGGGGTCTTGGTCTAGCCCCAGGTCCTACGCCACCAGAGTAGATTTCAGGTGGGCACCGAGGGACTTTTCTTCCTCAGTCCTAATTTAAGCTTTCTCAGAGGCCTCCAGTTCCCACTCCCAGGGTTAGAGAAACCTGTTGGAGCTGCCTTTAACTTCGTTAGGCTTGTTTCATTTACATCCTCGTTGGGATAGCCATCTAGGCAATTGTGCATTGGGTCGTGGTTCTGTCTACTGTAATAGAAGCCATCCATTCCCTGGAGAAACTCTCCCAGCCCTCCTGTGATGTTTGGATGAAATTGATGTTAATGAAATGCAGCTAAAATAGGGTTTTCTACGATTACTCCAGTGTAAATCATGCCTGTTACGTTTTAGGTGCATGCACGATGTTTCCCATTCTGAGTGTACCAGTGGTCAGTCACTCTCCTGCCTTTTTCAGCATTTCAGAGGATGGCTGATGGGTGGGGGTTTGTCGTGGTGCTGGGAAGTATGGGGGCTGAGTTTTACTTGCTGTGGCTTGTTGGGGCTTGAATATCTGGGATAAGGACTTTACAAAAGTACCGCCCTGCTTTTGTTTCCTTTCCTTGCATCAAAATGAATAGCCACAGGAGGGACTTGCACTTGTCTGTGATAGCTTTGATAAAATATCCCTCATTAATGCCACTTTATATTTACAGTGTGTCACTGGAGACGCACAAGGCTTCATTTAGTGACTTGTGTGACGAGACAAGCTTGCATTATTTGCCCGGGACATTTTGGAGGAACAAGAGACCCATTGAGCGATCTTTTGAAATGAACAAATACGGAAAAAGGGGGGAATAAAAGAGGAGGCAGTTCTCTGGAACAAAGAGCTTTATTCATATGGATGTTGTACATGCTTTATCCAGTTTTCCCTAATGGCCCTCCTGGTAAAGGGGAGTGAGACCTGGAAGAAGCCAACAAGCAGGACACTTTCGCTTCCTCTCTCACTTCCTGACTTCATATCTTTACCCCAGTTGGTCTTCAATCCCCTGACTGCACATTGCTCCACTCCCTGAAAAACTCCGGAAGGTAATAGGTTCCTGATCTAAAAGGGAGATTTTGAAAGCCTTTCTCCCAGCTCTGACTTTCAACAGAAGAAAATACTAGCTACTTGTTGAGATTGATGGTCGTTGGAGGATATATTGGTTGAAGGGAAAGAGATGTCACTTTCTATGACGTGTCAAGAAGTGGTTGATAGCGAATGTCGGATTGGTAAGATGTCTTGCAATTATAATATTAGCCTGACTATTTATTTTCAAAGAAATGCTGTAAAAACTGAAATCTAAAATTTTCATTGTCATTAATGGTGCTCTTGAAGTTTTTAGTGACTTGGGCTCATACTTTGTACATTTTGGCCCCATACATAAGTGAATTATTTATTCCTTGGCCTGTATTGCTAATGATTTTCAGGCTTTAAAAAACTGATAATATTGCCGTGAATATAAACTGTCTCATTCTGTGGATTTCTGTATGTAAAATTTTAATGTCTAATTAGCCACTTAGAATTTACATTTTTAAAATGTGGGTGTGTGTGTTTGTGTGTGTTTTAACAAAAAGGCCCATTTTTATGTGGGTGAATCTCTTAAATTGGGCCAAACTAATCAATGCTATGATTTGAATGGGAATTTACCAGCATATGAAGAAAAGTTATAAGAAATAAATCCAAAGGGCTCAAATGCCGTATCCCTTTCTTGGGAAGAATAGTACTGACCATTAATGCTGGGCATTTTTAACTGAAAATCCAGCGCAGAAAGGAGAAATCACACAGCGACATCTGTTGCAGAATTGAAAATTTGCTGCTTTGAGTTGGAAGCAATTAGTCCCATATAAGCACCTAATGATATCAGTTGCTGTGTATGTGAGTGTATGTTGTGTGTGTGTTTGTACTCATACAAATGTGTATATGTTCATACGTGCATATATATATATATATATACACACACACATACACACACTCACATAAAAACTCACCCAATACAATATTCACGTTTAAAAAGTATTTAATAGAAAAATGTACCATTTTAGCACCAAAGCTCTTTTTCTTATTCTTACCTGTTGAAGAATTAGAGATTCTAATAATCATGGAGTTTTTGAAAGAGGAAGGATATTAGAAATCATTTGGTGAAATCCCATTATTTTGCGGAGAGGCAGCCGAAACCAAGTGAGGGAAAGACCTTGCTTACCGTTTAACTGAGGCTGAGTTAGCTATGCATCCTAGTTGGGGAGCGGGTCTAAGCCCCTTAATGCCCAGCCAGTGAAACTGTTTCACCTCTCAGCAGGGATGCCCAGTGAGGGATATGGATCATGGGTGGACAGTATCTTGGCTAGGAATAGTTTGTATTCTGAACACGGGAAGATTAATTGCTCTTCTAGGTAATGAACCCATGGATCAGAGGAGTGACCTCTGAGAAGAAAAGACCAGTTCTTGGTAAGGTTGTCTTCAGTGTTGACGAATGATTCTGAAACCTCTGGACTTTATTTGGCAGCCACAACATGACTGTCGTCCAAAGCACCTTCATAGGGCAGAACTCTGGATTTGTGTAGCTATAATAAGTCAAGTGCACGAAAACTAGGTTTCAGAAGGCTCGGCTTTATAGTTTTAAGCTTTTGACTTGCCTTTTCAAGGATTAATATTAACACTAGAACTCATTCCACATAACTAAGGAAAAAAAGGAAGGGTCCTGAGGTTAAGAGCAAGAACACATCCTGATTTTCTTACCAGGTGCCTGTCCCTTTTCATTAAGTAGAGAAAAAGCTGAATATAATTTGTTTCTTTTTAAAGAAAAAAAGTTATTTTTTTTCCTCAAGATGACTTTTTTTACATTGATCATACTTCATTTTTCCATTTTACTATGAAAAATGTTCAAATATACACAAAAGCAGAAAGAATGCCATAATTAATCCTGTGTGTCAGTCACCCAGTTCAGTGATTATCCACTCATGGTCATTGCATCCTCTGTACACTTTCTCCCCTTCCCAGATTATTTTGGACAAATCCTGGACATCCTATTATTTCTTCTGTAATTTACTTTAGAACAAATCTTTGTAAGATACAGTCCCCTTCCCGCACCCGCCCTCCGTAATCACAGTATCATTAGCTTATCATTAGCTGAATGTACATCTTCTAAACTAGTATGCAGAATTTTTGCCTTTCCCTTGCTTTACCGAGGAAGGTAAAGGCTTGTTATAGTGGGTAAAAGCTGGGGCAGAAACCATAGAAGCCAGAGTGTGATTACCGCCTGCACTGAGGAGACTTTTTGTGTGGTTTGCCTTATTTTGAGCAAGGTTTTTTTCGGATCGGATAAGATGAGTTTTATTGTCATGTAAATATGGTTGTGTAAATATGCAGTAATTGTAGCTAATCTGTCAACTGGTGTGCTATGGAAAGCACCCCTGGTGAGATTGGCTATTTCCAGTAGTTCTCATAATGAATATGCTCCATATGAGGACTTCTGTAGGAAAGGCTATTTTAGTTTGATGGTTGTGAGATAGATACCTCATTCATATATTTATCTTTAAATACTTCTAAGGAATATAAATGCCTTTATGTGTTTTGAATATAAAGCTTAAAAGAAAAAAATTCCTTTTCTCATTTCTAACTGGCTTAGTGCTAATTTCAGCCTGTATTCTGTAGCTGAAGTGATCACAAAATGCCTTCTGCGCTGTGGGAAACCCATACAACAAGCTGTAAGTATTTGGCCCTTATTTTTGTAGGATAGGGGCACAGGGTAGGAAGAGAAAAAGTTACTGTTTTTACTTCTCAGTATTTGCCCCATTGATTTAAAATATGAATTTATAATTTTAGCTAGAAATGTTGAAATGCTTCAGTGTTAATTTCTGAACTTCTTTGTTTTTTCAGAAAATAGGTTGGTTCCATTTTCTGAGTTTCGTGAAATGTGAGGTTTTGTGTTTGTGTATGTGTTTATTTTAAGAAGTTCTTAAATGTATTTAATGTGGACTATAAATCTGAAGCATTTGATTTTTTTTTTGGTTTTTAGCCAAACAAGCACTTACACACGAGATGGTTTTGAGGGGTCTAAGCAGCCATGGCCAGGTAAAAACCTGCACCTCTCTTCTGAGCTGGCCACAGCACAAGAAAAGCACAAAGGAATGCCTACATTCACAGTTTGGGGAGCGCCACCAAAATTGAATAAACAGCCTTTGTTTGGAAACCATCAATGAAGGAAGGAACCCACTGGAATGTTTGTAATTACAAGTGGCACCTCCTTGTTTAAATTTCAGAAGCCACAGTTTCTTTTTCAGAGATTTAAATTGCAGGCTCTAGACAGCAGCTGCTGTTGTGGTTAATGGGCAGTTTCTCTTTGAAGATCTTCCAGTGCTGGTTCTCAAAAGCTTTGGTGCAGTTGGCCTTGAACTAGTGTTAGAAGAAAGGGAGAGGGAGGTATTTATATACTTGCAAAAGCGATGTGTGGCCTTTATCATTACTCAAAAAAGAAACTTGGCTGTAAGGTTGAGAGAAAGTAGGTACTAAGAAAATCTGTTATGATTGACAGATGTCTTGAATCTCTTGAGAGTTGTGGGGTGGGGAAAATTTTTTCTTTTAGTAGATGTTTTACTGGAATATAGTCATTTGACCCAACATTTTGATCTAGATATTTCAGAAATGTTAAATAGGTTGAAATGAAAGTGCTGTGATATATATTTAAATGCTACTCAGTGTTTGAAGTTGATATTCTAGTGACATGGAGTTTTGAAAATGCCTGGAATAAGTATCTTGCTCCTGGCAGCCTTCTTTGGTAAGGTAGGCGTTCTAATTCCTCTCTAGCTATCCAGTACTAGACTGCTATGTCAAGTTGGAATTAAGTTATGAGGTCCCTGAAGGGGGAGGGGAGGAATCTGCCTGAAAACAGAGAGTTCACCTGCCCTGTATCTCTTATTGTCTGTACCATATCTTCACTTGGCTAGGATTAACCTAAAAGTTAACATGTCAGAAATCGAATCTTTCATCTTTTCTGTCATAGGTGTCAACTTTTCTCACAGTCGGCATTATTGCATATGACACCATTGTCATCCTGGTCTCTAAGGCCCCTAAATTTGGAGTCTTTTTTTTCCCTCTTTAGCTTTCACTCTTGGAGTGAAATAAAATGGGCTGATTGTTTCTCCACGACATTCTCTGGAAGCCTCAATGTCCTTCTTCTCCAGACTGTTTTACTAGCAGAAGCTTCCTAGCCGATTCTCTTGACCCACGCTCTGCTAGTCAGAATATAAATCTACCTACCTCAATTTTAATTCTTTCTGGACAGGATCACGACCCCTCCCTTACAGAAAATCTAATCCCAAATTCTTGGCTTCTTGCATGGGATTCAAAATCCACGCTGTTTTGTCTAGGTTGTTCCTTCCTCAATTGCTGCCTCACTCTCTCTCTAATTGCCCTCATTTCTTATTACTTTTCAGCCCAATCCTGATGGGACTGGAAGACTGATGATTCTCCAGTGAAACAGAGGAAGAAAGTGGTTCCACTGATCAGTCTTCACCTGGTTGCCTTTGCATAAAACTGCTCTTATCTGTGTATATCTTAACTGTTTTGCTCTATAGGTATAGGACAGCTGATTCTTCTTTACTTACAAATAAACATCTTTCCTTTGCACCTTTCAGTTTAACTAACACATACTTATTTAAAACATACTCCAACATAGATATTTCTTTTTATGTTTTTCAGATATCTATATAGATATTTAGATATCTCTATATATCTATATATCTATATATGTATATCTGTTTCTTTATGGTAAGCCAAAGTGTATAGATATTATGGCCATTATTTTAATGAAAATTTTAAACTTCAGAATGCTGAAAGTACATTCATCGCATCTTTTTGGTGGTCCATGTTTGAATAAGGGCAGATTACAAGCTGACAAAGTAAGACTTTTCAGACAAAAAGGTAAGTCCTTTAGGAGTAGGAAGTTCAGAAGAGTCAGGAGCTCTTGATTTGCCGTACATGAGATTAGCCCCTCTGAAGATGACCCCAAATAGGTCACCTTTACGGAGTGTTCAGTGCTCATGTTTCATATGTCTCATTACTAAGATGTACCTACCTGGTGAGCCAGAAAGGAAGTGAGCTAAAACCCAGGCCTTTATTAGCAGAGTTTTCAATAGGTTGGACTTTGGGAGCAGTGCTACCTATCTAAATACAGTCATCTCCAGCATCATGGCAGAACCCATTTTAGTTGATAACATTGTGGGTGAATTGTCACCGGCTTAAGGAAAAAAAAAAAAAGGAAACATTTATTCTCAGTCTAACTGCTAATCTTGTTATCTTAAGAATCTTCAAAGCCTTTATCTGGTAATAATATCTGCTGTAGTTCTTCCCTTACTTTTTTCCTTGTCTGGCATCCTTCCTCTTCAGGTTCAGTTTTTGCTAGTAGAAGGTTATGTAGTATGATAATTCAGCGACATGAAAACTTGATTATTCTGGAGTAAAAAGGTTTTATGAAAAATGTAGTATGTATTTGGCTCTTTGCTGAATATGCCTATGGTAAGCCAAGCCACCCAGATCTTACTACAAGTCATCAGTTTGTTTCTCTTTTCTGAATAGGAAGGGAACATTGCTTCATTTCTCTTGCGGAAACACTTAAACAACAAAAACTTCAAAGATAGGGAGAAAAAAATCCAAGTTAATTTAGTACTAAATTACTGCTCAAATAGTTTTATCTCTTAAAAGATTTAAGTAGAGATTGGCTTAAATGACACTGAACTTCACTTTTCCTTGTGCATATCTTGTGAGCACCTATCCTTGTAAAGAGACCTCTGTTTTCTTTCTGTAGTTCGGTTAGTAATCATGTGAATGTTAGTTGCTGTTCCTTTCCCTTTTTTGAAGCAAATCTCTCTATCTCTGAGCCAGGTTGGCTAACGGAATACCCAGTTTAGGTTACACAATGTTAAAACCTTGTGCTTTACCTGTGAGTTAGGAACGGCAAAAACAACGTACCTTACAGGGTATTAAAAATAAAATAAGATCATATATATAAACGCATATAGGTATATGTGTATGTATATACGTATGTGTATATGTGTATGTATATATGTACATACCCACACACACACACTCACACACACATCTGGCTTTTATTAAAATAGACACTGCTTAAAGATGAGGGATATGTCTCTGGCTACTACTAGCACTACTAATCACATTTGTAAGTAAGTCCCTCACATGTTTGAGAATACTAAAAAAATGAATACAGTGCTGGAAAGATTAATTCAAGATGAACTCGACTGTCTCTAAGGTAAAGCTAAAGAACAACCTGGAGTTGAATGTTTTTTGGAAGTAAGCGGAATTGTCCAGTACTTTAGAGAAACTGACAGTGATTATAATCTCAAATTTCCGCGACTTTTAACACAGGTAGGGCTTTATTATTTTATCTAGCCTCCTATATTTTATATACTATATTTAAATAAAGAACTTGTATTTCTGTAGCTAACCGATAAGTCACTTGGTAGAAAAATGAGAATTTAAAAATGATTTTTAAATTGAGCATCTGCTTTTATGTCATTTTACTTTGTTAGGCGCATTAGCTGTCTTCCAGAAGGTTATAGTCTATTTCCTTTTCAACTTTTATTTTGAAAAATTTGAAAACCACAGGAAAGTAGAAAGGAAAGTACAATGAATGCTTCTGCACTCCTTCCTTAATTTCAACTGTTAACATTCTGCCCATTTGCTTTATCTCTAGCTCTCTAAATAATGTGAACACACATATATGTATTTTTTCTGAACCGCATGAAAGCAAGTTGCAGGCATAGTGACATGACACTTCAGTTCATAACTCTTGAGAATAAGGACATTTACTTACGAAACCTCAGTACCATTATTACATTCACGAAATTTAACATTAATTCAGTATTATTATCTAATATCTAGTCCATATTGAGATTTCTCTAGTTGTTCCATTAAGTATTCTTTATGTTTCTTTGTCCTCCGTTATCTAGAGTCTATCGGGTCACGCATTTGATTTGGTTTTCATGTCTCTTTCCCTCTTAATCTAAAACCGGTCCCCTGCTCTCTACCTTTTCTCTTAAGGTTTTTTTAAAGTGGGGGTGTCTTTCATGGCATTGATGTTTTGATGAGCCCAGACCTGCTGTTTTATAGACTGTCCCACAGTTTTACAAATTATTAGATTGTTTGATTGTTTCCTTATGGTTTGATTCAGATTACAAGAACACTGTATAGCTGATGTTGCCACCTTGCCACCCTCTTATAACATCACATCAGAAGGGGCATGATATCAGTTTGTCCTATTTTTGGTGATGGTAAGTTTGATCTCTTGGTTAACGATATAAATTTAGTTGCTTAGTTGAGGCGGATTTATAGGTTTCTCTATGTCTCTTTGTAATAAGTAATTTTGGGGACATTTTGAAACTGATGATCGTGTTCTCTAACAACACTTTACCTATCATTTTTAGCAGCATCGATAAACCTTTTCTGAATCATTGTTATACCAGTGGTTACAAAACTGTGATTTTTCTAAGTCTGTCATTCCCCAGCATTGGGTGGAAGGTTTCTTTAGGAAAGAAGAGCTTGCCTTTCTTCCTCTTCACCCACTGCCTTAGCAGAAAAATCACAATAGACTCACAGATCACAAAAATATTCAGTGTGATATATTTCATTATTGTCATATTTGGTCAACAGGAATCCCTTTAGTCTGGCTCTGTATACTTTTGCTGTATCTCCGTTAGTTTTTAAGCACTTTCTTATTTTATGTCACAAGAAGATGTCTAAGCTTACCTTGTATTTTCCCTGCCCCACATGTGGAATCAGCTATTTTTCCAAGATGTCTTGGTTCCTTATAGTGAGGAAGTGGTATTTAGACACCAAAGAAATGTGCTCATTGCTATTGACTTGTTTCAGTGGACAGAACTAGGATATATATAATATAAATATATATTTATTATAAATAAATACCTTTATGATTTCTTTTTATATAAATTTAAATTTACCTTTATATTTTTTCTTTATATTACATTTATTCATTTGAATCATGTATTGATATCTTTAATTCCAATCTAACACCCCAAGGTTCTTTTTCTCCTTCTCCCATTCCTAATTTGTATCTTTATTCTCCCATGGTGAGAAACTTGTTTCTCAGCCACACCAATGTCTTATAATTAATACAAAATAGTTTGGAATTATTCCACTAAGACCACAAATTTACTAAGTAATGTTCTAGATTTTTTGCCATTTTTTTAAACCTATTTTAAATAGATCCCACTGAGGGTAGACAGAGTACTCTGTTCATAGTTCACGAATAACAAGGTTCAAAAATCAGAACTCTATATAGAAGTCTCACTTTCTTCCTATGCTTTATAGCCTAGCCCTCATCACCCACCTTCCTATAGTAGCCAATTTTATTCCTTTCTCATATATCCTTTCTGTTTGCTCTTTTGAAAAAATAATAGGTAGTGTTCTTTTTTTCATACTTTCCACGAGCCATGTTAACATCTTCTTTTATAGTCTTTTTATTTGACAGATCCTCGTTTCTTATATTTTGATAATTTGTCTCCGTTTGGTTTGATTTTACTTGAGAAGCCAATTTTTTTACTATCTTTTTCATTTCTTTCTTCTGTGATAATAGTTCTGTTGGGTAGTTGGAAGAATTCTTTATCTATTTTTTCATTTAGTTCACCAAATTACTTTCAAGAAAATAAGGACTGCTCCTTTTCATATAATGCAGTGTGTGTCTCTTATGTTTAATAATGATGCCTTATTTTGCTTCTCATCAGTCATCTTTTACTCTTCTCCACATCCATTAAATTGGCAAATCTTTGTTTCATGCCCTTTGCTCCAATTCTACCCCCCTCTATTTTTTTTTTTTTTTTTGTCTAAATTGTGGTATACTTAGTTACTGTTAAGTGTACAGCCTTTTGCTTGTAAACCTCAGACCATGTTCTAAAACTGCCTATTGGACATTTCACTTTGGATGTCCCACAGTTATCTTAAATAATATTAATGACAAAACAGCAACTCTCATTTACTTAGTGTCTTCATCATCTCATTAAGCCCCTATAAGTAGTTACCTCTCTTGTTTCGTTTTATAGATGAGGAAGCTGAGAGGATAGGTCCCTTGTCCAATTGGCAGAAATAATAAATGGCAGCACCAAGTCTGTCTTCAAAATCCATGGTTTTAAACACAACTATATTTTACTAAAACTCAAAATGTATGAAACTTAACAACTTTTTTTCCCTAAACCTCTGTCTATCCTGCATTTATTATTACGTAGAAGGGTACCACCACTGACACAATGAGTTAAATAAATCTGGGAGACATCTTAGAATCCTTCTTCCTTCACTATCCTTTACCCTTCTATTACTGAGTCCTGTCTATTTCTTGCAGTAACTCGTGTATTACCACCACTGTCTTAGTTTACCCTTATGTTAATTTACAGATGATGATAAGTAGATTTAAACTGATACAACAGCCTCTTAATTGGTCCGTTTATCTGTTGTTTCATCTCTTGTAATGTCTTCTTAACACTGCTTCGAGATGGATTTTTCTAAAACACACATTAAATTGTCACTTTCTTGCTTAAAATCTATGTGTTTTCTTGGCACCTTAAAGATGAAGCTTGCCACTCTTTCAGCATGGCCTACCATGCCCTTCATCACCTGTCTTCTGTCTTCCTTTTAAGCTCATCTCTCGCCAGCTGTACACACCATGTTCTTGCTTTAGAACTTGCTTTACTTTAGGTGCTACACATTGTGATCTTTACCAAAGTAAACGTGTCCTGGATATGTCATGCTCTCTCAGGCCTCTCTGCTTTTATATGTTATTGCCTCCTCCCGAAACACCCTTATCTATATATGGCTAATTCCTACACGTCTTTCGAGATCCAGCTCAAGCACTGATTCTTCAAAGAAACTTTCATGTCTTTTCAGGTTGGTTAGGTACCTTTTCTTTGTGCCCTTCTTCTCTACTGCTCTACGGGCTTTTCCTGACTTATCTTCTTCCTTCCTGTTACGCGTCCTTCTCCTAATTGCCCATTGTCCTTCTATATACCTGTGCATTTCAGATTGGTGCAACTTGTTTCTACCGATAGAAATGTCCTACCGTCTGGCCTTCCATGTCAGCATGTTTAAATCTTATGCATACATAAAGACCCAAGTCCAGTGTTGCTTTTTCAAATCTTATTTGTTTTTCATTCAACTTCCATTACAGTTTCTCTAGCCATTCTATGACATTTGACACTTTCTTAATACATGTTGACATGTGTTCATGGGTATATGTCTCTTAGCCTTTCTACAGGAGGGACTCTTTCTTACTCACCTTTGCTTTCTTAAAAGTATAGAGCCCGATGCTCCACACATAGTATGTGCTCAATAAATATTTGTTGAAACAATGAATGAACTAGAAATTAGATACTCATTTCCATTAACTTATTGTTAGCCCTTTCAACATAAATATGAACAGAGAATTAATTCAGTCTTGAGGACCAGTATAAAAATTAATCTCTCAAGGTTGTTTATTCACTTACCATTTTTCTGTTACACAATCTGATTTCCAATGTGAATATAGCCTATCTTTTCTCATTTGTCATGAATACTGGTAGTTGAGATATAGAATTTGCACTAGGTCTTTGTATTTATGAATTTAATTTAGTGGTTGTCTCATTATCAGCTTCTAGAACTATAATTCTCATTAGAAGTTGTTTGTTCTCTCATAGTAGATGAAGAGCTGTTAACATGCCTGAGTTTTTCATCACTGAAGGACTGAGATTTAGTGTGTTCATACTTGGTTGTTGGGTAATTGTTAGGTTTAGACTACCGGCCCAGATAAGAGAACCTCTTTCCATTTATTTAATCACTAAACATCCCTAGGATGGCTGGACGTTGAGTCATTGCTAAGGCCATATTGACAACTCACAGTTGAAGCAACAAACCAAGAAACTTATCTCTGAGGCCATCTGCTCCTTTTCACCTCAGTTTTTCTGAGAGTCTTTTCTTGAAACTGAGATTAATTCTCAGGAGAGGCATGGGGAACATAGGGAAGTTTAAACCTCAGGGCAACAGTTTTCCTGTACAGTAATAAAGATATATGTGGAGTCAGTGGCTACAGGATCAAAAAAAAAGATCACAGTGGTTGGATCAAATATGAGAAAAGGCCTGTTGCTGTGCTGAAGAAAATGAGATGGGTAGGTAAGACAGTTTGTTTTGTGGAGATACTTCTACTCTGCGTGACTGTATAGTTAGTGCTAAATAAGACTGTGGCGAATTTAAGCTTATAAAGTTAATCGCCTAATACTGATCTAGTTTTAAATGGAAAGATTTGGTTTTACATGGAACATTGGAGAAATTTTATATGCAGGCAGAGGGAGAGAGTTTGCTAATATTACCTTTTTAATTTAGGGGAAGTTTGGAGTTCGTTCTCTTCTGTGAATATAGAGGTGGCACCCACTCTAACCAGAGTTTATTGCTGTAATCTTCTTAAAATGCATTAGTGACACTGATATATCTGTGACCTTGTAAAGGTTTTTTTGAGGGGAGGGGGTAGCCAGCCTTTTTTCTCACTGTCGTAAGTGATGTCTGCTCAATAACTCTAACTTCCTGACAGTACTAGGAGGGGGAGGAGGATCTATCATAACTTGTCTTTTATGGCCTGTTTTTAAAGTGTTCACTTCTATTTCCATCCATCCATTTAGACTTCTCTTTTCCCTGCCTAAGGCATGCATCCAGCCTAGACTGTGTTCGGTGCTTTAAATGCTTTGAATTATGGGGAATCGTAGCATTTTATCGAAGCTTCCCTTGTAACTATATAGCTCTGTATTGTCTTAGGCCACATAGCTTGCATTTCTCAGGTATCATGTGTGGATTATTGCAATTAGTTAAGGCTTTGAGTGGAATGACATATTTTCCATGTACCATTTTCCCTTTGTTGTAGACGTTTTTTAAGGATTGCTTTCTTAAGAAATCCTTCAAACCCTTCTTTTACACCATAAGTCTTGGTAAATATATCTTTATCAGCATGTCCTCCTGTCAAGTACATGATTTGATAGCGATAGTCAAGAAAAATTGTATCTTTGAAATAGAAATTTTGTCAGTGTGTTAATGTATAGCATATTTTTGGTATTCCCCAAGAAAAAGAAGAGATTAGTTAATCAATTTCTTCTAGAATTAGGTGGGTAATGTTTCAAGCATCCTATTTAAAAACAATTGCTTCTAGGTCCTGTTGGCAGGATTGCTTATTTCATTATTCTGGTCATTTGCATGAAAACAAGTTGATGATTTTTTAAATAACCATCTCATTCAGTTTTCTTTTCCTGTTAAAATGTTATCCATCAAATATTATATTCCATTCATGCAATAGCATGAATCGGGCCTAGAAGGATAGAATTTCAGGCTAAAGTAGTAGCAGAACTTTTCTTCACCTTTTTTTTAACCAAAAATATCTCCCATTTTCATATTAATTTACCTATGATTACATTTCTTTATCTTTGCTTCATAAGGTGAGTGCATACAGAGATATACTTTAATAGAATATTTTTCAAGATCTTAGGATTTCTTTAAGATGAAGTCATCACCTTGAAGATTTTGACCTGAACTTTTCGTGAACTAAAGGAACAAGAAAAGGATAGACTTAAAAAAAAAAAGATATATAATTACTTATAATGGAATAAGTGATAAGAGTTAAATTCATTTTGTAACATTTATCTGCTGCTCGTGTTCCCATAGCATTCTACCATTTCAAGAAAGGAAGATCCACATTTATATATTGGATCTCCATAGGATCTCCTTTGAAAAAAGAATTTAACTCTTTTTAAAAAAGGTTTGAAAACCAAAGGCCTAAACAGAATGAGTCCTTCAGGTTCAGCACAACAGGGCTGGAGAAAATGAAACCCAGTTTACTGAGTGCACATCAGAGCTGAGGCTAAAGCCACAGGCAGTAACAAGGAATGTTTAGTTGCCTCATCTTTCCTCTCTTCGTATTCTCTTTGAGGTCCCTGATGGTATGATTGTGGTCACAGCAGAGAAGTGGATAAGGAGCTGAGATTTCAGATCACTGTCATCTCTATCCTTTCATCACAGGGATATAAAAGAGAGAATTAACATGGAGTTGGAGTGTCTAGAAGGCTTTTCGTTTAAACAGAATCTTGAAAACATGGGGAAGATTTTCACAGAGAAAGAGATGAGAAGAAAGGAATTCCAGGTTGAGAGAGAAGGAAAGCCAAAATGACTAGTGAGAGGTGGGATAGCTGGGTCCAAGTGTGGAAAACCTTTGAATACCAAGTTTAGATTTAATCCAGGAGGTCTTTGGGAATTATTGAAGGTATTTTGAACAGTGAAGTAACTAACACCACATCGGTGCTTTAGGAATGTGAATCTGTCAGTGGTTTGTGATTAGATTAGAAATGAGATTGGTTAAGGGTATAATAGTTCAAGTAACTAGTTCAGTGGAGGAAGAATGGAAGTAGAGTTGATTGGAATTGGTGGCTGACTGGAGAATGGGGATTGAGAAAAAATAAAGACTGGAAATGAAGGTGTGCTTTGATTTTGAACCTGAGTGGCGTAGGGGAATGTCTATTCCAATGAACCAATAAAAATGTCATATGGTGGGTTTAGTAAGGAAAGACAATGAGCTTGGTTTTGCATACGTTAAACGTGACCTACCATTAGAACATAGTGGAAATGTTTAGAAGGTAATTTGAAATGTGGTGCTAGAGTTTGGGAGAGAAGTTGAGAGTAGAGCTAGAGATGAGATTTGAAAGTCATCTGTAAAGAGTTGATAGCTAAAGTTCTACATTATGCATTGATTCGGTTATTTATTTGATACACGTGTATTGAAATGCCCAGTGTGTGCCAAACATCGTGTTGGGTGCTGGAGATGAGTGTATGAGAGATCCTGAGGGGAGGCGTGTAGAGATAGAACCTTAAGGAAGGTGTGTTTTTAAGGTGTAAGATAAGGAACTGTGATTAACACAGAAAGGACTGTCAGAGGACTGACGATGAATGTTGTGGAAGGAGGTGGGAGGAATAGGTGGAAGACAGGCAAGATCGATGTGGGATAGAAGTCCTTTGACTAAATTGCTGAAGAGTCTGGAAGTGGGGAGGATTCTTCTAGAAGTGAATGAACTCTAGAGAAGAGGTATTAGAATGAAATTAAACTTAGGTAACAGGCGGTCACATAGCTAGGACGTGGCAACACTGGAACCAGATTCCAGATTTTTGGACTGGAATATACTACAGAGAGTTCAGTTCTCATTGTAGTATACCAGTACACCAAATTATGCCTTTACCATGGTATAGGAAACTGTGGAGAACCTGTTCAGCCTGCCCATTTTACTTAAAAAGTTTAATTAAGATTTTTGAGGTTGTGATGTTGAATAAAGAGCGAATTAATGAACCTCCCGACTGTCCTTGTGTTTCATGTAATGAATGATGGCTTTGGCAGCCTGAAGCCTGGAGGGAGGATGGATGGGAGCTGTTTTTCTGAAAGTGTGCTTCTTTAATAACTCCTACCAGTGAACAAAAACAAATTCTAGTGTAGCACAGGGAGCATTTTCAGGATGGCAGGGAGAACCTAGATCAATTTACTGGCAACTCCTATTCTTTAGGTAGATTAAGGTTTGCTACCCTGGTTTTCAACATGCTGTGCAACGTCCTGAAAGACTGTGCGTGGTTCCTTAGCGACTATTAGTCAGCAGGGGTTTACGAATTAAATTGATGTGTGGGAGCATTTTGATTTACCGTTGAGTAGTGAGAGTGTAGCTCAGGCAGAATATGGCAACCTGCTGAGTGGTAGTCTGCATTTCCTTAACTCTTCCATGTAAAAGATACACTCTTGTGGAATTTTTGCATGTTACCGTTGGGAGGTGATTGGTCTTTTTCTAAAGGTAGGATGATCAGAAAGTAGCAGTGGAGATCTGAAACTTAGAGCTGGCTAGTCTAGCGACTTTAGCATCTTTTTGTTCAGCAATGCCTCTCCAATGATTTTTCAATAGAGCTTTCTGTGGTGGTGGAAATATTCTATATCCGTCCTGTCCAATATAGTAGCTTTTAGCCTCGTGTGACTACTGAGCACTTGCAATGTGGCTAGTGCAACTGAGGAGCTGAATTTTTTATTTTTTATTAGTTTAAATTTAGCCATGTATGGCTAGTAGCTACTGTATTGGGTGGCATAGCTCTAGTCTGATAAGTAAGATGCCAAATTGTTATGCTCATCAATAGCATTAACTGGTGAGAAGTGAAGAGGGGTTGGGTTAGGGTATTAGCATTCATTCCAAATCCAGTGGATTTGTATTGAATCTTGGACTCTGCTATTGTGTGCATCCAAATTGTACATTTTCCTCTCCTTTTCTCTTGCTTTTCATGTCGAAAAGCTTCTGGAATATCTTAATTGTCCTTTCTTCATTTGAAGAATTATCCGTTTTAGCCTTAGAGGGGTATAGCTCATCTAGTGCACAGATTAATAGCTCTAGCTTTGTCCTTAGAAAGCTAAATCTTGAAGGTTACTATTACATGACTGTACTACCATATGCCAATTCACATTGTTATCTTTTTTTTTTTTTTTTTGATGCTGAAAGTAAGTGAAATGTGAAAAAAAACATTATTCATTTTAAATAGTTTTGACTGCCAGGTTAATGCGACTCTTAAGCGGGGCTTCATGAGGTCTGGCCATAGTAACTGCTTTTAACTTGATTTAAAGTTCTTAAACATTCTGAATTGCTTCACCTAATCTTTTTATACTGAACGTACAATTTTCAGGCTCTTTTTTATTTTCAAATCCATAACTGACAGCTGCTCAACACCTCATTCAAATAGTTTTAAGAGTTTTAGAGAAAAGTTGAGACAGACTGGATTTACTGACATCAGTTGGATTGAGATATTATGGATTTAAAGATGATAGAGAATGAGAGAGAAAAATATGAAATAATTATTGTGCATTCACTGCTTGCAATGACAGTGATTTGAAGTCTAATAACTAAAAAAACTGAGAGGAAACAGAAGGACACATGAGTTAACTTTCAAAACCTAACATAAGAAATGAATATTTCATTTGAAAACACAATTTTTATGTGTGGTCTCATTTGTTTTATTACACTTTAAACAACATTGATGCACAAAAATGCATATATACCCAAACCTTACAATAAACCTTTTTTTGAAATGTATTCTACAGATTCTGTGAGACTGTAAGCTCCTTGAAGGAGCTAACTCATTAAGGGATTCTGTGATGTCTAGTGCACAGCAGGTATTTTTCAAATGAAATTGACCATTTTATAAGAAAAACAAGATCATAAGGTCTTCTGCCTCTACTTCTAATGATAAATGAAACTACGCTGTAACTCATCTCAAGAAGGCTCTGCGCTATGGTGAATACAGAGAAACTTCGGGATGTAGTGTTTGTCCAAGAGTTAACATTAATGTGACTATAAATTTTGTCCTCAACCTTTTAATGACTTTTCAATAAATACTGCATGAATAGCTTTGTGTGTGTTTGTGGATATGTGTATCACCTACTTTGTGCTAGACACTGTGGTAAGTACTAGATTTATAAAGACGAATTATATAGGATCTCTTCTGTCCATATATTCCCTTGTCTCTATTTTAGATTCTTGCATGGGAGATAGTAAAAAAACAAAACAATGCTATGTGCTAAGAACCATAATAAACATAGTTTGGGAGTGTCGCAGAAGCACAGAAGAGGACTGTCTAACACTGTAAAGAGACTCTGAATCAGGAAAGACTTTCAGGAGATCTCTTGAGTTGGGTCTTGAAATATAGTTAGGACATAGCCATTCAGATGGTATTAGGAGACTTTCTTGGTAGAGAGAGAATATGTGGACAGGTATGGAAGTGTAAAAAGCATGGGAGATTCTGGGAACTGCAAATAGTTTAGCATGGCTGGAGGGAAAAGCCTTTGTGGGAGTAGCAAAAGGTCAAGCTGGAAAAGGTACATAGGAGTTGGATCATGAAGGTTGGAGGCGGGCGGAAGTCAGGTTAGCTGTGTATTTGGGATGGATTGGGAGAATTAGATACCACAGATAGGAGTGCAGTTATAGAGAAGCTGTGGAATACTAGCTGAGATTGTGAGGGCCTTAACTAAGATACTTGGTATGCAGTTTGGGAAGAAGTTGGTTTCAACATCTATTTGAGGGTAGAGTTTCATGGCTGAACATGAGAGAGAAGAGGAGGAGTCTAGGTTAATGATCTAGTTCGAGCTTAGCTACCTTGGTGGGTGATAGGTTTGCTAATCAAGATAGGAAGTTTAGAAGGTGGACAGTGTTGGGGATTAAAATAAGGCCTAGAGGCGCTTTTGGCACATTCAGATGGAGATACCTAGCTGCACACTGCAGCACTCGTTCAGGGCCATGGTCATGGATGAGATCTAAGAATGTATACACTGAGTAAGAAGATTTGCTTAGGACAGAACTTCAGGGAATATCAACAGTTACTGTTAGGTAGAGGAGGATAAACCAGTGAAAGGAATGAAGATGGAACTGCCAGAAATTTAGAGGAACACGAGGAAAGGTTTTTTGTCTTGAGATCCAAGAAAGAAGAGCATTTTAAGAAGGGGTGTGAGAAACACTGTCAGATGGTACCGGGAGGTCAGATAAGATCAAAAGCCATTCATGGACATAGCACTTAGGCATTCATAGGGGACAGTCTGCCTAATAATTTCAGTGCTGGGTGAGTGCGGAAACCAAATAGAGTGGATAGAGCAAATGGTAAGTGCAGAATAGGAGGAGGGAATATAGTCAAATATTTTCAGAGGCTTGACTGGTAAAGGTAAGGCAAGGAAGAAGGAAGTGGATATAAGGAGATGTAGGACTGAGGGAAATATAATATGCATATTTTTTTAAATTAGGGAGACGAGATGATTTATATATATATCAAAAATAAGAGGTAGTATAGAGGGACGTTGAAGATAAGGAAGGTAGGTAGAGTTGATGACTGATGGAGCAAGGGTCATGATTAAGCCTATGAGGAGACATTTGCTTGGAGAGGAGGAGACACTATTTTTTTTTTTCCCTGAGATGGAAGTAAGGGGAAGGGCCTTGAGGACAAGAGTGAAGCTAAGTTAGATTGTATGCTGGAGGGCTGAGGACCTGTGGGAGGGAAGATCTCTTTGGGAAATCAGGAGCTTGTGTTGTACCTGCTGACTGTCCATGGAACTGTGTAGGGGGTGGGGGTGTTGGGAACAGGGGGAAGAGAAGGAAGGTATTTCAGACCCCCTACAGTAACTCAGAAGATTATGGCTGAGGCTGGAAACCATGTGGTAGTGACCGCAGTCCCCTGGTTACTGCAGATTGGCCTCCTTGGGCAGCTGACTGAATGCTCCTATTTCCCAGGTACATACTCTACTACTGAGGTGTCCTTGATACCTTCTTACCTTTCAGAGGGAAGACAGGTCATATTATGGACATTTAGTGCTGAAAGAAATTAGGAATCGTACTAACCTCATCTTATAAATGAGTAAACTGAGGCTCTGAAAAGTGAAGTATTTTCAGAGGCTTGTGAAAATTGAAATATTTTCAGTGACTTAGTCAAGGAAATCCAAAGCCAGGGCTAAGCCCCAGTACTCTCTTTTCTGTACCCTTGCACCTCCTTGATAAGGATTATGGAATAATACCAATCATTATAAATGCTCTTACTATCCTATCTTGGACACTGGGAATCCTAAACCATTTTCTTTCTCCTCTAACTTGTTTTCCCACTCTGTGCCAGTTTTAAGCAGGTACGACAGTATTCTAGGATGACAAAAATAAGTAGGCTTATCATTTTTTTCCAACATGGACATGATATTTGATTAGATGAGAATATTATGAGACTTATAAAAAAGTATAAAAGTGGTGAGTTGTTTTGAATTTCTAGTCTTATAAGCTATCTAATTTTAAAGATAGGTGGATTTATGCATTCATACAGATATTCATTCTAAATTTTATTTATTCCATATTTTGAGAATAACTTCCTACTAGGTACCAGGCATTGTGATGATGTAGTAGCACAGAATGCCCATGTCTGTACAAATGTCTGTTGAAATTGGTTCTCATATTATACTTTCTCCATCTAGAATATCAAGTTTAATATCAATAACTTGTGAATGCCTCTTTGGGATCTGCCATCTATATTCTTAGCCCAGACAAGAACTAAGAAGCAGATAATAGCATGTCTGTTGGATAAACACAGATTTGGCAGGAGTGATTTAGTGTGGAACGGGGGGACCCTTAATTAATTATCATTGTTTATAATACATTTTTCTCCTTTGTTTCCAAGAATAAGAATAATTAGCCAATATGATTGATAAATAAAATATAAAAGGTCAGTCATGGTTGCCCTGGTAACTATATTTTTCAGCAAGTAAATTTGTTTACCATGAAATGTGTCCTGGGTGATTTACTGGAAATCAGACTCTGAATGTCATGACTTTTTATATTTGAGTTTCTTATGCACTATTTAGGAGTGACAATTTTGTAGGGTTCTTTTTTTAATTTTGGTTAGATGTTGAAGCTGTATGTGTGATGGGGATCCTTGTGTTTTTTCTTTTTTTGGAAGACAAACAGGAAACTGTGATTACAGTGAATCCATTTGAGTTAAAGAACTTCCAAGTCTAAGGTGGGATTCTAGAACATTTGAATGATTTTCGGGATACATAAAATATCTTAAAACTGGAATATTTTTTCTTTTTTTTAACTTTTATTTATTTACTTTTTAAATTGAAGAAATGATTTAAATCTTCCCCCCTTCTACCTTCTCCTTCCCCTCCCCACTCTTCTCAGGTAAAACTGGAATATTTTTATGTAGAATATTGACAAAGCATATTTTCTAATAAGTGATCAGGAATGTGTTAAAACATACCTTTCAATTTAATTCCTAGGTAATTAATTTTGAGTAGAATAAATTATTCTCAAAAAAGTATTAAAGATGAAAATCAAAATAATTAAGCAATTAAAGCAATTGCTACCTTGAAGATTTTTGGTAGTATGAATTAAAGTTAAGTGGATAATTAAAAAGAAAAGTTTGGCATATTCTGTGACCCCAAACAAAAACCTACTTAAAGGAATTCAGCCGACTGAAATAATTTAAATATATATACAGAAGGATGTAACTGCTATGTTATTTTTAATAGCAGAAATTTGGATACAACCCAAATGTCCATCAGTAAGAGACTGGTTAAATAAATTATGGTCTGCCCATAGAATAGAATGCTTTGTATCCATTAAAAAGAGTGATGTAGATCTACGTCTACTGAAAGGAAAAGTTTTTTAAGATTTATATCAGTAGGTGGAAAAAAACACCTTTCAGAGTACTGTAAATGTGGAATGATCCTGTTTTTCTTTAAAAAGTATATTTTATGTATAATTAGTCTATAATGCATATTATAATTAGTATAGTCACTTAAAATTTGAAGAATAGACATAAAGCTATTAACAGTGCTTATCTCTGGAGAGTGAGATTATGAAGGACTTTTAAATTATATTTATATATTGTTTGAAATTTCTATTTCGAATGTGTTACCTTTGTAATTAGAGAAAAAATGGTACAAAGCCTGCTATTTAAAAGATCTAAAATAATCATTTGAAATGGATTCTGCATGTAAATACATTAGGCTTTGCGGAAACCTTTTATTTACTGTTTGTGTTTGTCTACATACCTTGGACTTTGAAGAAGTGTTTATATTGATGTTTCCTATATCCCTTATACTGACTGATTTTTAACTCTTTCCTAGATATCTACCATCTGTTTTTTTTTTTTACATTTCAGTTGTTTGACAGCATACCGTTTTCTTTAGATTATCACTTTGCAAGATAATGTTTTATTTCTATTATTTAATTGCAACCAATTATGCTATGATGGACTTTTGCTTTTTATTGAGAGTTTTTTTTTGTGGCCTAAATACTAGAGTTTTTTTTAATTTTAAAATTATGTAAACTCTGTATACCAGGGAATTTAGGAATAGGATTTATGGTCTTTAGGATTTCATCTGGTTGTGATTTGCTAGATCCTGATTCTGTTGTCCTGAATGTACTGAGGGGTGTGTGTGTGTGCGTGTGCATGTGTGCGTGTGCGTGTGCATGTGCACGCACGTGTGTGTGCACACACATGCACACACACATGCGCACACACACACATACACGTGTTCCTTCGTTTGTTCGTTCTCAGTCTCTGCCTGGACCCCAACTGAAACAGCAATCTGGAGAAGAGTCTTCTCTAGTATAGTTTGTCTTTTTGGAGAGGAGTTATCAATGCAAATAGGATTAGAAAGCAAATGTACATGGGCCAGCCGTTTATTGCCATTTTCAGTGTATAAGCTTAGTTTGTTAGCACACAGAGTGGAGCAGAAAAGAGTCACTATTTCAGACTCTTGGTGTGAGTGAGCTTTTTTTTTCAGTACAGTGATGCTATCCGTTAGGATAAAGCTACATAGTGAGGTAGATCTTAGGTCGTAGTGTTGACATTGTGGATATATTTTATGGATCTGGCAACTTAATACAAATGTAGGAAACAGCCTTGTATTTTTTATTTTCTCATTTTCTGCCTTGGTTACATAAACCTTTATAGGTAATTCTTTTTCTTGGAAATAACCATTGGAATCTTGTCCTTGGGAAGAACATGAAAACATGCTTTTAAAGAAGTTTTAGATAAGAGATGCCATGGGTTACGATTTAAGGCAGTGTTTTTAAAAGTTTTTTTTTTGACCGTGACTCATACAACCATATATGCACAATATATTACTTAATTGTTTGCCTTGATTTTTTTCAGTATGTTTTCATATTTTCTTTTCTTTTTTTTTTATCAATCCAAACCTATCCACTTTATCTGCTCCACCTGAATCTATTCATTCATTTTTGTATCCTAGTCCACTGTTCCATACCTTACTCTATCCTTTCCTACCTATTTCTAGTCTATTTCGTTTAAACAAAAAATGAGTGGGACCCATTCCATTTATTTTAAGACCCACCATTTGAAAACCATTGCTAGGAAGGATGGCAGATTGTAGTAAATGAAATTGCTAAAATATTATATTCATTTCTTGAGTGTTGTCTGTCTTTTTCTGTAGAATTCAGTGTGCTGTTTGTTAACTTTCAGTTGTAGTGTGGCCCAGGGTTTGTTTGCTAGCATGGTAGGATGCCAAAATGAAGCTAACTCATTTTGAGGTGTATACAGTTGTTGATTTATAAGCCACTGTTTTTCCTAGGGAGTTTTTAACCAGGAAATCTTTATCATTCTGATTCTCTTATCGTGTAAATGTTGAGTAGTCTGAATATTCAATGATGCTAATAAAGTCTGCATTTTCTCAGTGTGGATTATGTACTACAGTGTGTTAAATTCTAGGATTGCTTTCTCCTACCACCCAGCATGTTCCTGGTCCCCTTCTGCTGCCATTTACTGATGCATGCATAGAGAATACAAACCCATTGTAATATTGAATTAAGCCTCTGGGCCTAAGCCTCCAAAGTGAGGTAAATCTGCCTCGGGGGGAAAACAAGGCAAACAAATCACAGTCACCCCAGTATACTAAGAAACCACATCACGTGGAAATGATCTTGGATTATTTAGCCTTGGTCATCTTTATTGATAATTTAGTGTTGCCTTTGTTCCTACATAATTGTATAACTTAATTTTAACCTTAATTTTTAGATTTATAACTGGAACATAAGTTCCATTCTTGAGACCCTTGAGAGTATAGACACAGTATGTGTCTCATATTTACTGTACAAGCCAGCTCTGTACCAGGACATAATTGATCCTTGATAAAAGTATTCATTTGACTTGAATGTGAATTGCATATTAAATACTATAATAATTTAAACATTTACTGAGTGCTTAACTCTGAGCACATATTCATCATCTCATTGAGTTCTCACAACTCTTCTATGACGTCAGCACTCTTTCTAGTGATAATTTTGTTTTGAGGGTACCGTTCTGCAAATTTTGACAGATGCATAGAATCCTGTAATTACTCTGTGGCGTGTGACTACCACAAACAGTATGCTGTTCCCTCATTCACCAAACCCCCTTTATTCTCTCCTTTTGTACTCTTAAAACTTTTTTATGGTTTAATTTGTTTCCAGAAAGATGCATTTTAATGACATAATTTGTAAAATAAACCTTTCATTTTAAATATGAATCTAAAATTTTACAATGATACAATGTGAAAATATAAAAGAATTATTGTTTTAAAAAATCACCTTTTAAATCCAGAAGACTCGCCTGTTAAAAAAAAAAAATTCGACCGCCTTGCTTTTCTTTTGTTCTTTATGCAAGGGATTTAGTAAGTTTGCTGACTACAATGAAGAAAAAATTTTAAAAATATTCTTTGACAGTTTTTGAATTGATACTTGGAGTTCTGTGATTTATTATGATGCATATCTGCATCTCTTCTCAAGAGCATAGAAGGTCCACTTCTTTTAGTGTTAAATTTATTCATCTAAGCTCTTTAGTATAAACTTAAAGAATACACTTTAGTCCACCTAACTATTAAATCATGGAGCTCTGAAACAAGTAGCCACCGATCTATTCTTCATTCCTATGGTTTTGTGTCTTTTCCAGAATTGGATATAAATGGAGTCACATTGGGTGCACTCTTTTGAATCTGCTTCTTTCATTTAACATTGCATCTGAAATTCTTCAATGTTTTTGCATGTATCAGTAGTCCTTTCTTTTATATTGCTAAACAGCATTCTACTGTTCAGATGTGCTGCAGTTTATCTATTGATCTGTTGAAGAACATTTAGGCCGTTTCCAGTTTTTGACAGCCTGAGTAATGTGGCAATAAATACTTGTGTACGTACAGTTTTTTTGTGGATATAAATTTTCATTTCTCTTGGGTATATGCCTAGAAGTAGGATTGCCAGGTCATATAGTAAATTATATGTTTAACTTTTAATGAAACTGCCAAACTAATTTTCAGAGTGGCTGTACCATTTTTCATTCCTGCCATAGTGCATGAGAATTCCATTTGCTCTGCATCCTTGTCAGCACTTAATATTGTCAATGTGTGCATGTGTTTAAGTTCAGTCATTCTGATAGATATATTCTGGTATCTCACTATAGTTTTATTTTGTATTTTTCTAATGACTACTGTTATTGATCATCTTTTAATGTGCTTATTTTACTGTCTGTATATTTATTTGGTAAAGTGTCTATTCAAGTATTTTGTCATTTTTAAAAATTTTTTTTTTTATTACTGTTGAATTTTCAGAGTATTGGGTATATGTCCTTTGTCAAATGTGTGATTTACATATATTTTCTCACAGTCTATAGCTTGTCTTTTCATTCTTTTATGTAGTTGACCTTCGAACAACAGGGATTTGAACTGCACAGGTCCACTTACATGTGGATTTTTTTCAATAAATACATACAGTACTGTAAATGTATTTTCTCTTATGTTTTTCTTAATAACATGTTCTTTTCTCTAGCATGCTTTATTATGAGAATACAGTATATAATAAATATACAGAATATGTGTTAATCAACTATTTATGTTATTAGTGGCTTCTGGTCAACAGTAGGCTATGAAGTTTTTGGGGAGTAAGAACTTATATGTGGATTTTTGATTGTGCTAGGGGTCATCAGCCTAACCCTTGTATTGTTAAAAGGTCAACTGCAGTGTCTTTTGCTGAGTTTTTAATTTTTATGAAGTTCAGTTTAAAATTTTATCTTTTATGCCTTGTGTTTTGATGAGATAATTAAGAGCTTATCCCCTAACCCAAGGTCATGAAAACTCACCTATTCTCTTCAAAAAATTCTACAGTTTTACATTTTACATTTAGGTCCGTGATTCACTTTGGGTTAATTTTTGTGTAAGGTGATGGGTATAGATTGACGTTTATCTTTTTTGCAGATGAATGTTCAGTTAGTTCTTTCAGAACCATTTGCTGAAAAGATCATCCTTTCTCCTTTGAATTATCTTTGCACCTTTGTCAAAAATTAATTCATCATCTTTGTGTGGTTCTGTTTTTGGACTATTTTTCTCTTCAATTGATTAACATGTCTGTCTTTTTGCCAATTGAAGTAGATATTTTTCAACCTCCAATTACTGATAAGGAAACTGAGTATTAGTCAAATTAAGTACCTGGCTAAAGTAATTCAGCTAGCAAGTGACTGCACCGGTACTCACACCAGTACTCAAACTCCCTGACTCCAAAACTTATGCTGTGCTGAGAAGTTATGTTGGCATCATATTAGTTATGTATCTCCTGGCTGAAATTTTTGTTTTGAGGAAATGTTTGAGCAGTATACCATTGAAAGAGTAGATGTGACAAGTAGATCTCATTGAATTATCTGAAATGTGAAATCAAAGTTTTTCCTGCTTACTAGACTATTAATTACCAGAAGTTAATCAGTTATCAATATCTTTAATGCAGTATAACTTTTTTTCTAAATCCAGGATAGCTGTATGCATTTTTTCTTTATTTTAAAGGGAGCAGTAGTATATATGTTCCTTATATGGCAAGAAAAGAATGTTTAGGATTTGGGAATGTGAGAACACAGATGGGCTGAGAGTGACTTACATCCAGATGGCTTATGCAAGGAACTTAGTAAGAGGTGAGAGAGTGATGCTAATGTGGCAGTGAATAATAAATTAGCATTTCAATATTGGCAAACTGGGGAATTTTGAAGAATGTCATATTTAGTTAACTTCTGAGTTTTAAGAACTAAGCTTGTACACTGACAACTTAATAACTAGGTGCACACACTCACACACACAGCCCTGTATTGTTTTTGAGAGTCATCTCTAATGACTTTAGCCTAGGGACTTAAAAAATTTTTTTTTATTGAGGTATAATTGACATGTAACATTCTATTAGTTTCAGGTTTTCACATAATGATTTGATATTTGTATACATTGCAAAATGATCACCGCAGTAAGTCTAGTTAACATCACCATACATAGTTATAAAATTTTTTTCTTTTTTTTTTCTTGTGTCGAGGACTTTTAAGATGGCATTATTTTTATATATGCTTTTTTTGTCTGGGAACCCATTTATTCACTTTCTTCAAAAGATAAAAGACTCCAAAGCCTATCTGCATTCCATTGTTAAGCTTGCTTTGTTCTATGGGCTCTGATGTCTACTTAACTATAGAATACAGCTATTAGGATGACTCTTTTCAAAAGTTTATTATTAGTTATTTTTAAATTATGGTCGATATACAATATTGTATTAGTTTCAGGTATACAACATAGTGTTTATACATTTATCTAACTTACGAAGTGATCACCATGATAAGTCTAGTACTCATCTGGCACCATATGTAATTATTACAACATTGTTGACTATATTCCCTATTCTGTACTTTACATCCCGTGGCTAATTTTATAACTAGCAGTTTGTACTTCTTAATTCCTTCACCTTTTCTTCTCCTCCCACCAGCCTGGCAACCCTCAGTTTGTTCTCTGTATTTATGAGTCTGTTTCTGTTTTGTATGTTTACTTAATGTTATTATTTTTTATATTCTGCATATAAGTGAAAACGTACAGTATGTCTTTCTTTGTCTGACTTATTCACTTAGCATGATACCCCGTATATCCATCCTTGTCACAAATTGTAAGATTTCATTCTTTTTTTATGGCTGAGTAATATTCCATTGGCTCAATTTTTTTCAGATAAATATTGGAAGTATCATTGCTGGATCATAGGATAGTTCTATTTTTAATTTTTTGAAGAGTCCATAATGGATGTACCAGTTTACAATCCCATCAATAGTACACTTTTTCTCTACATCCTTGCCAACACTTGTTATTTGTTGACTTTTTGATAATAGCCATTCAGACATCTCATTGTGGTTTTAATTTGCATTTCCTTGATTAGTGATGTTTGAGTATCTTTTTTTGTGTCTGTTGGCCATCTGTATGTCCTCTTGGAGAAATGCCTATTTATGTTCTCTATTTTTAAATCTCATTATTTGTTTTTTTTTTGATGTTGATTTGTGTGAGTTCTTTATATATTTTGGGTATTAACTCCTTATTAGATATATCGATTACAAATATATTTTCCTATTCAGTAGGTTGCCTTTTTGTTTGTCAGTGGTTTCCTTCATGGTGCAAAAGCTTTTTAGTTCGATGTACTTCCATTTCTTTAGTTTTGATTTTGTTGTCTTTGCCCTAGGAGACATGGGATGGCCTTTTGTTACTGGAAACCTACACACAAAACTGAACTCTTTCTCTTTACCCTCACAAATAAGCAACCACTCTCAATTTCTCTTTTATTTTCTGTAAGATAGACTTGCTCTTTGGAACCTCAGAATTACATTTGACCTCGATTTCTCTGGACCTTGTCTGATCAAGTCCATAAACAATTTGATTATTTCTACATGCATGCATTGGACCCAGCTCCTCTCACTCCTTACAGTGCCTCCCGTGGATTATTGCCCTCTTCCTCCTCCCTTGATTTAGAGCCATCGGCTTAGTTCAGTGCCTTCCACCCCATGCATGCCAAACCAAATCTTTCTTGTTTTATTACCACTGTTCATGATACTTATTCGATCCAGAATGCTTCCTTTCTCCCCCAGGATCTGCAGATTGAAAACAAGGGCATAACTCGACTGCCATATTATCTTTAAAACTCTAGTGCATATGCTCCCTTCCTCCTCTGATCTCTTGAAATTTGGCCTGCATGATGCCTAGGCCAGCAGTATCAGCGTAGCCTGGGAACTTGTTACAGATGCCAGCCCACTCCAGACCTGTGGAATTGGAAACTCAATGGGGAAGGGGTAAGGGCAGCAATCTGTGTTTAACAAGCCCTTCAAGTCATCTTGATGCTTACTTATTTAATAATCAGTGCCCTACATATTTCCATTTCACGTTCTCAGTCCCAAATACTGAGTTGTCGCACCCTACTTCTTAGCCCACCTCTATTTCTTAGCTTCTGTCAGTTTTCTTAATTTTGAAAACTTCAATCTCTTTTGTAGCTACTTTTAATTCCTCATTTAAAGTATAAGGCTCAAAATTCACTTCCTTGATAAAAGCTCAGTTTACTCTCTGAGTAATAGGTGTTCAGTTCATACTGTGCCAAGTTCTCCTTATTGATCATGCTACTATGTAAGTGCTCTGGCTGATTGCTGTATGTATGTTCTGTCTGTTCATCAGATAAAATGGTTTACAATGTTCCCTCAAACTGGCATAGGACATATTTGATACATAGTTTTTGATACGTCAATTTCACTGGAAGATTTGAGAAAAAAATTGAAAAATATCAAGACAATACATATATATAACTGTAGAATGCAAAGCGTGCATGAATTTTCAAGGTTAGTGATATCTGTATTCAGGCGACTTTTGGCTTTGTCTTAAGCTGCCTAAGATATTTTTAAATTCCCTCTCCTCTGATATTAGAAGGATATTGATTGAAAAGTCTATGACATTTTAGACAAGAGGAAAAGGGAGCATGCACTGTAGACAATGGGGCCCTATTTTACTTCTGGGTCCTTTTCTTCTTACGGTGATTGATTCACATATTTGGTCTTAGTTTTCTCATCTGAAAAATTAGGGTAACACCACCTAACTTCATGTGATTGCTGTATTGCAAGGATTAAGTGAGATTTGGTAGGTAATGTCCTCATACAATCTCTGACCTACATTAGGGGCTTTATAAATGGTACCTTTTTTGTTAACTCAACTAGGACAGGGAAGTTTTAAAAAAGTGATCGTTTCACAGAAGCAGTTCTGCTGTCTGCATAGCAGGCACTTAGTAAGGGTATTGACTGATATATATGGCATGTCCTGGTTCTGTTCTGTACAGGCATCCTAATCTGTGCAGGGCTTTGAAGTTTCAGTGCTTTACAATCTTTAACGAATGGTAAGAAATATTACTTGACTTTTTGACAAATCTATTGCATTTCTTAAAATTTTTCCATTCAACTTTAGTTTTAATGGATGATATCTTACTTTCTAATAGTATCTGAAAGGTTTTATGGTTTTTCCAGTAGAATAAATTAGGCTAGCTAAATGGGCTTTTTGACACAATGCCCTACCAAGAATCTTGCTTCATTGTCAATGGCTAGTTTAATCAGTATTATTTGAAGACAGTTTCAAACTATACTGGTACTTGGTTCTTTATTTAGCTTTTATTCTTTTCCTAACACATCCTCTTAATGGAACTGTCCAGTGGTCTAACATGGAGGAGGTGAGCAGATGACATTATGAAAAGTTTAATCATTGCAATGGCATTTCAGATGTTATAGTTTACAAAGTGCTTTGCTAGGATACATGCATTGTATACTAGCTCCCAATATCACATGAATTAGGTATTATTATTATTATTATTATATTTGTTATTATTATTGTTATATTTGCTGTTTAGAAAACTGATGCTCGGACTTACCAAAGATCACCGAAACAAAACCCCTGGAAATTGAGGATAATGTGGTTATGATTAACAGGTCTACTTCCTCATGGGTTTATACATAGAGATAACTTAATTTCATGCCATCCAAAATCACTATCTCATACAATTTGATAATGTGGCACAGGAGTCAGACCAATTAGGGTTCAAATCCTGGCTCTGCTACTTCCTTTCTGTGTGGTCTTAGGTAAGTCATTTAACCTCTCTGAGCCTCATTTTCCTAAGTGGTGAATAGAATAATGATATACACCTAATAATTATTATATTAAAATAAGTTAATAAATATAAAACTATTAGAACAGTCCCTGGGACATAGTGGTAAGCACTCTATAAGTGTTAGCTATTATTATTATTATTACTATTATTATTATTAGAGTGGTCGAAGTGTCTTACAAGAAAAGTACTTAGATATAACTAAAGTTTATAGAAATGGAAATCAGGGCTTCCATGAGTTTATTCTGACAGAACTGTTTAATTCTTAAGCCAGCCTCTAAATAGGATAAAACATACATACTGTGCGTTTTAGGTAGGTATCATGCTCCTGTCTGGATTTTCCTATGGACTTAAATTTATTTACTACTCTGGGATAGATGAAAATTTGGAGCACCTGATTTCTATTTTTAAAAGCTCAAAACTTACATAAACTAGAATGAGATGCCTCCCCCACTCCCATACTGGCAGACCCTTGGCCTTTGTAAAAGAAACACAGCGAGACCATCCACATGGATACAGGCACACTACACCCCCTAAGGTATAGGTACATTATCCATTTCCATGATAACTAAGTTGTTAATTGCTTTCTTTAGAAATTGTAGCCTTTTTGAATTTTCACAAGTGAAAATATGCTATGAATATTCTGTTCATGAAGTTTTATCTGTTCTTCTGGGTTTGGCAAATCACCTGTTCTAAGAGAGCCTTCTTTATTGTAGAGAAAGCTCCAAATCTGGCTCTTCAAGCTTTTTTCTTCCCAGTCCTGTCTCATCTCACATAATGTAGTGCTGGGAAAATAAAAGACTGACATGGTGCTTACACTCTTTCTTCTTTGTAATTTTCTCTGTGTCTTGAATTTTTATTCAATGAACATGTATCTTGTTTTACAAAATGTGGAAAAACTTAAAAAAATAAAAATTCTGGTAAATGTTGGAAATAGGAATTTAAAATTTCTGTGAAATTGCAAATTCTTAAAGTTTATACTTTGGAATTTATTCTTATGGATATCATATACAAAATGCTTTTGTATTAATTAAGTCTTTTTGTATATGAAAGCCACAAGCTGAGCGTAGCACCTGGTTATGAAGTACTTACAGAAATATATTCACTTTTAATTTATTAATGGCTATAATCAAGATGAAAAGGTTTTCTTAATAATTAATGTCAAGAGAAGTGTAAACTTAGGGCAACTTTATGACTTCTCTCAAGAGGATGTATAGATGTGACTGGGTTGGTGATTACAAAAAATTTATTTTCGGTTCCTTTGATTGTTTTTCTTTTGTTTGCAAGGTCTTCTGTTTGAGCAGACTCTCGCGTGCCCTTAAACTCATTTGCTCTTAAAAAGATGAGAATGTTTTTGATTTCTTTCCTCCTTCGAAAAAATTGTAAGATTACAAGGGTATTGGTTGGTCCAAGTGTTCCTGGTTATGGCTTCTCTCTTTTCCATGCTTAACTTGGCCTTTGAGGAGGGGCTTGGTGACAAGCCGCCTGTTTTTAGAGTGTGTTTATTTCTTTATGCCTTGATAATGCCTAGCAAAACTCAAAATAGAAATGTCCTAGAAAGAGAACTGCTTCATAGTTGGGGGTCCTCCTGAGCATTTAGGAAACACTTTGTGAAACTGTTTGTGGGCACCTTTTTGTACTGGTTCTGGTGAGCCCATCCATCATTTTGGGATCATGGCTTTTCTAAGGAAAGAGCAGGCTTGCACCCTCAAGCCTTTATACCTTCAGTCAGTTGGGCCTGTGTATTGAAGCGTATTCCATTCCTCGACTGGCAGCCTTTGAGTTAGGTACCCACTCTGAAGTATTCCATATCATTTAGAAGGTCGAAGTAGTCATCAGTGACTGAAGCCTAATTTAGATTCTTAAATCGAAATCATTGTTGAAGAATACTGCTCCTCCACTACAGACGTCTTCTTAATATCATGAGTGTGTTCATCAGAGAACAAGCTCTCACCCAGTCTCTCATAATATAAAAGGGTTTTTTAATCCCTCTTAGCAGGTGCTGCCGCAGTTTATTTATAACCAATGCATTAAACTGAAAAATACTGAAAGGGTCCTAAGTGGAAGGCGGCTATTGAAATATTGCTGTATTTAAATTATAGAATTTTGTCAGGCTGATTTGTGGAAAGGACGAGTCAATGTTGGCTGGTAAGTGATGTACTTGTTGGCATCCTGTAAGTTTGGAAGGTGCTTTCTGCAATGTATGTAAGCGAGTTGTGCAAAATCTAGGTCTTGCAATTGAGTTGATTGCTCCCTTGCATATTCATAATCATATTCATATTTGGTTAGCCTTCATGCTCTTTGACATTTCTGATCTTTATGAAGCATGGCATATGCTAGAACTGTATAGGCCTTCTAGACTTATTGCAGCACAAAGATGAGATCCTCATTGAAAGAATTACTACGAATGTTTGACTTAACTCATACCTTCCCAGTTCAAGTTTGATCTCTCACTTTAATATTGACGCAGCGTCTTGGTATGAAGACATGCTAAGCATCTGAAATTCTCTTTGATTTATAATTCCACTGAATTTTCTCTTTCCTGAAAAAATCTCGCAAGAGACTGAAGTAGTTGGGCTGTATTAATGGATGTTTATGTTGTCCTGTGACAGCTGTTTTGATAATTTGTTTTTATGGGGCAGTTTATAGTAAATGAATGGCATGCTGAATATTTTACTGAGATTTCACATTATCTAAAGAATATTTTCCGGTTTACTAATTGGTAGATAATGCTGAGTACATTGATGTTGACACGAGCAAATGGATTTAAAATCATTTGAAGTGAGCTTCATTAAAAGATGCCCTAATCATAGTCAGCAGGAAATGTCAAACTAGTTCTGCCTTCATTCACTCTGGTAGACCAGTAACCCTTGCAGACATAGGATACTGTATAAGTCATTGTGGTTCTGGTTTTAGTGTGGCCCAGGGTAGGGGAAATGATAGTTTTTCATAGACCTTTTGGCTATTAAAGTCTTTACCAGAAAGTAAATAACATAAATTATTAATTACTTGCTGGTTAAATGAACGTTCTCTAAAAATCATGGTTGTATTGCTTGAGTCCCATAATGCCTTATGGATTGGATACATGGAAATCATGTTTGTTGCCCACTCTGACCTGGAAAGCAGTAAGTTCCCTGGTACCCATTCTTGCAGAAATATATTCTAGAATTAACGCTAAAGTACTCTTCAAGACATCAAGAAAAATCTAGGCAAATGCATTCTAAATTCCCAGGTTAAAACTTACAACACTTGTTCTACTTTTCATTCCTGTAAAAAGTTATACTGTTTCATCAAAATTGATCACTTGGGAACAAAAATCTGAGGATATCAAATGTAGTAAGTAATTACAACGGTGAAGGCCTTTCAGGATTCAAATCTCACTTTTCCTCATACCAGCTGTGTGATTTGTGCAAGTAACTTAACCTGTCTGAGCCCTAGTTTTCTTATCTGTAAAATGGGGATAAGAATCTCTTATGAGGTTGTAGGAATATCTATGTCTGTGTTTATATTTATATTTATAAAATATTTACCTTAGTACAAGGTACTTGGTAAGGGTTCCATCAATGGTAGCTATTGCAACCAAAGTAAATGTATTTCCTCTTTTAGATACCTGTGGGCTTTATATGTATGCTAAGGCATTAACCAGACATCTTAGTTTTACTGATTTTAAGTATTATAGAAACCTTTTCTGTCACTCAGAATATGGCTGCCTAGAACCATGAAAAAGTTTCTGATGAGGGTATGATATTGGATATGATAAGACTATCCCCAAATTCATGCAATAGGTTATTGGGGAATCTTGCTGAAGTAATCTTATTTTTCTCTTTGAATCTTGTAAGTATGACTTTTTCCTTTAAACTCTGACACAGTATGTTGAGGTAATAGTGCTCCCAGGCAGAGATCAAGGGCTCTAATTATTTCACATGATATGATACAGGAGTTTGTATAATGCAAATGAAATCTAGCTACATGGCAAGCAACCTGTTCTTTTCAGTTTCCTTCTTAGAGTCACATTTGCCCTAGGTGGTTGTACAGTTTGGATATCTTTTAAAGAGCATTCCTGTGGGTCAGCCTGACATTGTAACATTGTAAGCTCCATGCTTGATAGACAAGAGTGCCTCCTGGTAATCACTTTAAAGCACCCTGTTGGATTAAGAGATTGATAAAGTATGCTGATACTGGCATAGAAAGTTCTGGACCCCACAGGCAACATCCCTAAGTGACCTAGGGTTGTTGGTTCTAAGCTTCTGGCTGTATTGCAGATGATTTGCCTTGTGTGCTTGAGTAGAAATTGTCCAACTCATTCATTCAGGGTTCTACAGGGCATCTATGAGTTGGTCTCCGTCCCCCACCTTAGTGTATTTTAAAGCGGAAGTGGGGGTAAGAGGGAACAAAACAAAAGTTCTCCCTTAAATGACCTTATTAGCTTTTCACTATTTCCTGTAAACTGTGCTGGAAATGTAATATTCCTTGATGACTTTGAGCGGAGGACACAGCCTCTATTACACACCACACACACACACACACACACACACACAAAATGGCACACTGAACTGCAGATGTAGTTTGTGGGTTAGTGTGGACTTCTCTCATCAGTGGGGAAACGGACCTTAAGTCAGGCTTAGAAAATGAGAAATATGCTTAAGGGATGTGACTGATGTCTCCAGTGTGCACTATGCTACATAAACCCATTACGTGCTTTAATTTAATGTTCTCTATAAAGATTCAGGACCTGTCAGGAAAAGGAAAGAAACAAGCAATCCATCTTCAGTGAATTGTGAATAGATTTTATATTTTTTAAAATACACATTCACCTACAACATACTTTTTCCTTCATTCAATTTTCTCGAAGTCTGATGCATTCCCTATCTTGCGCTACCACTCCCGAGGCTGCTTGTGAATTGTTTTGTTCAGTGAAATAAGACTAATGTGTTAAATATTTAACATTGCTAATTGATTCAATGTAAAGGAAAAGGAAATAGATGCAGAGTGCCTGGCATCTCTGTCAGCAGACTTGAACAAACAAGACTGCAGAAGTCTGAATTGAAGATGATTCATCTCAGAGCTGTAGGCCTATGGATAATACCGCATTTCTTACAAGCAGTGATGGGGCCAAAATTGAGAAAAAATTAACTTGCACCCGGGAGCTAGAAAACTGAGTATTTCTATAGAAAATGTGGCCCTTCTTTTTCTTTTTTCTCCTCAGTGTTTATTGTTTTCAGGCTTCAGATGTAGATTGGGAGATGACCAAGTAGCTGTGGCATTTCAGCGATATCATCTCCTTTGCATGTTGGGAGCATTAAAACACTTACCTGTACTTCACTAAAGCAAGCTGAAATTTGCCGATGATTTTAATTGATGAGTGAGGAAGTAGAAACCCCAGTGGGTCAATGAGAATTTTTCCATTATAAAAACATAACCTTTCAGAGAGTACCCAATGGCAGTGAAATGTCAGGTACCTGGATTTTTACAAAAGAAAGGAAGGCAGATCTGTATTAAGTATGATTCTGAAACATGAATGTACATATATACCTCATTCTTCTTTGAGGTTGTTTTGTTGGCTGCTGTGTGTAGGTGAAAAAAATATATATATTTTTTTAAATCAGAGAAGGTTAATGGTATGTTAAAGAATTATTGAAAACTGGGAAATACAAATATTGTAGCAAATTTTGATCTTGGAAGTTAGTCTCAGCTATTCTCTTTTTCTGGCGGAGAGACGTTATTAAACTGAGGCCGGAATGGCCTTGTTGGATAGCCTTGTTTCAGTGGTTGTGGTCAGAAGTGTAGGTGCTGAAAAAATAAGTTTGGTGAGATTTAGAGCAGTAGACGCCCATGTCGGGGTCCCTCAGGAGATCCATGGATGGCCTTCAGCAGGTCTGTGAATCTCCTGATTACATGCCGTGTTCTGTGTGCACCTTTCTGGAAGGATCCGTGTTTTAAGCAGACTTAAAAGAGTTAAAGAGAACACTCTGGAATAAAGCTACTCCTGACAGCTACTTTAAATATATGCTTTACCAGATTAACCTGAACTTAGTTTCATGTTATTCTTCCCCTTCCCTCCCTGTTACCCTCCCCTTCTGCAGATCACACTGATATCCCCTTGCCTCATCTCCCTTCCTTTCTCTCCCTTCTATCCTTTACCCCATTGCCTCTCTTACGTGTGCTAGCCATATTGACTGATAGATAACACAGACTTGAAGGGCCTTCCTTAAATCTTCTTTGCCGCAAAGTCAAGGAAATAGTCTCCCAAGCTCTTCTGGGACAGAACAATTAAGTCTTGTTTGATTATACCCCTTACCTTGTTGATACTCTGATACTTTCCAACATAATGATCGTTTTCTAACATCCCTTTCTGTCCTCTTTCCCTCTCCTCCACATCAAAAATAAATTACTTGTAGAATATTTAATAGGTTCATGGGGCTCTGCTCTGGTGTTATCTGTTTTAATTCTGTGTGAGATGAGATGCGGCACTTGTCAGCAGAGGCCGCTGATGATGTCGGTCCACCTTGCTGAGCACAGGTCACGGTGGCCTGCAAACCTAAATTGGGTGGTTCAGCAGAGGGAGCGTCATGCTGTTGAGTGGGAGGACTAACGGATAACCCTGAGGTGCTCACATTTAGCTGCCGGACGTTATGTAGGTGATATGCAAGGCTGTTCCTTTCCTATTTAACTGTTACCTTCCTCAGCTGTTCTTCAGCCATTGATTTGTCCAGCTGAAGCAGTCTGCTTTCTGAAATGGGTCTCACAGTTTAACTTCTGTCCCCTCTGCTGTACTAAAATGCTACTTATGAAGACCACCAAGCACCAGTGGCCCTAAGTTAAATATGATCTTCCTTGCCTACCCTACAGCATTTGGCACCATTATCTCCTGTTTCCTTTTTTAAAATTCCTCTATTTCTTCTGCAGCATTGCTTCTACCTTTTGTGGTTGACTTTTTTGGGCACGGGGGAGGTGTGGAGGGGGATTGGCGCTTGTGGTGGCTCGTTTTCCTTCTAGCAGCTAAATGTTTTCCCATTGTTTTGTCTTCTGCCATTTTCTTCTCTTTTTCCATAGTCCCTCTTTGGTGTTCTAGCTTTCATTCATTTCCACAACTTCAAGTGTTGCTTTTCTCTCCAGCCTAACCTTTTTTAAAAAATTCCTGAACTGCATTGTCAACTGCCTGCTGTTCTTGCCTTGGAGTCCCACTATCCCCTCAAACTCCTCTTGTTTAAAACAGAACTTATCTCCACCTATTCCCCATCTCAGTTCCCAAGCAAATAGACAAATGCACGAGAAGGACAAAACCCCCAGTTCAAAAGGCTGCCTTTGGAACCACTACTGAAAGCAACCACCACCTAAACTGCTTTGCCCTGGTTTATTTCCTTTTCTCTTTCATTGCTCACTATCATTTTCCTGGGCTGCCCCAGGCCTGAATCTCTGCAGAAATCTTCCTTCCATGCAAGTAGTCACCAGGTTCACTTGACCTTTCTAATGAAACGTTTCGTACATTGGACTTCCCATTGCCATGGCTCAGAGTCAGCTATTTATTCCCTTATGGCTTTTGTCCCTATAGACCCCATCCATCCCATGTACTGCTGACGGATTTATCTTCCTTAAACACTGTTCTTATCACTACCGAGCTCCAAAGCTTCAGTGTTTTAAAAGCAAAATCATTTGGCTTGCTGCGCTCACCAACTGCTCCTTTGTGCCAGTCTGTTGTTCCAACTCACCATCATGTACAGTTTGCAGTTTCTCACCCCTAAGAATTAAAAAACATATATATTTATCTTCTCCAATATATTGAGATACTATTCACCCTTTACATTTCTATGTAAATATGAAGCCTTTCCTGATCACTTTGGCTTTATCTGAACTACTGTTCTTATTCTTTATTAGACTTCTAATATTCAATATTGTTTATTTGTGTTTCCATTTTTATCGCCCTACCAGTGCCACAGAAGTAACAATATATATAAATAATTATTTAAAAATTTTTTGTATGCCACCAAACACAGTACCATTTACATGTTAGAGGTCTAATAAATATTTACTGAATGAATTAATGAACTCCTACAAAGAAATTCTACTTTAGGTTAGCAGTCTAACCCAAAGTTACTAAAGATCTTTTGTCTAATTGTTTTTGGAGCCTTTCTACTTAGCCATGCAAATTAGCATGGGTTCATAGGCTCAGGACCTGAAATAAATTAATCTATACCTGAAAGAAACCAAGCTGTGGCTGTACAAGGATTTTAATAAAAGAAAAATGGAGAACAGAGAGCTAGCTAGTGATCACTTGTCGATATAAGTGATGAGATTTTCTTTTTCCTTTTTCTGGCACATGGGCTTTTACCTCTAGTAACCCAGGACAGAACCATGGCAGTATGGTTAAAAGGGCTGAGACGAGGGAGAATAAAATAAATGAGAAAAAAAGTGCAAGGTCTGACCATATTAATTATCAGCAAATACATTATTATCATTGCTTTTATTTTTCTGTTTTCACCATTTATTGTCACTTTAAAAAAGTGATGGAGAATTTAAAGATCTTCCAGGGGAATTACGAAAACCCAGTAAAAGATTAATGCACGGTTTTTAGGCCTTCAGATATATTTTTCTGGCACTTGGTTTACTGGTGGGAAAAGATTTTGTCAAACTTACCAGTGAAGCTGTGTGTTGCTTAGTTGTACTGTTTTGGGCTATTTGTAAATATTGTATTGTGTGACACACTTCCAGCACCTGGAAAGCCTGGCTTTTGGGACTGATCTTAAGAGCTGTTTACAGTGTGGCAAACCAATACCCATGGCCAAAGGGAAGAGGTTTGCACTGGGAGTCAACTTAAATAAAGAGAGTAGATGTGTGGCTTCTTTAACCCTGTGTCGACTGCTTGTGCTGCAGCAGTTGTGGCCAGGGGATAAGACTGAGAGGCGTAAGAAAGCATGAGCATTGGTGGGAGCTTTCCCTAGAAACAGAGTCTTAATCTTCTTTGTGAGCCTACCTGCCAACTGGAGAAAAAAGGCGCTTAGGTGCTGATTTGCAGGTACCAAAGCACCTAACTTTGGTCTAAGCACATGTACAGTTCCAAAATTTAAATCCTATTTTTGGGAAATCAGTAGAGGGTTTAATAGAAGGTTAAACAAATTTACTCATATATACACAGAAACAGTCTGGCCTGAGTATGGAAAGGCCAGGAAGTCTAACGATGAAGTACTAGGAGGTAATTTATTTTAAAACTTATTGAACCCAGTGAAGCATAAGTGTGAGGATAAGAGAAACTATATGCACATATGGTCCAGAATTAAATTCTTCATATTTCTGAGATGGTTGCATCCAGTGACTAAGCCATTTTGAATTAACTTTGCATGTGAAAGTCTTCTCAATTTAGTCTCTTCAGGTTCACAAGTGGCGGAAAGACAACTGGTCGATGCTCCCATTAGACTGGACTTCTGGGAGGGAAATAAGACCCTGCTCATCCTCTCTCTGCGCTGCCTCTTTATCAAGGGGGAAAAATGAGGCAGGAGGAAGGAGATCTCTGTATTTCTTTTCTGAAGAGAAAGGGCGGCTTGATGAAATTTTACTCATAGCTTTTAATTTCTCTTGGGAAAACGTAATTGTGACATTGCATTATAAGTTTTATGTTTTAAAATTATAGAACTATAACAAGGAAATATACTTTTTTTTGGTCTTAAAATTATTTGTTAAAGTTAGGCCTTTTGTTGAGTGGGGCGAATACTACTGTAGTAGAGAGAAATCTGCAGGAAAATCTAATCAGAAGAGGAATCTAAAGGAATCAGACTGACTGGAAGACACAAGTGCATTGTGCAGCAATAACACTCTTTTCCATTCATTATTGCAGTTATAATTATGGAACTCAACATATTTAATTGGCACACTGTACTCTACTGAATAGATTGCATTGTTCCTGTTTTTTTTAAAAAAACCCTTATGCATCGGGAATCCATGCACATGTTGCTTTTTGGCTCTCGAGAGGTTTCTTTGTTTACATGATGAGTGATTAACTAAATTGTGGAGCCTTGCTATGCGTCATTTGCAAAGTGTAAGTAAGAGCGGGTATCTGCTCTGCTCTAACTTTGAAGGGCTTTGATTAATTTTTAAAAATCTATGAGATCTTTGTATGTCTTAACTTAGAAATGGAAATATCAGTTGAGTTTGATATCTGGGCTAGTCATTTTATCTGATTGCAGAGAACCCGTTAAAGGAAATTATGTCTGGTAGGATGTTATTGGTGTGTGTGTGAGATTTTGAGTTTCAGAACTGGTATTCCCGAAGAGAAGTGTCATTACTGAACCCCTATAAAAGAGAACAGTGCTAAATGTGGATGTGGAGAAAAGGGACCTTACAGAGGTCTTGTAGGTGAATACCAGAGACTTTTTTTCTTAATTGCAAGATGCATGGACAGGGGCAGGGTATAACATCATCATCGTTGTCGTCGTCTTTAACATCGTCATCATTGTCGTTGTCATCATCATCATCATCATCATCGTAATAGTGATTATTATAACTAACATTTATGTTATACATACTGTCTGCCGAGCATTCTGCTGAACATTTTACATTCATCATCGCATTGTATTCTTACAACTATTCTAATGTCTACTATTATCCCCATTTTACTGACGAGGAAACTGAGCTTTGGATAGATTACTTCATTTATTTGACTGAAGATCTTACAGCCATCAAAGCTGGGACTTGATCCTAGTTGCCTCTCACTGCCTGTTTTTGCTCTTTGCTGTAGAACATACTGGGAAAACATAGCTTATTCTTTTAAAGCCGTTATAATTTTAGTCAAATTGTTCCTTACTACATATAAGCATTTATATTTTTGAAAATTAATCAGAGTTTGATGGGTTGGAGAGTCTCTTTGGAGATTTTGAGGGCACTTCAGCTTCTTGCTTCCCCAGCTAAGACTGACAAGGGGAAAGAGGATAGCACATCTGTAACTATTTTCTGTGAGTGCTACAGGTAGTCCTTCTGCTCTTGGATGCAGAAGGTTTCTAGTTCAATTTCTTGCTGGAATGGATTCTTCACAAATAAGGATAATCCTTCATTTGATGTTTACTCACATGGATTCCTTCTGTATTCTGTACTGTCCACATTGGGCTTTGCAATTTTTATATATTCTTGCCAGAATGCACTTATTCATTAGCTGTTTTTATTAGTGTTACGGTTGAGATGACATTTTCCATTCTAAACTCCATTTTTCTGTGGCTTTTAATTTTACAAAACAATTATCTATCAGGCTGGAAACCTTAGGCTGGTTTTCCTCTTAGAGAGGAGGTTTTTTTTGAGGGGGATGTTTTAAAGTCTGTTCCACTTTTCTTGGCAGCCTAGACATTTAGATTCATGTAAGTGCTATTTAAATAAAGTTGCAATTGCTTAATTATTTAAATAGATGGGAGCTGAATTATTTAAGGATTTTTCTGGCAAGATATAAGGTTCAGATTTTCGCTCCTACCCCTCACTCATAATTTTCGGTCCTGTTTTGTGCTGGCCAACTAAAAATGAATTTCTCAGTTGTGATTCGATATATCTGCAAATTCAGGCACATTTTTTTTTTTAGCTCTCACCCAGGCTAAGCCCATGGATTTTAAAAGTCAAGTTTGAAATTTTAGTTTATACTCAAATACTTACTTTGAGTTATATCTCTATGTAACATTATTAAAATGAAAACTTGTATTAAATTAAACTTATTGTGCACCTATATTGTGAAATGCAGAATAGCAGAGTGGGAAGAATAGTTTGGGAATTTGACAGACCTGAGTTTGGATTCTGAGTCTGGCATTGATGTGCCTCTGTCACCTTTCAGAGTTATTGAACCTTTCTGAGCATCAGTTTCCTTTTCTGTAACCCCTCAGAGTGCTGAGGAGGGATTATGGAAGCATATACCCAAGCCCTATAGTACTTAGTGTTTTAGTAGACACTCGGTGTATAATAACTATAAATCTGTGCCAGGCACTATGCCAACTTTTAGGAATTCTGAGGTGGATGATACAGAGGTGCCCGTTTTTACCAAGCTGGTGGCCCAGCAATTGCAAAGCCTTTCAAGCAGAGGGAATAGTATGACCAGAGGTAGTTTTGGAACCATTAAAGTCCTTCGGTTATTTGGCAAACGGTTAAAATTTTAGCATGCCTAATCTTAACATTAATATAATTGGAAATACTAAATTGATATGGTATTTTTGTAGTGTAAAATACTCAAAAGACATACATTATTTTATTGATCCTTGCAAAAACCCTATGTGGCAGACAGGAATTACCATCTGTATGTTATGCAGAATTTGAGCGATTTACCCAAAATCATATAGGTAGTGGAAGATCCAGTATCAAAGTCTAGATTTTTGTATTTCTTGTCCAGTACTCTTTCTGTTGTATTATTCAGCTCATCGTATGTCTTATCTATAGACACAAGTACTAAGCTTTTAATGATAATTTAATGAGACTTTAAGAATGTTCTTTTCGCTTAAACATTTTTACTCAGACTCATCTGACTTAAGATAAAATTATATAAAATCATTGAGGTTATACTTAGCCTCCATATGTACATTACTTGTGACCTTGTAATTAAAAAAAAAAGAAAAAGCAATTGTTTCCTTTCTACTGCCAGGATATTATAGAGCCACATTTCATCTCCAGATTTTACTTTTAAGTTCAAGTTGCTTTTTATATCAGTATATTTTATAACATCTTACAAAATGGACGAATCACTACTAATACACATTCGCATTTGCTGAGGATACAATTAATAGCTTGCATCTACCCAGTTTTTACTATTTTTCTCCATTAATGACAGTGATACATCTTTAGGGGGAGATATTTATTTCACTATACTAGATTCAAACATGTTGGATTTTTGTTGAACCTGTTAAGATTATCTTTTGCCGTCATTGATTTTTAAAAGTCTTGCACAAACAAGAAACTAACCACCCCACAGCCACTTCCGTTCTCTTTGCTCTCTAGGAACCATGCCACTGTGCTGGTTGTAGGATGTACAAGGGGAAAGGCAGAAGCATGGTGCTACTTCTTGATATTTACTTGAACTCTGGAGTTGCCTTTGGATCCTGCCAGTTATTGGCAGTTCCAAATAAGAATGCAGAGCATGCATGCTCTGTCAACTTAATCTTTGAATAAGTTGCTGTGCATGGATAGAAATGCTAATGGGCTAGTGACTTGTAAAATGCTTTACCATGTTGGGCACACAAGTTTAACAGGTTCTTTCCTCTCATAAGAAAGAGCATTTCAAAGGACTGTCTTGTTTTGGCTTTGCAAGGAAGATATTTTTTATATAATTTTTTTAATTTTTCAATTATAATTACATTATAATATTATATTAGTTTCAGCAGTGTAACAGTGATTATGAAGTGATCACCCTGATAAATCTAGTACCCATCTGACACTGTACATGGTTAATACGTTACTGACTATATTTCTTATGCTGTACTTTATATCCCCATAACTATTTTGTAACTACCAATTTGTATTTCTGAATCCCTTCCCATTTTCACCCACTCCCCCAACACCACTCCCATCTGACAACAATCAAAATGTTCTCTGTATCTATGAGTTTGTTTGTTTTCTTTGTTTATTTTGTTCTTTGCAGTCCACATATAAGTGAGATCATATGGCCTTTGTCTTTCTCTGCCTGACTTACTCCACTCAGCACAGTATCCTCTAGGCTCATCCATATTGTCTCAGGTGGCAAGATTTAATTCTTTTTTATGGCTGAGTAATATTCCATTGTATATATGTGCTACCTCTTCTTTATCCATTCATCCATTGAGGAATACCCAGGTTGCCTCCATATCTGGACTATATTGTAAATAATGCTGCAATGAACATATGGATTCACATCTCCCTTTGAAGTAGTGCCTTTGGTTTCTTTGGATACCCAGAGGTGTGTTTACTGGGTCCTTCTTTGTCTCTTATTATGGCCTTTGTTTTGAAGTCATTTTGTGTGGTATCGGTATTGCTACCCCAGTTTTTTTGTTGTTGTTTCCATTTTTGTGAAATATCTTTTTCCATTCCTTTCAGTCTGTGTGTGTCTTTTGATCTGAAGTGAGTCTCTTACACACAGCATATGTAAGGGTCTTGTTTTCTTATGATGTGAATGTTTATATGCTTGATGTTGTCCCAGAGGCCCTTAAACTATCATCATTTTTTATGATTCTTTTGTCTTGTTGCTGTTCTGATTGGGAGTTTTCTGCTACCTTAACCTCTAAATCACAGATTCGATCCTATACTTCTGCTGCTGCTGACTCCTCCCGAGGTAGTCTTCCTTTCAGTTCTTGTATTCTTCGCTTCTGACTGGTTCTTTCTTACATTTTCTATCTCCATTTTTATGTTTTCTATCTCTTCGTTGAAGTTCTCACTGAGTTCATCTACTCTTCCTCTAAGTGTGTTGAGCATCCTTATAACCAATGTTTCAAACTCTCCACCTGGTAGATTGTCTCCGTTTTGTTTAGTTCTTTTTCTGGAGCTTTGTTCTGTTTTCTCATTTGGGACGTGTTTCCTCTACAGTCAACCTGAGCCAGGTGCTCTAGATGTGTTACTTGTATGGGTCGTGCATGACCTTCTATTGTAGCTGAGCCTTGGTTACTGTTTGCACATCAAGGGGAGGGACTGGCCCTGGGGCTGATTGGTTATAAGGATTTGCCGGTGACTAGAGTGGAAGAGCTGTGGTGCAAGGACTGACCAGAGCTATGAAGCAGGATTCACTTTAGCAGGTCTCTTGTGGCTACCCAGTCTGCCTTTTGGATGTGTATTCCTTGAATGTGGTCCTGTGTGGTGCTCTGGCTCAGACCAAAGCCAGCCACCAGGTGTGCAGGCCGGGGCCTCCTGGGAGGCCTTACCACAGGCCAAGATCGGCCACAGCCTGTGCCCTGCTGGGGGCTACCTGGAAGGAGCCACCAGGCAATCTGCAGATGACCACCACCCGCTCCGGGCTTGGAGGTGCTTCAAGAGGCCAAACCACAAACCGAGGCCAGCTACCACTAGTGCCAAGCTTGAGGCTGCTCAAAGAGAGGTGTGGGACATGCGGAGATCAGATGCTGCTTGTTTTGGTTTTGTGAACCTTCGAGAGATCTTAGAAAAGTCTGGAACATGAGTTAAGACAGGCTGTTTGTATGGGAAAGCCATCGGAAGCGACTTAGGTGGGTGTACAGGTTGGGCTAAGCAGAGCAACCAGTGTTAGCTAGGTTGATGGATAATCAGATACAGAGGCACCTGTGTCTTCATGTTGGAAGTTGGGAAGGACTCAACAAAGAAAGAGTGGCTTCTGCCAGCACTTCAGTCTGGGAGAAAGCTGCCCCTCCAGCCCTTGCCCTGAAGCAAGACAATTCATTTCTTCCCTGTATGTCCTTGGTACCTTTTCAGCTGCTGCCCTATCACTGTAGCTAAGAGCAAGTGAGTCCGTCGATAGTTAATTCATGTGTGGGCCCTTTAACAGGGCTGCCTGGAGCTCCAACAGCCCTCCATCTCACTCAGCCACAATCTCCACTGGTTTTTATAGCCCAAACTTGTGGAAACTTCTCTTCTTGGTACTGGAACACTGGGCTATGGAGCCTGGTGTGTGGCTGGAACCGCTTGCTCCTCCAGGGGTGAACCTCCGCAGCTGACATACCTCTCTCAATTTTAAACTGCCACATGAGGATGTGGGACCAGTCCATTCCACGTCTTTGCCCCTCCTACCAGTCTCAGGTGGTTTCTTCTGTATTCTTTATTTGTAGGACTTCTGTTCAGCTAGACTTAATGGTGGTTCTGTAATTTAGTTGTAATTTTGATGTGGTCATGAGAAGAGGCAAGCACAGCGTCTATCTGGTTCTCCATCTTGACTGGAGTCTCTTCACTCCACCCTATGTTTTTCCATACTGCATGAGAATTTGACAGCCACTCTATTTGACCTGGGAAGTTCAACTACTAAAAGTAAGGTCCTTTTTCCTGAGAAGGGGTCTGACAGCTGCCTTTCAAAAGATAACTTTCAGGCTTCAATGAAAGATGATGACAAGAATACTAGTCTTATAATGTTCTAGTCCCCAAAGGCCTAGCTTTCTGTCTGTTTTTTTCCCCTTGCATCCAAGTTTAGGTTTCAGACACAGTCACTTCCCCTTATCTTTCTACCTCCAGGCCTCCCACAATTCTGAACTTCATTCATAGTTTTTATTCCCATTTCTAAACTGTGCTTCTACTCTAGTAATGTGGGAGGATGAAACCTGCTAAATGCGTCCTTGATGCTGATGTGATCTTTCCAGTTATTGAATGTTTCATTGAATTTTACACTATACAACTTCAAATGCAGAAAGCAGTCAATTCATTTTGTTAACTGTTGTTCAGTATAGATAGCCAGCTCCATAACTATACACTTTGATTTGGTACATGAGAAAACGTATTTTTCATTACATCCCTTATCCTCCTAATGACATTTCCAAACAGGATTTTAAGAACTGTGAAGCAGAAATAAAATTATGCTCAAGTTCCAAATTGATCTCATGGAATGGAAAATGGCTATCATTGCCAGTGAATGTTAACGGGACTCAAAGCTAGCGAGTTTCTAGTCCAGAAACATTTCTCAAATAATGGTCATCTTTCAAATGCCCCTTACATTAACAATCACAACAAATTTTTTGAAAGAACTGAAGAGACTCTGTTGAGATCTGCCTTTCACCCCTAATTCCTTTATACTGTACCCAGACAGCATCAACTTTGGTATACTTCCTTTCTTTTCAATAATTAATCAGGGCTAAGATTTCAGTTATCTGGATTTACACGAAAACCTAAAGGATCCATGAAATTGCTTCTGTAATGCACATTCTGTGGTGACTTTTGAATAGCTTAAGAATAATTTGGAAATAAAAATACTGCTGTAACAAGTTTTATGTCTTCTACACATATATGCTAGACCAATTTCTTTCTACCAGAGATAGAAGGGAGAGAAATGTCTAAACTTCATAATATACAGCCAATTACTTCCAACTGTCATCTTAGTTGTATTAATTATCTACCTTCCCGAAGTTATCAAGACCTGGGAGAAGCCTAACAGCCACTTATTTCACATTACGGTTGTTCCACTATGAAAAGAGTAGTAATTTATTTCAGGGTCTTTCTGCATTTGCACGGGTATGTACAAAGTCAGCACAAACCCAGAGTCTTACCACTTGTAGCTATTTGGAGATGTCAGTTACTCCCAGCTACAAGGCTCATGTCCCCCCTCTCTATTCTGCATTTGCTGAGGACTCACAGGAGATACAGCACAAAAAGGATTTAGATGGTGATTTGCAGCCAAGCCTTCAACTTCAGTGAGCTGAATGAATCAAAAATGTTATCAGATTATTCATACAGCAGAAGCTGTTATTATTTATTCAAATGTTCCCTACAGACCACTTACAGTTATAGTCTATTCATTGGCTTCGGCTTAAGACATGAGCAATCCCAACAAAGAGGCTATTCTTAAAGTGATGAAACCATGACCCTGAAATGCGGGAGACAATTGTTCTTGCTAATTTAGGCATGAGAGGGGGTTCCTAATTGGGGTGGGCTTCTTTCCCAAGTACATGGAAACAATCAGAGGAGTAAATGTGTATAAAAGACTGGTATGTAAATTAACATTATACTCTGAAAAATATTAAAAGCCAAGAAGATCCTGGGAAGAGGACAAGAGCACATCTAGAGCTAGAATGGAAGAGAAAGGTTCTCCAAATAGCCTCAAAGCAAGAATGAAGGGCTTGAAGCTAGTTGTGAAGGATAAGCGATGGGAGAATAAGTAATCCCGTGATGAACTATGGTAACTTTCTTAACCGTGTTAATTTCTAATTTATCCTTCTTATTTTGAAGATTTTTTGGGAGGAAATTATTCCCAAAGACAAGCTGACGTACCCAGGGTGTAAAGCAGAAATCTCTAGTTCTGATGCTCTCTTGACCCAGCGTTTCCTCTGATTATGTGAACTAGATTTCAATTCCAATCCCCCTGGCTATGAAATCCATCTGAATTACAGCTCACCAACTGCACTCTAACCTGGAAACTAGAGGTGAAAGTCAAGTGCTTTATCTGTTCAGACAAGTGGCTCCTCTCCAGATCAGGAGTATTTTAATGAAATGAGATTTAAGTGAATTGTTGACATAAGCATTAAATGTTGTCATTTAATATCAACAGTATGTTTGATTTGTACACAGTTATGAAATGTCATTCGGACCAGAGAGTTATATTGAGGTTTACCACATTATAGGAATGGATTTCCAGAGGGAAGTGAACTGATCTGTCTCAAAATAAAATGTGTTTACATTAACACTTGGGGGAAACAGACAGCCCTGCAAACATAGATGGAGAGATAAAAATAAGACCAACACAGAACTCATCTTGGAAGAATGGAATAAAATACAAATTCTAGGCACTGTACATATGCAGTATTTCACTATATATTGTTCTATTCCTTTTAAAAAAATAAGTACAGAGTTTATATGGAAAAGAAATACTGCTACTGGAAAATATCTATTATACAATGCTTCAGTCTCCAAAATAATTAAGGGGGAAGGTGGGAGTGATCAACGTGGAAATAAAAGAAATTATTTTAGCTTCATTTTCTTAAAGCAAAAAATGAAACCAATAAGCATCTTACATTTATTTGCATGATAAAATTACATTAGTTAATAGTTGGATTAATTTTATTTAATTACTTAGATAAAATTGCATTAGTTGTCTAATTAGTCTACTTGTGATGTAAATGTACTGGTTGCACAGAAAGAGAGGCACTCATGGGCACGTGCCTTGAACTGTTTCTATCCGAACTGCTTGTGACTTACAACAAAAACATACCTTCTTATCATAAATCTAAGTCAAGGAGATAAGACCTTATGACCATTAGGCAGGGTAATATCCCTGCCCCCAAAGCAACCTAGAAAATGAAATTTAAACACTAATTCCTCAGTCCCAAGAATTAACCGATTGAGCTAAACAAATACTGGCACATTCCAAAATGGATCATCTTATCAGATATAGCCTCCCAGATCTGGAAGGTACTCCATCACTTTTTTTATATGACAACATAAGGCTTATCATTTTGACATGAAAATAGGGATGGAAGAGAAGTGTCCTTCACTGGACACTTTAATGGAGTGTGTGTGTGTGTGTGTGTGGGAGGGAGTCTTGCTTCTCCAAGGATTTAGGATTTGGAAGCAAAATTGACAAAAGTCTCTCCCCTAGAGGGTCTAAGTCCTCCAGGTTCTAAGCAATTAAAGCTGACTCAAAGGAAAACTTGAAGGAAGCACTCACAGCAAAAAAAACAATGCTGTGATGAGCTTTTGTTTACAACAGATCTTAATTCTTTATCCTTCACTCGAGAAAGCTGTAAGGTCTTTGGCACCTGGCTAAAAATAGCAGAAGCAAAGCGGGTGACAAAGATGAATGGCTCCCAGAGACACAATTCAAAGCAGAGGAATTTAAGAAAAACTTGAGTAGTGTCTACAAAAGATACTTTCCTGCCAGGTAAATCAAGGTGGAAGTAAACCTCTTTTGGAGCAGAATCACAATTTGTCAGGCAGACATTTCTCTTTCAGTGTTTCCTGTTCACTTTTGTGTTATAGTTTTAAAAAGATTTTCAAACCCCAAGAAGCTGGTTTTGCCCACAGGGTCAAGGGAAAGAGGTACAGTATAACCTCATAAAAAAAAAAAATGGAAAGACACTACATCATACCATCTTTCGAATTCCTTGAAAGCTGATAGCAGAATGACAAACCAAAAAGCACGTTAAATTCCGGTAGGAGATGGAACATAAGGTGCATGCCTGATTGAGGGCCAAGATCCCCTGGCCCACTGTGAAGGCCCCATCTCCACTTTGTGAAGCTGAGAAGACTACCTTTTCAAGCATTCTTTCAGGTTAGGCACCACAAGAGAGGGTCAAAGAACATCCCTTTAGGCAAATTTCATCATGAAAACGCACTTGTTAATGGTGCTGAATATTGTATATCTGTCCAACTGTCTATCTTAAGGGACAAGTCTTGTGCTCTATCTCCCAATATATTAGGATAAAACCATTTTCAAGCCCCTCCCAGCTTTCTTGAAAGTTGATACATTAAGAAGGCTCATAAAATAAAAATTTGCAAACTTCTTGGAAGTACTGTAGAGGACGTTTCAAACCTTTCTTCCGCCCCGTGGTGGTAGGTAGACCTCGATGGGGAGGGGAAGTCGGCTCATTCTGGGCTTTCTTTTTCAGATTCTTAATATAGAGAATGCTTCTTGGATCTCACGAATACCTAGCTTAAGGGCCTTCCATTTTCTCACAATTGGAAAATCAAAACAGAAACTCAAAACCTTTATACATGAAACTCTAAAAATCATGAGCAAACCTCATTGAAAAGTTCGATAATTTAATTATTTCTTTCCAAACCTTCATTGCATTTTGAAAATAAAAAATAAATAGTATGTATGGGGACATTGTAGGAGTATCTCAAGACTATAAGTACTTCACAGGAAAAAAAATGGGATAAAAATAGGAAAATACAGTGTCTGGTGCAAAAATCCCCATATGTACTTTAAATAATGCACTAATTACTCAAAATGTGAACAAAGCTCTTGGAATGTTCAATGACTTTCTCCACTGTGAAAAAGGCTCCAATAGAGTCAAATCCCTTAAGAAAACCATTCGGTATTCCAGGAAAGCCACATAAGTTCTGTGACCAGTGTGGCCAATACTCATACCTGAGTAGCCTCTTCTGTAATTGAAAAAAAACAACTTTAAAATATCTTCTCTGAGCATTTTCTCATCAAGACGGTGGAGTAGGTAAACACTGTGCTTGCCTCCTCTCATGACCACATCAAAATTACAACTACGCTACAGAACAACCATTAATGAAAACAACCCAAAGTCTAGTTGAACAGAAGTCCTACAACTAAGGAGATACAGAAGCAGCCATGTTGAAACTGGTAGTAGGGGCGGAGACATGGAATGGGCTGGTCCCATATCCCTGTGTGGCAGTTAAAAATTGTGAGGGATATCTCGGCTGTGGTGGTCACCCCAGAGGAGCGTGGGTTCCTAGACCCACATTGGGCTCCCCAGCCGAGGGTTCTAGTGCCAAAAAGAGAAGTCTCTACAAAACCTGGATGTGAAAATCAGTGGAAATTGTGGCCGAGTGAGATGAAGAGCTGCGGGAGTCCCAAGCGTTTCTCTTAAAAGGCCCGCGCAGGGACTTACCAACTGACTAACCCACTCACCGTGAGTTCCATGTGCTAGGGCAGCAGCTCAAAAGGCACTAGGGACATATGGGGAGGAACTGAGTTGTCTGGTTTCAAGGAGAGGGCTGGAGAGGCACTTTTGTTCCAGAGAGAAGTGGTGGCAGAGGCTACTGTTCCTTTGTTGGGACCTCCCCCAAACCAGCATGCATATGCAAACAGTCACCATATCTGATCTGCATCAACCTGGCTAACACTGATTGCCCTGTCCTGGTGATTCCCTGAGACTCCACCCCACCCCACTTTTGGGCCCACCCAAGCTTCATCCAGTGGCTTTTCCATGCAAATAGCCTGTCTTAACTCATGTTTCAGACTTTTCTAAGATCTCTCGAAGGTTCACAAAACCAAAACAAGCAGCATCTGGTCTCCGCATGTCCCACACCTCTCTCTGAGCAGCCTCAAGCTTGGCACTAGTGGTAGCTGGCCTCGGTTTGTGGTTTGGCCTCTTGAAGCACCTCTAAGCCCAAAGCGGGTGGCGGTCATCTGCAGATTGCCTGGTGGCTCATTTCAGGTGGCCCCCAGCAGGGCACAGGCTGTGGCTGATCTTGGCCTGTGGTAGGGCCTCCCAGGAGGCCCCGGCCTGCACACCTGGTGGCTGGCTTTGGTCTGAGCCAGAGCACCACACAGGACCACATTCAAGGAATACACATCCAAAAGGCAGACTGGGTAGCCACAAGAGACCTGTTAAAATGAATCCTGCTTCATAGCTCTGGTCAGTCCTTGCACCACAGCTCTTCCACTCTAGTCACCGGCAAATCCTTATAACCAATCAGCCCCAGGGCCAGTCCCTCCCCTTGATGTGCAAACAGTAACCAAGGCTCAGCTACAATAGAAGGTCATGCACGACCCATACAAGTAACACATCTAGAGCACCTGGCTCAGGTTGACTGTAGAGGAAACACGTCCCAAATGAGAAAACAGAACAAAGCTCCAGAAAAAGAACTAAACAAAACGGAGACAATCTACCAGGTGGAGAGTTTGAAACATTGGTTATAAGGATGCTCAACACACTTAGAGGAAGAGTAGATGAACTCAGTGAGAACTTCAACGAAGAGATAGAAAACATAAAAATGGAGATAGAAAATGTAAGAAAGAACCAGTCAGAAGCGAAGAATACAAGAACTGAAAAGAAGACTACCTCGGGAGGAGTCAGCAGTAGCAGAAGTATAGGATCGAATCTGTGATTTAGAGGTTAAGGTAGCAGAAAACTCCCAGTCAGAACAGCAACAAGACAAAAGAATCATAAAAAATGATGATAGTTTAGGGGCCTCTGGGACAGTATCAATAATAAGAACATTCACATCATAGAGATACTAGAAGGAGAAGAGAGAGAACAAAGAATTGAAAACCAAAAGAAGAAACAATGATGTAAAAAGTCCTTAACCTGGTGAAGGAAATAGTCATACAAGCCCAGGAAGTGCAGAATCCCTAATGGGTAAATGAAAGAGGCTTATACCAAGACACATCATCTCTAAAATGCCAGAGATTAAAGACAAAGAATCTTAAAAGCAGCAAAAGAAAAGCAAATAGCTACCTACATAGGAGCTCCCATAGGACTGTCAGCAGACTTTTCAAAAGAAACTCTGTAGGCCAGAAAGAATTGGCCAGAAATATTCAAAGTGACAAAAAGGAAGAACCTACAACCAAGATTATGCTACCCAGCAAAGCTATCATTTAGAATCGAAGGACAAATAAAGAACTTCCCAGAGAAGAAAAAGCTAAAGGAGTTCAGCACTACCAAACCAGTATTACAAGAAATGTTAAGAGGAACTTCTTTATGAAGAAGAAAAAAAATTAAAAAATATGAATAATGGCAATAACTACATATCTATCAACAATTACTTTGAATGTAAATGAACTAAGTGCTCTAGTCAAGAGAAAGGAAGGCTGAATGGATGAGAAAACAAGACCCTTACATATGCTGCCTGCAAGAGACTTACTTCAGATTGAAAGACACATATAGACTGAGTTATTTTTGTGAAATTTTTTCACAGAAATAGAAACAACAACAAAAAAGCTGGGATAGCAATACCTATACCAGACAAAATGACTTCAAAACAAAAGCCATAATAAGAGACAAAGAAGGACCCAGTAAACACACCTCTGGGTATCCAAAAAAACCGAAGGGACTATTTCAAAGAGAGATGTGAATCCAAATGTTCACTGCAGCATTATTTACAATAGTCCAGATATGGAGGCAACCTGGGTATCTCTCAATGGATGAATGGATAAAGAAGAGGAAGTACATATATACAATGGAATATTACTCAGCCATAAAAAAGAATGAAATCTTGCCACCTGTGACAACATGGATCGACCTAGAGGGTATTGTGCTGAGTGGAATAAGTGAGACAGAGAAAGACAAAGGCCGTGTGATCTTACTTATATGTAGATTCCAAAGAACCCAATAAGCAAAACAGAAAAAACTCAAAGATACAGAGAAAATTTTAATGGTTGCCAGATGGAAGTGGTGTTGGGAGAGTGGGTAGAAAAAGGGAAGGGATTGAGAAGTACAAATTGGTAGTTACAAAAATAGTTATGGGGATGTAAAGTACAGCATAAGGTATATAGTCAATAACATGGTGATAACCATGTATGTTGTCAGATGAGTACTAGATTTATCGGGGTGATCACTTCATAATTATATACATGTCTAATCGCTATGTTGTACTCAAACTAATATATCGTATGGTAACTACAATTGAAAAATAAACAAGTATTAAAAATAAGAGTGCCTGGGAAATATAAGAACTCAATAAATATTTGTCAAATAAATAAATTCTTATTACACTGAACTGGCAGTAGAAAAAAATAAACCTTAGGGTAAGGTGAAAGGAGCTTTCTTTTCAAAGATTCTAATGGCTTTTTAAAGTGGTAAGCTATTTCCTAAATAAATGAATTGAATGAATGAATGAAGTATTTGACAAGATTTTGTTTGTTATAGAGTTCTGGTATTATCTTTTTTCCCTAGTATAAAATGAAGCATAAATTTCAACAAAATGCATACTTAAGCTCTGGGTGTGCATGCGTGTGTGTGTGTGTGTGGCTATAATATATAATGAGTTTGTTAAACTCTGGAATTTTTGTTACTACAAAGTTAAGCCATTTTGAAATATTGCTCTGTTATACATGGCTTAGAGAAATACATATTTTCATATAAAACACCAAGAATATTAAGTGATGACATTGCTAGGAAATGCACCTTGCCATCTCAAGCACTAGATGCTACTTTTAAGAATGCAAATGTGAAAAACTGACAGTGGAAAATTACAAGAAGCTCACATATTCTTGGATTTTCTCCATCCGAGTTTTAAGTATGGGCTGCTTTTGATTATGGCTCTTCCAGCGGGGAAAACAGGTTTACAGGACTGACTTTAAGTGCAAAATGGATAGTAATTCAAAGCCCTGAGGGGACTTAAGAAATAAAGGTAGCTCATTGGTTTTGGCAGGGAAAGGAGGGTTGGCTGGTAAGACCATTGAACCCCTTAACTGAAAATGCTGACAAGCTGAGCAGCAGGTATGTGTGCTATACCAAGCACAATCATTATTTTTATTGCCAAAATGTATTGTTCACAGTTTTGGGTAGTCTGTCCATTTTGTCAGTAATTTAATCTAGGTCAGAAAAGGCATGGGGTATAACTGCTATTGTTGAGCATCCCTGCAGGCATCCCTGGCAAGTCCATTCCTACTTTTAATGAGGAGCCTTGCTTTATATTGGGGTCCTGCTGTGGCTCGCAGTATCTATTTTGGGGTGTTTTCAGATGGGGTTTAGCTGTTGAAATTGGACAAGGTGCCTGCCTAAAAGATGATGAGACCCCCCGCCCCCACCTTTGCTCTCTGCTCCTTGTTAAATTGATGATTAGGTGAGACTTATAGGCAGAAGTAAAAATACAGATGACATCGGATTGTGTCGAAAGTGATAGCTTTTTTTTCAGAGGAAGAATAATTCTGAAGGTTGGAAATAAAGAATTTGAAGACAGAAACTTTATACATTTAAAGACTATTATAAATTAATCAGTTATTCTTGGATAGGAAATGTTTCATGTTTTCTATGATTTTTCAAAACATTGTAGTTTTTAACAAGCTGAAAAATGAGGGAATAAAATGATTACTACTTAAATTTTAAAAAAGTTTCATATACTAATGAATTTAGTTCTTCAGATCATTTTGGGAATATCCTTGTCAAGGAGAAGAAGACATTGTCACATTTTGTCATATTGTCTTAATGTCAACCAAAGAAGCTGAAGAATTTTCTAAGCTGTGTGCTGAATAAGGGGACAATTAATTATGAGGCAGCCTTTATTTTTTTCTGATCAGATAATTGGCAGAAACTGTAGGGACATTCTTTTCCTAACTTACTCATTACTCCACTTACGCTATATAGGGATTTTTGTAGTAGATATAGGTTCATGTTCTGGTCAAAATAGAACAAAGAAGGGAAAGGATTGCCTTTTAAGAATAGGAATGAGAGAAAATCATTTATAGTTATTATGACATGTACTATTTAGTGAACATTAACTATATATCAGGTACTAGTCTAAGAAAATATGTTAATCTGGGTCTAATCAAGAGAGAGAAACCACACAGTAATTTAATAGGGGAAGTTCAGTATAGACTCATTCACTGTAACAGAGAATTAGGATGAGGTATTTGCTGGTAAGAAGTAAAGAGAACTCTACGAAGAATACAGGAATAGCAGATACAAGCAGCAGTCACCACACTGGGCTGGAGATAATAGCACCCAAGAAGGAGCCCCCTTCCTCCTACTCCCTGCTGAGATCCAGACTGTTGGAGTGGATATAGCTGTGATGGAGAAGCTGCTTGTGGTGCTATAGAACTTGCTGGAAATCTGATCTCTAGGATGCTGGGGAAAACTTCATGTGGAAGGTATCTCTTTGGAGGCTGTTTAATACAATAAAATTGCCTGTGGAGGGTGCTGGGATAAGCTGCAAGCCTCTAGATGCTCCTTGTCTCCTTGCTCTGTAGGACCTGGAAACTGAAGAATCTGTGTGCACCTCCCGAGCTAGGTGCTAGAGGAGCCCTGTTACTTCTGCAGTGTTTCCCCAGCACCCTCTATTGACAAACCTTAACATTATGCCATTGGGTAAAGGAAAAACATTTAAAGGGCCCAGATCCATTTTCATAGAGCATGCAAAAAGGTTAAATTCATATAAAAAGCAATAAACCAGTAACCAGTAAGGAAACATGCTTTTTTAATCCTAAAGAGACTAGAATTAGGTATTATTTATTCATTTATACAAATGAGGAAATTGATTTAAGCTCGGAAAGATTAAATGACTTGTTCAGGTCCATATAGCTAAAAAATGGCAGATCCACATTTCAAACTCAAGTTTGTAGTTTTCTAAGGCCATGTGCTTTCCACCAGCCTCTTAGAAATACAAATAACGACAGTCCACTCTAGAAACTGACAATTGCACTAAATACCCTTGTCGAGATATTATACCAGGAATCACTCTTTAGTTCATTCATTTTGTTTCCCTCTGGTCCTACAGACAAGGGTAGCTATGTGGATATAACTACCTATTCTGTTGTTACCATAGATTCTCAGATTTTGAGACTTAAAGGAATAGGTCGTACCTATTTTAGTGGGGTCTCTGAAGCCTCTTTTTAACCTTATCTTAGTTGTGCCCGTGTGAGTTTGAGTTCAGGCTCCATACCTGTTTGACCATATGATAGCTCCCAGGGATCTTGACCTGGGCTCTCTGGGGAATAAGGACAGAAGATGGTGATGGCTCTTGGCTTTTTATATGAAATGTTACCTTTTCTTACCCCAGCCTCTCTCCCCAAGACTGTCTTTCCAGGACACCCTGTTCTAGGTTGTTTCCTGGTTGAGATTGAATTTTCAGTCCGGCTCTTTTGGAACCTCTGTGGATTTATTAGGCTTCTTATGTTTGCCTCATTTTGGATCATTGATTTATTCTTCAGATTTTTGTAAAAGAAGTGTCATTTTCATATTGATCGACACCATAATTTTTAGGACTACTTCATCTTTTGACTTTGGGTAAGTTACTTAACCTCTATGAGGCTTAGTTCTTTCATTCTATCTTTAATCTATAAAGGGAGATGGCCTTTCTAAAGCTCCCCTCATCTTACTAACTAACTCAGTGGCTATTTCTAGCTCAACATCTTTTGGCAGCAGTTCCAAACATGAGCTTTCAGTTGCCTGATGTTGTCCCTGGCAAGTAGTTGATGAATTACAAATAAATGGAAGACAGTGTGATGTGCTACTGAGAATGTGGCTTTGAAGTCAGACCTAGAAAGGTAGACATTTAGCGCCCAAACTTAGCTGTTATGAGGCCTTAGCCAGTGTTCGTTTTTCTGTGTTCTAGCCTTTTACTTTGTATAATGGGAATAACAGTGCATGGCTCATCGTATCATGTGAAGTAAGAGAGATGATAATTGTAAAGCACTTTGTACAGTCCCTGGCACGAGTAGATGCTCTATAAATGGTAGCTATTATTATTACCCATGATATTTATAAGCTCCTTGAGGGCAGGGGCCTTGTCTTAATCATCCTTGAATTGCTTGTAGTGTTTGGCATCTAACAGGCACTCAATAATATCACCATTTTGAAATGAAATGCTTGTATCCACTAGGGGAGCCCTTTCCAAACTGAGTCTCTATAAATACTTTTCATATGAATAATCACCCTGGAGTTTATCTCTTTATAAGCTTGATTGCACATATTCTTCTCTCTTAAGTAGTACATGTTTATAATTTTATTAAATTCCTTGTTAGTAATTTTCTGTCTGACTACGATTCTTTGATATTTTTAACCACTATTACATGGCATAATAGTAATAGTAGTAACATTATTAGGGATTCACTCATTATTCCACATACTATGCAATTTGCACATACTAATTCCTTTAATACTCAAAGTTAGCTCTCTTATAATCTCCATGGTCTGGGTGGGAAACCGAGGCACTGACCGGTTAAATGACTTGCCCGGGCACACATTACTGGTGGGCGAGGGAGCAAAACGTCTGGCCCCAGAGCCAGTGCTCTTCACTCCTCCTCTATAGTACTTGGTTCAACCCTAGTTTTGAAATACTTCATCAGAGGTTACTGATGAAAATCCAATCAAATTGGTTTGAGTCTAGAAGGAAGGGAAAGGCATGCACTTCAAGTCACCTTGGCATAAATCTAATTTTAAGTCTTCAAATACATTTTTGGGGGATTGCCAAGATCAGTATGAGTGAAAGCCAGACACATGTAACTTTTTATGTTTTAAGGTTAAAACTGTCATTGACACCATGATCTCTCATAGTCATTATTAGTCCTTTTCTGTGTCTCGTACTTAGCCTACCTCTCCCCTTCACATCCCCACCCTCAATAACATAGCAACAGCAATCAGGACCTTATTTTATTTAGCTCCATGGATTCCCATCATCCTTATACATAGGATCTAGGGTTAGTTTCTCCTGCCAGTGTCCCTAATCTGCTTACTGATATTATCTTTGCTAATTTTTAAATATGAGAAAGACAAAGATGAATTGATTTTCTACTGATAATGTGAAATGTTAGTAATTTAATTTCACAATATTGATAAATAGGAAAATGAGACCAATGGCACATTCTCCGATTACATTTTCGAGCCCCCAAACTTGTCATCTGGCCCCCTCCTCCCATTCATTTGGAGGTGGAAACCCAAGAGAGGGAACCTGAACAGAGTGTATGTTCAGATGCCAACGGCTTATTCCATTTCTCACTTTATTTTAGTAACAGCATTATTTTCGCTGTTAGGAAAAAGATTGACTTGGTAGACTTTAGGAACTACTTTAGTTAGTGTGGGTAAATGAAAAAACACAAGTGATCAGCTTTCATCATGACAAATGGAAACTGTCATTTAATTTTTATCCCCAATTATACAGCTCCGGGACCAATTTTTCAGGTGGAATGTTGGAGCCATTAAAAAGAAATAAGTAAACTATGCCATATTCCATCATTTTTCTGGCAGCTAACCAATGATCTGTAGCCTTATTACATGTACGTTTTTATAGAGATATTTTTCTCTTAAGTTTGTAGAAGGCTTTATTAACTCTTTACTGATTTCTTCTGGAAAGCATTTTTCCAAATGAATTTTCTCTTTATCATTGAGTGTTGGTTGGAATTTACCTTTGATTTTGGTTGGCAGCTGTACTCATTTTCATCTTTTATATTCTTTGATTACTAGAATTGGATGGAGCAATGTTTCCTTAATTCTAACTGGAGGTTTGTTAATGGTCTTAATCTTGGCTACAGATTATGTTCATTTGGATTTCAGAATGATTTATTAGAAATATAATGTACATATATAAAACTCAACCAACCACCTCTTGTCTCCTATCTTGACATAATACGGAAAAACTTCCGTACTCCCTTCTCTGCTCCTATCTCGTTTTGTCCATTCTTCTATTGTAGCACTTAATATGTCATGTTATAATTTGTCAGGTTTTATGACCATGTTCCCTAGTAATCTGAAATTTGGGGACTATAGGCATCTTAAGATTTGGCTATCTTTTCATTGCATCCACAAATGTAACAAAATGCTTAGTGCATAATAGATATGAAGAAAATATTTTTAAAAGACCGATCAAATGTTTTTTTGTTTTTCCTTTTGTTGGGGATATTTATAACTAAAAAATCTTCAATGTTATTGAAATCTAGTATCTTTTGAGGACATTAAAACCCTTTATAACCCTGTGCTTTATCATTTTTATTCCATCTAGAAAAAATTTGCATGTGGCAGGTAGTCTTTGAATTTTACAGGTGAGAGAAATTGAGATCAAAGGTTACTAATGATTTGCCAGATTTTAAGAACTCCAGAGAGAGGTGTCACTGGGTTTGGAAGTATTGACTTGGCCTCCAAACCAAAAGAGCTTTGGAAGAAACCCCAAGTTACCTTGCTTAGGGGCTTTGTGCCCAGATTGCACAATCTTCTATAACTCATATTATCAAAAACAGCAGTGATTTATTTTTGTTACATAAGTAATATATAAAGTGGTGGTGGGAGTGATTATCAAAAGACCAGGTTGTTGGCTTTTGGAGAAGCTGGTTAAAGGATGAGGCCTCTACTAGCTGGGTCTGTCTACATATGGATATTGCTTTCTTGGTATTCAAATTCTTTCACCTTCATTTACCTAATTAGTAAATCATGGGAGCCTTTGGCTCAGAGCCAGAGAATGCTTGGGTCTATTTGTCTTTAGTATCAGAATAGTTAAACTTAGTTTTCAATAAAAGATGTACTGGAGTGTATTGTGAACGATAAGGCAACATTTTTTTCAGATGTATGCCTTGGCATATGCTTAGAGGAGAAACGATACCTTCTCGTATCTACTTATAAAACCGTCATCTGGTACGGTTACCATTAGCATATGCAAGTAAGCTTATAAACATGCTGATGAAAGGATTCTTGGCTTGGAACCTTGTTAAGTAAAAGGTGTTAGATCATGTATCTTGTCCTCAGGGATGCTGGACTAACCAGCTGCACTTATCCTCCTTATTAATGCCTGTACTATCTGCTTCAGAAGAAGCAAACGGCCTTTTATAAGAGTCGCGACAATATGAATTTACTTTCAGACACACTGTTTATTGAAGATATTAACATCTTAGTCTAGTTGGCAATCAACAAAAAACATAGCAGTTTGGGAATGTTTTTCCTGATTTCTTTCTCCTGCTACTTATAGGAGGAGTAAACTCAATAAATTAAGTATATACGATTGCTGATCTGTCATAAATCATTGCTTGTGGTAGGTATATTTTTAAAGCTACATTAGGTCTTCCAACGAGAGGAGGGAAGAACTCTTGGATTTGGCTAATGTACCTGCACTGATGGAGAGATGATAATATTCTGTCTATTCTCTTGTGTTACAAATGAGAACTTTCCTTGTGGATTTTTTAGTGAGTGTTGGATGTTGGGATTTGGAATTGGTGAGTCCCAGAATCGCAGTGTTGGAAGAGATCTTAGAGATTGTACTCAGCATAAAGCTTTGAAGTAGGCCCTTTCATTTTTAGATAGCTGTAATAGATTGATTTTTAAATATGATGATATTAATTATTCTCCGTAACGTCCACTCATTGGTCCCTTAGTTTGCTCCCTAGAGTCTAATCCTTGCTCATCACTCTCCATTTAGTGTGACATCCTTGACTGTGCACTGTCTTGTTTTAAGTTCTCTTATATATCAAATGCTTTAGCATCTCTATGCCTTTGCCATATGCTGTACTCTCAACCTTCCTGGTCATTCTCATCATTGAATCATTCAGTTCAGAGTCATTTCCTCTGTACCACTATTCTTCACATCGTTTCTCTACTGCTTAAATGCCCAGGTAGAGTTAGATGGTCTCTTTACTTGTTCACCACTCTCCTCTCCTCTTTCACCTGCCTCCCCCACCATCCCTTCTTAGCAAGCACATACCTCTTATCTGCCTGTACTTTCTATGTACTATATTATAGTTTCCTATTTGTTCACTTATAGTTTCCTATTTCTTTACCTGGCTCCATGCTGGACTGAATTCTGTGAAGGTAGGGATCAGATCTTAATGCTTCATTGAATTTTGCATTCCTAATACAGTACCCAGCTCTTATTAATATATTTTACTGAATGTATATTGTTTCTACCAGCGTAGAGTAGAAGTAACAATCACTTTTCTTGTTTTTTTTTTCCCCCCTATAGATGTAGCTTTTAATATGTTGGATTTCATGTTGCTCATTGAATTTAAGATCAGTCGAAATTCTCAGGACTGTCAGAGTAGCCTGATCTAGGGTTTTACATAATATTGGGGTTTTTAAAATAGCAAGCTGGGTCCCAAAGATGTCCCGGAATAACTTTTCATTGATTTCAGAGTCCATTTTTCTTTCTGACAATATTAGCCAGCAGCGTCCGGGTGGTTGGTGTGAATGAGAGTCAGTATCTCACTCGCTTTCTATAAAGTTTGATCCTGTTTACAAATTTAATAGCACAATGAGCAATTTTCTCATGCAAAAAAAAATCCCTCACCTGATTTTAATGTCATGATAAAAACTCACCTACAGTTCCCAAGTGAGGGACTTAATCATTTCTCCAATGCTTTTGTAGTTCCATGTAGGAGTTAAAATTACCATTACATGTCTTGGTAGAAATGAATCCACAATATAGGTTTTTTTTTTTAATCTCATTTTTTTTGTCTTATAGCGTATTCAGTATCTCTGTGAGCCTCATTTGTTTTATATTTGAATGGTCAAACCCTCAAGGCATTGAGGTACCAGTCATTATTTTCACTGGTGTGTTCCATCCTTCCTGGAAGGTACAAAATATCTTACCCTTTTCATATAATGGGAGAAACCCTTAGCCAATGTGTACATGATTTCTAAATCTACAGGGACAGGCCTGAAAAGTCAGGGACTTCACTACCTTGGGGCCTAGTCATTTGTTTTATATATTTTTAGAAGAAACAAAGACATATACCTATTCCATATTTCTAAGAGCAGTGATTACTAATATCTTGAACTAGACATACTGAGGTTGTACTTGAAGAAAGAAAGCCAAAGGATCACTGAGTATCCACAGGTTTTTTAGAAGCTCTGAAGGGAAACTTCAAGAACCAGAATGAGCTGGATCACTATTCACATGGTGGCTTCCTGGCCTCCTTGAGATTAATGCCTCTCTGGGAGTAAGTGGTGTTTCCTCTGTATCTCCCTTTGCTGTCTGCATGGAGTCAATACATGGATACTTGAATATGAGGAAGAACAGTTCATGTCTCTGAAGTAGTAAAGCATCTTATTGTATTTATTTAATTACTTCAAGATTTTCCCCAGGTAGAGGGTATAATTTCATTCTTTACATTCGATTTATTTTTTGTTCAAGGTTTAGGCAAGTAATTATTGAAAGCCTGTTTTGTACCAGGCGTCAGGCTAGACATTGGGAAATAATGCTTAACGATACAGATAGAATCACTGCACTCCAAGAGCTTAGACTCTAGTGAGAATGCAGGCAGTTAAACAAGTATAGTGTGTTATGTGTGGTGAGAGAACCTCTGCCAGGAGATGGAATGTTTGCTGTTTAATATATTGGTACAGTGATTATATATTCTAAACCAAAACTAAAGCGCAAAAGATTATGAGGAAAAATTATGCCAAATAACTTTTTTTTTTTTTGCTATGGATAGAAATTTTAAAAATGTAGTTTGAACATTAAAATATATAAATTTCTCATTTCTGGGACATGTCAGTGATTTATGAGTACAAAGGGGTAGAATATTTGAAATCAGACCTGCCCTGGCAAATCTAGGATAAATGGCTGCTGTGCTTTCTGGTTTCTGCCACTTGTGGAGCTGAATTTGTGGAGCTATTGATGCAGGGAACAGATTTTTAAAAAAATTTACTAGCATATAATAAAGGCATAACAGAATTTATTAAAATCTGATTTATTTCAGAAATTCTGAACCCTACTGTAGTGTTTTGATGGGAAAAAATAAACCAGAAAGAAAATGAGCAATTGTTGTGCTTTCAGTGCAGACATTATTAAAAGGCCTTCTGTGCTAGTGGAGTGTTATGGATTCCCTCTCTCAAAACATCGCTTGGCTGTGCTTTATCACTAAAGTTGATCTGACAGTTTCCCATAGATAACTCTGAAATGAGAGTACGTTCATGACGTTGCATAATAATTGTATGCCTTTAATATTGCTGAGCTCGGCATGTGGACATTTTTGCAAGACATTAAAGATGGTCCTTTTAAGCTACAGTCTGTCAGCATACCACATTCTTTGAGGTCTCAAATAGAAATATGCAGCGTTTCAGTGTATTAATCTACACAAATCAGTGATTCACAGGCCAATAAGGACAGAACAAGAAAGTAAAGATGTTTGAAATCATGAAGAGTTGCTAAAAGAGAGCAGCTATCTGGTCTTCCTTTTTCCTGCAGTCAAGACTATACCTAAACTATCCAAGATGGACACCTGTCTTTTTAAAATATGATGGCACCAAACCTTTGAGAACATGGCCTTCCTTATGTCCGTAATATCTTTCCATCTACCTCATTTTTTCCCTAACCTTTGGCCAGTCTCTCTTTGGTGGTAATGAACACCCAGTTGGCCTTTCATTATAAAATCATGTTACTGGGAGTCCATTGCTGGAAGTAGTGCTGGGGGCTCATAGATTGCAATGGATAAAGTTTTGTAATGGCTTCTCATGGCAGTTAGAAGACCCACTGATGACTCACTGTACCTCTTTCAGAGTGGGCGCTCTGATGATAATGCTTCACCTTTAATACTGCTTGACAGGATTTAACCACACATGCAACAAATCAATGTGGTCTAGAGCATAGATGCACTGGATCTATATCATATGTCTTCTTTTGACTGATGCAGGCAGAAGAAACCATCAGATAGCTTCTTGGTTAATATAGCTTTGTTCTGAAAAGGAGGCAATGATATATTTAGGGGTGCATATGGCCAAAGCCTGAAATGAGGAGGATATTTACCATTGTGAAGAACAAATAGTCAGTATTCAGCTAAACTCTGCTACAAAAGAAGCTTGGTTCTTTGGAACAAACCATGTTATATTGAAGTTCTTTAATAGTTTATTAGTATCATTGAAAAATATAGCCCACTAAAAATCCTAAATGATCATTTTAATGAAAGCTGTGTCTTTTGTGAGTGATACTTACCTATACATTTTTTTAGAGTTGTGAAAATAAATTAGACTTAAGTCCAATGGTTTGTTTTTCTTTTTTCTTTTTTTAACTCCTCCCAAACCACTATGAACAGTTCTAATTTGTTTCATTTCCTTCCACTGCCTGTAGAACATCTGTTGGAAAATAATGCTTGTCCTGTCAGTTTCCAGAATCAGCAAATCATAGTGTGTGCTCAAGGTAGATGTCAGCATTATCCTACTGCTGCCACCAGGCTACTTAAAGACAAAATTAATCCTGAACTGGTAAAATTCACTTTTAAAAAAAAGTCTGGACACCTCTGTTTAGGAATAGGAAGCTCATCCCCAAATGAACCAAGTAGAACATCAGCAATGATGTTATTTTGGACCAAAGGCACAAATACAGGATGATTATTGCCTGTTATTTAGTGGATGATTCTTTGTTCTCAGACTAGGTTATACTGTTTTGCTGAAAGCTCACGACAGATCAGTAGTAATTTTGTTATGGGCCAGATGTCAAAACAGAAATGTACTCTCAAATCCCACTGACTTTTTATGACAACTAATATGTTAAAATATATTTGCTCAGCAATCAGGCATTTCATGAGACTCCCGTAGTTTTGTTTTTGTTCATGTGGAGCCTTAAAGCTATGTGTTATTAGTTGAGATTCTCCTGTTGTTGTTTTTTTTTCTTTCACCATTACATATTTCTTTTGATCAAGGGTAGGAAAACCTCCTCAAACTCTCCCCTTTTCTCCACCCTGATAATGAATTGGGTGTAATGTCTACACTGTAACTTCTGGTTACAGATATCATTTTTATGGTAATAAATAAAATCTGTGGCAGGAAATGATTCCTAAGGAAAGAAAGTCAGCAGGAAGTATGTTCTTTTTTTAGTCTTTCTGTAATCTAACTTTGAAGTTTTAATTTTGGTTTGATTAGAATTTGGGAGTTAAGATGAAAGGGAATTGCAAGGTTGTTGACTTGACTTTTGCTTTGGTATATTCCTGTTTCTCTCTTCAGCTAGTTTTCTGTGGAACTGCTCGTTATTCATCAGCATTTGGATAGGATTAGGACAGCATTCCAAGTCAAGAAAACTTACTGTGCTGATATGTTTTTGTAGAAATAGTCAGATTAAATCAGATAGCAACAATTGGCAGATTTTGGCAGATGCAGTTTGGCAATGTAATTTAAAATGGTGTTAGTTTCTTAAGTCTAGAGAAAATTTGGCCTTGCTTTTGTCTATTGGAGCCTAACCTTCTTCTTCCCATCTCTGCAAAACAAAAGAAAAAAAAAAGGAAAAGCCTTTTCTTCTCAGACCATGAAAGGATCGAACAAGCTAAGAATTATGTGTTCCGTAATCCGATAGAGCTTTCCATTCCACCTCTGGGACAGGTTTTGCATTTGTTACCATTACCCTGTCTTTTGGAGTAGAAATATCTCCAGGCGGGCAGAAACATTCCATCCAGGGATATACATTCTCTTAGAACTTATTATTTGGCCAGATTTTGTTGTATATTAGTAGATATAATTCTCGGTGCTGCTCAGCAGATTTTTTCCAATGGATGTTGTACTCAAAAGAAGAATTACTTGGATTCTATTATCCTTTCATATCTTTATTGAAAATGCTCTTAAGAGTATGACGCTGCTAGGGATAAAGTGAAGAGAACAAAGTTCAAATCAAACTCATACCTTCTGTAGCAGCTCTTCAATTTACTGACTAACCATGGAAAGAGGGCCTTTTTCAGCAAAAATCAAGTACACTACTACTGCACTGTAAGCTCTACTTTGGAAGCAGGAGGAGATCGTATGATGAGTCAGTTAGTCCCTCCATTTCAGAAACTTACAAGCAAGTCGTTATACATAGAGGCACTGCTCATACTGTAAGGGCTCAGGGGAGGATGGATTTGCATGTATCTATCTTCATTCTTTTGGTTCTGATAAGTACATGCATAAATTGCCAGATCATGGGACAGAGAAGCTTAGTGGTTCATTGAGAATTAAGTTCAAGACTTGGACTCATAGGGCAGAGCTAATCGATTATATGTTGTCATTGTTATCACCTCAGCTGTATTTAAGTTCAAAAGAATCAAAGCATTTGACAAAGGAATTTAAGATACAGAGCAGAGAGTCAAGAAGAGAATGCCAGTGGGTCTTCCCCCTAAAGAAAAACAAAATTCATAAATGAGTGGCAGTTGAGAGCAAAGTCCCGAAGAAACTAGAGAAAGTAAATCATGTTTCCAGGAACACTTTTGGATAAAGCTCTAATGATAGTTACCCCAAGTAAAAGCTGTAGAAGATTTCAGAATTAGGAAAGAAAGAACAATATGGGGACTGTCTTGCCCCTTTGTATCATATGCCGCACATTAAGTGAGCATTCCTTTGTATGAGGAATATATATATTTTTTCTAATTTATTTTAATGGGGTGGAGTGGTTTGGTGAATAAGATGATCGGTACATAGTTACCTTCGTCAAGTTCAGAGCCCCTATCACTGTGGTATAGGTTAGTAAACTCTGTTACAGAGAATCTTTGTAGATACTCAAGTAGTACCACGTGAGGTTTTCCAGAGGGTTTTGTAGGTTTCTTAAACATTCACTATCATGTACTAAACTTTTTTTTTTAAACCAGAAAACATTAATCCAGACCAGGAATTGGCAACGTTTTTCTGTAAAGGGTCAAATAGTAAATATTTTTAGTCCTTGTGGGCCACAGGATTTCTGTCACAACTACTCCACTCAGCTGTTGTAATATGAAAACAGCCATAGGAACCACATAAGCTAGAGTGTGGCTGTGTTCCAATAAAACTTTATTTTGAATAATGAAAATTTGAATTTTGTATTGTTTTCATGTGTCATGAATGTTATTCTTTTGATTTTTGCCAACTGTTTAAAAATGTATAAACTATTCTTTACTCTTTGGCTGAATTTGGTCACCAGCTGTAGTTTGCCAACCCTTTACAGTCTATGCTTTCCAACCCATATTATTAGTTAATTTTGCAGCCTTACTGTATTCTAATTGAAGTTGATAGCAACTATGTAAGAAAGTGAAAAGTTTATAATAATCCTCAAAGAACTAATACTCTAATCAGAATTTAGCTTTTCAGAAAAACTCCTTTTCTTGAGGGGTGTAGTCCATTCCATTTTAGTTGGAGCTGGGATAGGAATATGGTGTCTTGAAGAATGGGAAAGGAAAGGTAAAAACCAGCCAAAAGGGGCAGTAGTAACAGAGTCCTTGCTGGGCATCAACACTGCGGTGAGTGCTGTATACAGATAATTTCACTTAATTCTCACAAGATTTCTGTTAGGGAAACACTATTCTCACCCTCATTGTATAGCTGAGGAAACCAGACTGGGAGGGTTAAGAACTTTTTGAAAGTGACAGTAAATGGCAGAGCCTGAATTCCAACCCAGGCTCTGAGGCTAGGTAGGTCATCTTGAATAGGGAAAAGCAAATCACTAGCTTGATTCAGAGCACTTAGCTGGGTGCTTTGTATATGGCAGGTTCTCTTTATACACATTATTGATTTATCTCTGGTAAAAGGGAAGGGAGAGGTGATGAGGAAGTAATAAAGGCATTAAGAACTGAAGAATATGATACCTTTGTCAGAGGCTTAGTTGAACCTTGCAGTCAAGTATATCTTGTCAAGCTAGACCATGTTTTTGGAAACCAAAGAGGAGTAATAAAAAAATACAAGTTCAGAGAAATCCACGTATTTAAAAATGTGGCAAATCATAGACATGGAGAACTAGTGTGAAGTTCTTTACTACTGAGTTCATGAACTTGCATTTGATAGCTAGAGTGTCATGTTTTAGAAAGCTGGAGGAAATTTTTTGACTCATTGCCAGTCATTTACTTAAACTTAAAAGATCTTAGGATTAAAATTACTTATCTGAAGTGCTGGCAGACTAATAAATTCAGGGGGCTATTTTAAACATTGTCAATCTAAAATGTATTCCTATTAAAATAACTGAGTATTTTCTGAGGGGAGAATTCTCTTGTCCTCCTGTCCACAGCTCGTAAAAGAACAACATAAAAGGCACCCTAGGCTGTCTTCTGAACATCATTGAACCAACTGACGTGTTTGCACAGTGTAATTTTCATTGGCAAAGAATTTCCTTGGCCACACCCTTTTAAAAGGCAAAATCTCCAACATAATGACAGATTTATTCCAATAACGGGAAATAGGGACTCTATTTGGAATGATGCCTTATAGGCCCTGGGAACCTTCTTGGTTTGTTAATTTGTGCTCATTTCTCTGTGATTGAAAATCCTGTGTAACTTGAAACGTTTGCATTTTCTTCCTTCTGTTCATTTCTTTGGCTCCTTTTCATCCAGCAGCTTGGGTTACCTTGAATTAAATTGGTTTATGGCATGCCGTTTTCGGTAAAACTCCTGCAAAAGAAATGGTCACATAGCTCAGAAAGGTTTGCCCTTGGAGTGATTTAGTCATGCTGGATGATAGCTGAGGAGGCTTATTGACTTTGAGCTCCCTTTGGAACCAGATTCAGAAAGCTGTGCACTTCTGTGGCACCTGTGAGACACTCACTTGAATAGAGCTACTGAGAAAAGCATTTCAGTTATTGGCATTTTTCCTAATGTATTTTGTATGTGTCTATACCACAGGGAGAAGTGTGTGGTTATTGTTGAAATATTATCTACATGGCTTTGCAGAAGAAGAAAAGCCATTGTACAATAGTCAAGAGATATGTGTCACAGTGTTGCAGTATTTCGGGGTCTGTATATCTGTCCCCCTAAAACAGATAGATGGCTACATTATTTGGATACTCCTGTTGGCCTTAAAAAACCTGTTAAAGAGATGTTGAACTTGACAACTTGGAGGTCGTTAACCAAGATTTAGAATGTTATTTATTTACTCTTTTTGTTCACCTAGTTTTGACCAGGAAGCTAGGCCTTGACCATTTGAATAACTGTGCTGTGGGAATCTTAAGATAACAAATCAAACTCTCAGAAGTGCACAGAAGTTAATTCCTTTTTCCTTATGAACAGATAGACTCCTGTTTAAATACAAAATCTGTATGGACAGATTTTGGTTTGTCATTTGTGGGTTGGGCATGTTGCATTTGTCTAAAGGGAGCAGTTTTAAGTAGGTGGATGTGTAACACCCTGAGGCTGTGAGAGCCACCTTATTCATTTCAACAAATCCCTTCTCACATAACAACCTTGCAGGAAGTTTGGATAATTGATTCTTCTGAGCAATACAAATATTGGAATTCTTAATCATTCCGAGATGGTCAGAGCTACTGCTTTTATATTCTAAAAACATCTGTTTACTGTTCTCAAACATTCATTAAACAATTATTGATCAACTATCTACCATGTGCCCGGCTCTAGGCTAGATACTGAGGATGCCAAGAGGGAAAAAGGCAGAATCTCTGACCTCACAGTCCACTGAGGAAGGCAGATTCCAAATGGAGAATTGTAATGCATGCATCAATTAACTCAAGGTGTTTTTATTGAATTAGTTTTTACTTAATGTGCTGGGTGTCGGGGTGGGAGGTTAAGGGGGCAATGGTGAGCAAAAGCAGACTTGGCCTCTGCCCTTGTGTTCCTTACAGTCAAGGAGCAACTATTAGATATATTTAACATAATTATCGATTAACCAAACAATCACACAAAAGTACAGTTGTAAAGCAGCGCAAGTGTCATGGAAGAGAAACCTATAGAGAATTTGATCTGGATTGGATGGCCAGGGAGTTCTTCACTGAAGAAATGATGATCGAACTGTGATCTGAAGGGTCACTGTAAGTTACCCAGGCTATAAAGGGTAGGAAGAGCTTTCCTGAAGGAACCAGGTGCATTGAAAGAATTGAAAGAAGGCCACTGTGGCTGGAGTCAGCCAGGGCAGAGAGGAGAGTGGAGAGGTGGGGACGTCTGGGCTCCTCAGGGCTCTGCTGACTGTGGGAAGGATTGGGGGCTTTTTTCTAGGAGGTGTGGGAAGACTTTGAGGCATTTTATGCAGGTAATGAGAGGTGGCATGATCCTAGTTGGTTTCTGGAAAAGGTGATTGTGACTACAATATTGGAGTGGTCTGATGCAGATAGGTACAGATAATTCAGGAGGCTCTTGCCTGGACAAGAGATGTCAGTGGCTTATATTAGGGTAGTGATGTGGGAAGTGCAAAGAGAAGTGGGTTGAGTTGAGTAGAATTTAGGAGGTGAAACCTGCAAGCTTGGTGATGGATTGAATATGGGCTGTGAAGAAGAAAGATGGTCAAAGGATGGTATAGTGATACGCCATTTATTGATTTGTTATACTGACACATTAAATAATATGAATAAACCTTACTTCAAGATTAAACTTTGTATATGTTTTATAGTAGTTAATCTGTTTTTCAGTTTTCTGTACTTTCCTATTGTTGAGAAAGGAAATTGCAGTTCTTACCCCTCCTTTTCATATAATAAGGTACTGGAAGTACTGTTATCCAGAAAGGCATGCAAAATGAAGCAGACCCAAGCCAGAAGATAGTATCAAAGTAAAATATTTCCAGCAATTTCAGCAAAATGGAAAGATAACATTAGAAACAAACAGTGCTACCTCCTACCTTCCCTGTCGATTTTAATTCAGAAAACTTAAATGATTTTTCTGATTTCAAAAAGTGAGTTAAAATACTAGGGAGCCTTTTATTCTTCATAAACTGAAGTTGGAGTAATTTATTTTATCTGGAGGAGAGTATTAAATTAGCTGTCAACTCTGCTACACAGGTGGATGGTGACTTTCAAATGAAATGACCAAATCTCTAGACCTGAGGCATTCATTTTAATCTCTCCTTTCCATTGAAATAGGCAAAACATGAAATGTTGAGATAATAGTACTAAAATTCCTAGTAATTGCTTTTGTTAGCTCAACTCATGTTTACTCATATTAATTACCGAAACTTGATAACCTCTTTGTTTTCTACTTAGCATGGCTCTGAATGCCTCGGACAGAGCTATAAATCAGGTAGGCTGCTCTCACTAAAGGCACACTCCTTTGCTTTTATGTTGGCACTTTAAGGCTAATTCTCTGGGCTTGGTAGGTTTATAATTCAAGAAGATGGGATTTAATGTTGATGGAATTTATTTTTGAAATACATTATAGGAAGAAAACTTTTCAAAGTAAAAAATGAAAATTTGAGGTAAATCTTAAGTTAACAAAGACTGTCAGGGTCTTTAAACACCCAGCTTTAGAGATCTTCATGGGATATGTGTGCATGTGCACCATCTCTCCACTTAGAGCTTGAGGTTGATGACTAAATGAAGAGGTTTGGAAAAGTGAGATCTGCGGACTCCTTTGAATAAGATTTGCAATTAAAGGCACCAACTTATAGTTTTCAATCCTCTTCTGCATTTGTTTTACATTACCTTCTTTTCATAGTTTGGAGAAATCCTGAATTCATTTTTTTTCAACCTGCAGATACATAAGTTTCTTTAGCCTCTCACTCATTCATTTCATTCATACCTCCATTCCCTCAGAAGTACTGAGTGCCAGACACTGCTCTAGGAATTGGGCACTGAGTAGGGAACAAGCCACACTAAGTCCTTTTCTTCATGGACATCCTTGTTTTGCATATTACTAATACCAAAATCACATTTTTTTTTTAGTAATCTCGTGGCACTGTTAACTCAGCGGAGCTCAGTAGGGAAACTTAATGCATGCTGTGTGGTGGAAATGTTCTAAAATATAATATACAATTCTCTGCCTTTTTGAAAACATAGTATATTGAATTCTGTTTTTTGTGTAAATGACTTGGGATCTTTTAGAATACTAATTAACATATTTTGCTTCGAGATTGTTCATATAAATGAGTTGTTTTGTCCATTCTACACTCAGATAGATTGCTATGCTTTTTGATTTCTCAATAATTTTTTAAAATAGTTTTTCTTGTCTCTTCTTTTGTACTCGGCCTTTTCGGTTTTCAAAAATTTGTTTCAATTCCGATATAAGCTGGAAAACAAGATAACTAAGATTAATAGAAGTGTATGAAAAATATGTCAATAGAGTAAATGGTGAAGGCCCATTGTCTTACATTTAATAGCATTAAGTGTCCTCTATGACTTAAGTAAGACTGTGCCATTTGAGTGACTTAGATGTCCCTGTGGAGCTCTGACGCTCCCCTCTGACACTAGAGAGTTGGGCTTACTGGATACCTGGCCTCATAGATGAGAAATTACTAAAACTATCTTGTTTAAAACTTGTTTTTATGAAATCTTTTGAGGCAATAAACTTAATTACAACTAGTGTAATGTTTTATAATTTTATCCTTTCTGAGTTTTTGCATGTACACACACATACACACACACAATGCTAGTGTATTTTCTCCACAGCTAAGCCTTGAGTGAAGTCTTTAAACTGACTTCTCTACATTCTGTCAGTTGTATATTAAGAATTATAACAAAGCAAGCACTAGTGAAAATAAGAATTGAGGAGCTTCTAGACAATTGCAAAGCTTCTAGACTGGATACTAGATTACATGAACACACATATTGATTTGGGGAATAAGAGCTATATATAGTTCAGATTCAAGCTATGACAGATGGGGGTTCACTAGCAACAAATTTGATGACTTCTAGGCACAATTCCAAACTCTTAAAAAAATTCACATGCAAAGACTCTTGCCATTCTTATTGGATTCACTTTTATATAAATGAGTCCCGTTTATATATTTTCTTCCATGGCCACTTATCCTGAAGGCATTATAAGAATTATTATTTTATTATTATTTTTTAATTTAACTGATGTATTGCCATGTGAATGTAGGGTAGTTATATTGTTCAAGTTGGCTCTTTTCTAAAGGAACCTATAAATATCTAGATAATTTAAATGTCTAGATATTTTAAACTTACATAAAGTCACAACCCACTGAGAACTATTTTTTTTTTGAATACTTGTACCCTTGTCTTGGAATGCTTTTCAAAATTAACTCTTTCAAAGGAGATAGAACAAGCTTATCTACTAGTCCTTTGATAGAATTTTGAAAACTCCAACTTATTTCCTTTAGTTCTTGACATTATTCCCTTTAATTATTTTCCAGTTTATTATAAATACCTTTTTTCTTTAATTTCTAATTAGTAAAGTAATACATGAAATATATTTCCCTTTAAAAATCTGTTTAATAAGGCTGAATTCCCAATTGGTGACCCTCAATATGTCTTAGTTTAGTTAACTTCTGTTTTCTTCTTTTTCAATTGTCTGTCTGTCTGTTTGTCTACCTATCATCTATCTATCTAATCTATTATTTATCTATTTATCTAAACATAAAATCCATAAAAAATCTGTGGGCTAGCATACATGGTATTATACTGTATTTATCATTCCGCAGCTTGCTTTCTTCACTAGTAGTGTCCTAGAAGCTTGGCTCTGTTGTTATATGTAGGTTTGCTTCTATTTTGTGCTACCTTGTATTCTATAGCACATGTGTACTTCTGTTTATTGAGCCATTCCCCTATTGATAGACACCTGGGCTGTAAACCAGGGGACCTCAACCTCCGGGACGTGGACTGGTGTTCAGAACTGGGCAGCACAGCAGGTCGTGAGCAGTGGGCGAGCAGTGAGTGAAGCTTTATCTGTATTTGTATCCTCTCCCTAGCACTAGCATCACCACCTCAACTCCACCTCTGCTCACCAAGCATTAAATTCTCATAAAAGCACTAGTCTTTGGCACCAAAAAGGTTGGAGACCGCTGCTGTAAACCGTACTTCAGTGAAAATTCTTGTATGTGTGTCCATGTGCACATGAGCAAGAGTTAATTTAGAATACACACCAAGAAAGAAATAGCATTGCTGGACCATAGAATATGCACATGTTAAATTTTAATTGATATGTTCTACTTCCAGCTACTGGTCATTTTAAACTTTCTGTCAGTAACTAGGCGATATATTTTTTTAAGTTAATAGAGCGAACCAAGTGATGTTCCCATGTGGAACAGAAATAAAGATGGTTTCATTATGCCCTCTTACGTTTCCATGCCCTTCCAATCTGCAGCTTTCATGAGTTTCAGAATACATTAGTGAAGTTTATTAACATACATGACACAGCAGTGTTTTCTCAGCTCTTGCTTTATCCATCAGATTTCTCTTCCTGCTTCATCTTAGTCTATCCCTGTGAATGGAAGTGACTCAGTCCTGTCATTCCAACTAAAATTATCCAATTTTTAACAAGAACTAAAATAGACCAAACTATCTTGGCTGTGGAGGGAACCGGAAGGAGCAGAGGGAAGGAAAGGAAGGTTAGTGAAGAAAAGAATTTCATGGATGAAACCAAACCTTGTGCAGCAGAGCCCACAAAGACCTTGTCCTACTTGACATGAGTAAAGGGGTGATTCTCCTACTAGATGCTTCCATACCACATACGTCTAGGGAAGACTTTGAGGCAAAACCCTTTGAACTCCTGCTTCTTAGAGCACAGGGGTAAAGATAGGAGGGGAAAGTGTTGCTTAGCAAGCTAAGATTTAAGGTGGGGAGTGAAGCTGCCATGTGACCCCAGTTCCCCCTGCCTGTGAAGAGAGCAGGCAGCCATACTTTAGGTGACATTGAAACTATAGAAAAACTGAAGTCTGGGTCAAGAAGAGGCCGAGGGTCAGAATCTGGTCCCATGTTTTGGTATGACTTCGGATCGTGATTCGTTTGCTTTGATTTTATATCGTATGTGAGACTGACCATTCAGCCCAGTTAACAAGTTGAGGTAACAAACATTTTTTAGCATCCATTAATCATATAGGATAAAATATTCCTGATGCTCAAAAGAAAATTTGTGTTTGGGAGATGCCTTGTTCTGCTTGCTCAGATGTATTTTCTTTTTAAAATGTCAATGTCTGTTGCCTTTCCTGCAGGTAGCCCTCCTGCCTCCTTGTCGCCTGAGTCCTTCAGTATCTTAGGTCGGGCTGCATCTGTTCCCGCAGAGCTTTCCCTTTCTCCAGCAGAAAGCTGGTTTGTTTGGCTGACAGATGGGGTTCCCGCTTTGGCCTAGATGCGCCTAGTTAAAGGGTTTCTGTTTGAAGCCTGCAGGTGAAACCCAACTCCACACAGACCCCTGCTTACAAAGTTCCCTTTATGCTCACGTAAAGCAGTAAGGAAGTTTTTAATTGACATTGTCTACTGTTAAGAGGGCATAGTGTGGACATCTTTCAAGAGGGTTTACTTTTTCTATGCAGTGTCAAGCTGTCAGTTCACTGGGTAATTCAGTGGGTTTGTTTTGGGGGAAGAGAGGAACACATTGTAGTGTATCTTGTGCAATCTCTACACATCAGAATCCTCTCAGAAACAACAATCCCCCAAACCTATGTCGCAATTTAAACCAAAGCTTAAACTATTTGAGTGATAGGTATGGTTAGAATAACAGTATTTAATGCCCAAAGCACATCAAATTTGGGTGAAGAGGATGCATTCTGCATAATGCCTAGAGATGTCTCGTTATGGTGTGGTTACCTAGCAACAAGTGGAAACTGTATGAAAATGAGGTGCTTATCTGTTGTTGAAGTGGGTGCAATGAAACTTATTAGGCTAGCCTGTTTTGCTTGGCATGTTATTAAAATCACAGCTAATGTGGAAAGGGCTGGAGCCTGTTCTCATTTGATACAGAAGCAGTGTTAAATGCAGCTACTGTAAAATGCCAATACTTTGGTCAGGAAAATAGAAACTTGAAGCCTCTTTAAACACCCAACATTGAGATGTTAGAATTTGATTTATATTATCAAATATTTATTAATAAGAAAAGAGCAAACGGAATCTCTAGGGTAACTTAAGGAGCAGCTGGTTCTTTAGATTTCTAAAAAAATTCAGAGAGCCATTTATATTTTTCGTCTATAATAGCTTGCTATAGCTCTCTTTCTCCTAGCCAAATTGTATTTAACTGTTGGCTGAGTTTATCGATGAATTCTAACCACAGCCTTCTTAAGTTTGTTTAATTTACAGCACTGTCACAATTCTTAAAGGGTCTATTTTTATTTAATCACTATAAAACAAGCCACATTTTTTTTTATGACATATATCATTATCTTTAGTGTATCATTGAATTTTGTTGGTCTGTGTTTTAGAAAAGTGTGCTTTATTACAGGCCTGTCCTACCACTTTTTTGTATGTACTTCAGGTAGCTTCTTATTGAAATTTCATTCATGTATATTTTTTTAAAAAATTAAACTGAGAATACCTACTAAAATATCTTCTTCTGGGTAGCCTGTGATCCTAACATGATATAGCACTGGTTATCCCAGGGATGAAGAAAAGTTCAGGTACTTCCTGTGCTCATCAAACACCTGTGATGACTCACAGAAATCTGGCATACAGGACCGAGCTCTGTTAGTTGTATTCTGACATTACTTCTGGGGCTTTGGAATGTGTTTATGTGTAGCAGATGGAACTATTAGTTAAGCTGTGCTATCTTGAAGAATTGCTTTCCCAGGTAATCAGCTCTGCTCATTTAGGATGTCATTTCCCCACCTCGCTATGTCAGCTCAAGAAGCAGGAATGATTAATCGCTGCTACTGGACAGTGCACTAGAATAACTCGGTAAGGGGCACCATCCCCTGGTGCTCCCATGCATCGGGGAGTTTGAGAATGCTCTGATGCAAAGCAAACAAGATGAGAATGATGACCAGGATGCTTCCTGAAGTTTACCTGTCAGTGTGTAGAGTTGCTGTGGCAACCTGAAGATTTGCAATTCAGAGGAAGAGTAGAGCGAGACAAAACCTTAAGTCATGGCTGTCATTACAGTGGAATGGGTGCCACCAACACCTGGCAACCTCTATTACTTCAACTTGTTTCTTTTCACGCTTGGAGAAATAAAATGCATAAAAGATTAATATGCATAGTAAACCTTTTGGTAAAATATGTATGTGTTCTGCATTTCAGATGAGCAAAAACTTTGAGTTCCCCTCCACTTAAATAAATATTAGTTATTTATTAAAATAACTAAAATAAATATTAGTTATGATGCATGGATAAAGAACATACCACATTCTCTTTCTAATTAAAAAGACGGGATAGATTGCTGTCTATTTTAAAAATTGTTGTCCCTCCTGGAAATGCTCATAATGTTAATCTCAGTTATGTGCCCTCCTTCCCCTTGGTCCCCCTCTTCTTGCTACACAGCAACAAAAAACAAAGTTCTGGGTTTTGTTAGGTCTAAATGGAAGTGCTTTGCCTCTTCTGTAAGTGTTGGGTATTTTAAGTTTATCCAGGTGTAAGTACAATCCATAGAGATGAGTATAAAAGCATATTATTGAGGATTTTCTTTATGGGAAAAAAATCCACTGAAGTTTCTAAATATGATCACGTCATTTATATATATTCTGTAATTTCACCATTAGGATTCCAGCATCAAACTAATGTTAACAGTTTTCTTCCTTATGGGTTTCCTTGAATGTTGGAGGTGGATGGTGACATAAATTAAAACGTATTTAAATTTTAGTTGTCACTACGAATTAGCTTTTGTTTTTGCTGTATTAGAAATGCACAAATATAAAAAAAAAACTCGCAGCATTTTCTACATCTGTATTTTAGTGTGTTTAGTAACTGTTTTCATTTTTTTCTGTATAAGAAAAATTTTTTCCAAGTATGTGTTTTGAAACCAGTTAAACTGAACTTTGGAATTTTCTGGGGTATAGAGTCTTTTGAAAATCTGTTTCTGAATGTCAGAAAAATGTATAGTTGCAATAAAACCATAGCAGTCAGTTTCCTAATAGGCGTATTAAGTCTGGAATTAAATCTAAAGGGCTGACGTGTTAAAAACACATTAAATATTTAATAATAAAGATCAGCCTATAGTTTTCCTCTCATCTTTTCGAAGGGCAAAGCGAACTATCAGTGCTATTCTAAGCAGTTGCACTTTTTAAAGGTCTATTCTGTTTCAGCCAGTATCTAGAAATCTGGGTTACAGCTAAGAGGAAGAGAAAACAAATAGACGTGTGCAGCTTCTACAGCTGACTTGATAGCTTAGATGCTATGCTGTCCCTGTTGAGATGGGAGAGCTGTGTGATTGGTATGTCGCTGCTCAGTGCTGCATTGGGCATTTCTTCAGACCAGCACAGTGTGGTAATTGGAGATCATCTTGAAGATGGAGACTTTTATTTTTGTGGTTTTCTGGGGAGTTATAATGCCTGCCTACTTTTCCTTTTAATCTGATATTTGAGGGCTACAGCTTCAGGTCAAACGAGCATATTTACATCTGATTTTTACAGTATTTTCAGTAACTTGAGTATCATGTTTAAAAAGAAAAGTACCCTGAATAGTCCTCTTTTAGGAAACAGTCTAACCGAGAGCAGCATTTCCCAACATTTGGTGGATTGGAGAGGAAGCACCGACACCTATAATTTGTAACCCAGTTAAAGTTGTTTACCTTGCCTGGACACACTGAAGACAAGGGGAAAGCTGCTTATTTTAAGTTGAGCTGTGTAATTTTACTTGTATGCCCAGATGTTCTTTCATTTATTTTCTGGGAAACTAATACAGTAGCATGATTTTAAAGTTAATTGCCAGATTCCAGTAAGGATTCCCATGAATGGGCTGGGAGAATACCCTGAGGGCATAAGCCTGTGTGTGGATGTGTGACAGAGTGCTAATTTGGAGTTTGCATAATCATCGTACAGAAATATTTAAGATGGAGATCTATCAAGTCTTATCTGTAGAGACATGATCCCTTTTGTATCTGGCAGGCCTCACGCAACAAATTTTCTTTCTTTTAAATGATCTCTGAAACTGTCAAGTTCATTTGAGTGAACAGTGCTTGAGGGAAACATGTACAATTTTCTCTGGCAATGGCATGCTGCTGATGACATATTTTTAGAATTAGCTTTTCCTCTCCCCCACCCTTCTAGAAACTGAACTTTTATTTAAGCTCCCTGCTGTTAACATTGGAAAGAAAGTTTCCTGTGCCAATGTTTGCCCAAATGGAAGAAAATGTTTGCATTTTGTATGCAGTGTTCATAAACTTGATGAGTCTAACAGTTTGGCACCGCTGGTGAGCACGTCTGCTTCAAGTTCTGAAGGGCAGGCAGAAAGAGTGAACTGAAACAGTGCAGCTACTATACAGAGGTGTGGCTGAGGCACTCCTAGAGGTTGGAAGACAGGAATTCAGAATTCTCTTTTATTAGTGCTTTGAAGGTCAGTACTTGGAACAGAGATCTCCAGTTTTATCAAGTAGTTCTGGGCAAAAGAATCATTTCTTCCCATATTCATTTAGTTAAAGTTAACCGAAACCCTGGGTTGATTTGATTTGTCTAGGCAGTATTGTTGTAGTAAAGCCATTTCGCCCTCTCTTTATAGGCATTTGGTTTTAGTTGTGAATGAAGATCTTGCCAAACTTTGGCAGGGTGCATTATGGACTTTAAACTCTTTGCTGTAGAAGCTGGTGCCACCATATTAAGACTCTTTAATGTGTTGCAAGCACACTGTAAAAAGTCACTGCAGTTTGAATTAAAATAAGATAAAATAAAAAAATTTTTTGACTTTATATTATAGAATTCAAGGAACAATGAATTTTTAAAAATCCCGACACAGTGAGTCAATTGCATAGAAAATGTGCCATCTGATGTTAAAGAGTATGATAGAGAATTAACTGATAAGTATATGGCAAATGACCTAGACAAGGATCCAAGCAAGAATGATTTGTTCCAAGAACCTGTGGAAGGCAATTTAGGAAAATACACTTTTCTTTGGCCCCCATCCTACAGCAGCATTGATTCAGGTAAATGAAACTGCTTTGGCTTTGCTCACCATCAGTAAGCCAAGAAGAACATGGCATGGGTCATTAAGATTTACAGCTCAAATGTAAATAATTCAGGACCCACAAACAATAATTAAAAAAATCAACTGTGGCACTGCTTGGAATCAGGTCGTCTGGTCCTCTTTTTTGGAGGGTGGGGGGTGACCTCATCCATTTTGGCTAGAGACCTGTCCATCTGGGAACAGATGGTTGTAAGAGATGGTTCTAAGAGCTTTTTAATGACCTTTTCTAATGCTGGTGAATAGGTCTTTGGACACCATCATAACCAATGGATGAGAAGGGTGGAAACAGCAGGATGGTGGCAGCTGAGGAATTAAATGTCCTGAATTTGTTAGACATCTGCAGAAACATGCAATTTGTTGGGCAGGAAATTGTAAGCAAAACAGACTGAGTCAATTATCAATACACCTGTGGCACCCCAGGATGCCAGCTCTAGTAGTATGATGGCAACTTTCAGTGTCCAGACCTCCTGGAACAACCTGTTGAATATTCCAGAGGCGTGCCAGGAATGGCGAATGCTTCCTTTGCGCATGGGACCAGAGCCTGGCTGACAGCGTTCAATCAGCTGAGGAGCAGAGGAGTCAAGTTCTCTGCTGTTGCTTGTCTTTTTGCTTACATGGTGGTCCTGTGTGGCTGTGACTTTCTTTGTTAAATTACACCCATTTTTCTAAATTCTAAGTCAGTGGTGCTTAACCAATGGTGTGTTTCAGAGGAGCTTAAGGAGCTTAAAATGTATACCTACTTAGGGGTTTCTCCCTGGAGAGTCTAATTCAGTAGTTGTGATATGGGACCCTAGACATTTGCATTTTTTTAAGTTCCCCAGGTGATTCTGACATACACACCTGGTTGAGAAATATTCTAGTGAGTGTCTCAAGGTAACACTGGAGAATGTACTAGGATTTAGACCAGGTCGTGGGAGGTCTCAAACTGAATTGATGGGTCAAGGAATCAACTCATTATGCATATAAATGTTAGGGGCTTGGGCACAATTGAGATGAAAGTGGCTAAGGACAAAAATGTGTTCCGTTGACTAATCTCTATAGAAGAGCCAAGTAACTGACTTTGGGTTTGGACGGAGGCCACTTCCTGGCTCTAGCATCTGTTCCCAGCTCCCGATCTTCCCATTTAAGGTCCATGCTGTCATTGTGTTCACCCAGTTTAACTAATCAGATTACTGAATCTGAGGGGCTCATTTTCAGGTTCATGGTCAAAGATTTCTTAATTCTCTAGAGGATTCAGATAATTTCCTACTTTAAAAGACCAGATGGGGTATTGGCTTTATGAACCTGGAAACGTAGCTTTCATTAACTGGGTGATTTTTGCAAACTGGAAATCTCCAATGATTGTAATTTGTAATATTTATTATGAGTAGTTTGGGTTTTAAAAATTCAAAAGGCGTATGTCTGGTTATGGTGTATTTCTAAAGGAGAGGAGGGGCATCGGGGGGAGTCATCAGCATTCTTTTACCTTATACTGGGATTAGGGAAAGAGGGGTATGGGCAGAAATGTTTAAACTTACTTGAGTGCTTCAGAGTGTTTATGAGGAATTAAACACTTCTTTGAGAAAGAAGAGTGAGTAGGAGATTGAAACAATGGGCGGTCTATGAGCAAAGAGGTAAACAGTTGGAAATTATTTAGGAACTGGAGAAAAGCAAAAGGTGTGTGAATGTGACAGTAAAAGGATGGAATGAAAGGGGAAGAGGATTCTAAATTATAAACACTTCAAAGGGGTCTGTCTGGGAAGTATACTATGCTGTCAGCAGCAGACCATAGCAAAATTAGAAAAAAAGCAAAATTAACAAAATTTGCTTTTTGTTAATACATTTACATTTCACTCCTTCTTGATCTTGTCTCTTGCCTTCAAAAGAACCTTCATTGTGCATTCGTTTGTAGCACCCAGTTAACTGTGCAATCTCCTTTGCTTCCCTTCTGTAATATTTGTATTCTAAATTATAATTTAATGGGTTCCTGAATCTTTTATCTTTAGTAGATTATGATGTTGTATAGTTTATGTAAATATTTGTCTTGAGGTGCTTTAAGTACTTGCTCCTGTAAAATCTCACATTTGAATTGTTTTATTGCAGTCATTCTGTTTAAATTAAGCCCTAATCTCTTCAATCCTATTGTCAAGGCCTCACTCTTCGCTTGGGTTTAATGGAGATAGAATTTGGTTGGTTGCTTAATGTGGTATGTTTAATTTAATTTTTCAGGTAATGATAAACATTGGGGTTTGGGCTATAGGTTCTTTGACACATTAATATGTATAAACCCTGATCTCAATATTGCGCAACTTAAAGTGTTGCCCTGAATATAGTTTGCGGTAGGATTTTGAAAAAGTGTATAATATGGAATAATATTTCTGGTGCAGATTCCACTGTGGATCTTAGCTAAAGCGTACCACTAATGGTTCATGCTTTCCTGAGGCTAATAGAATTTTTTTTGGAAGCCTGGAAGTATAGTAGTTTGATATTTATCTCTCAATTCTCATATACTATGGGATTTTTCTAAATGTAGCCATCTTGACTGTAAATAGGTCAAATGAAGCAGTAGACTAGTGGACTGTCCATTCTTGTTAAGGCTAATAACATAAACTACTTGAGTGTTCCACCTTCCTTATACCCTTGGGCCATATTATTAAAGAAGTTTCATTTTCTTCTGTGCATTATCAAAATACACAGAGCATAATCATTGAGCCACAAGTGACCTTTACATTCAAGGATAGCTAAGGCAAATGTTTTTCTCCTAGTGTCTTCATAAAATCTTACTTTGTTGAAGAAAGGCTTTTTCATATGTGAAGGATAGGAGAAGAGAGAGAGCAATTTTTTTCATGTCAAGTTGAATTCCTTTACTACTCATCAATATTGCTTCTACTGAATAAGGCATTAAAGAGTCAGAGCAGTACTATAATTTGAGGTAGATAAGTATAAATGCAGTATCTTCTCACTACAGGTGTCCTCTGCTTTATGTAGACTTGATATGTTAAAAATCTGAGTTATGTCTATCAGGGGTGATGTAGTGACTCTAGCACAGTGAAGTATTACTTCACCACAAGTTTCCTATAAACAGTGAGCTCCCTTAGTCATGTATTGCATGATTCAATTAAAAGTGTTTTGATTTGCATTTAACTTTGCAGAATTGACTGTCAAGGTGATATAACAGTTTAATGAGCTACTGGGGGAAATTGTGTAGTCTCCAGGCAGACAGTTTTCAAGTGAGTTGAAATCTGTTTTCCCCTGGATGGTTAAAGAACGATGTGTATTGGACCACATTTCCCCCTAAAGGTTTCCTCCTCTCCTGTGTTTCTTTAAACGTACCTGCAAGTGATGTATTGAATTACTTTAAAATCTGTTTATATTTAATAAATGTCCCATCTCAAAAGCCACTCAATGCACTGAAACTGCTTTTGCTAAATTGTTTTAGAAACTTCCCCCCTTTTCCTCTCTACTGTCAATTGAAATTGAATGCCCTGTGACTGATAAGATTCAGTCTAAACACTAATTAGTGAAATAGTTTGAAAAAGCCAAACTTTTCTATAGCACATTTTCTAATTTTTTCCCATTACTAGCTTGTTGCATCTTGTTGCGTGCCTGAATATTTAGACTGTGAGTACAAAATCTACCTGTTTTGTTGTCTTCGTGTCTATAATCCTTGCATGGAGGGGGTCAGTGGCTTATGGTCTCTGACAGAAGACCCAAAAAGTTAGTACTGTGGCTATGTGTCAAATCTGAAAATAAACCATCTAGGTTTGTATAGGGCAGACTACTAGGATACCAGAACAGCAGATGAATTTAAATAGTGTGGTGCGCTTTATCTGTGGTTGTTGGTTCTAACCGTCTCTGCTGCTTAAATACTGATAAGGAGAGTCTACAAGAATACTAGATGTGATATGTGCTACTTGAGTTTACTGTTACCCAGCAGATTTATTCTTTCCATGTTTACAGTCTGAGCAGTTCGCTTCATATCAGGGTTTAGTGGTTCTGATGGGCAAAAATAGAAATATATTGTTTCATATTTTTTCACTCTGGAGATTTAATACAGGAAAGCAGCAGACAATTGGCCAAAGATGCACAGCTTTGAATATGATTCCTGCTTTTTACAAAAATATGTCTTTGATTATCTCTTCATAAACACGTGACCTGGAGCTGAAATTTTCTGTCACTGTCTTCAGTGGAGTTATGTATTAATGGTTTGACTTGGCATTATCAGCAGAAGAGCTATGCCACTACAGTATTTAAACCATATGCCAGACATGGCAGGTGGCATTGTAGATAATAATGAATTGAAGGTCTTCACAAGCCCCATGTTGCTTTGTCACCATTGTTTGTGTTTGGGGGACTCCTTTTGCAGGGACACAAAAGGAACAGGGTGAACCAAATGTGGTGAGGTGGATGTACGGTCTTTCAACCCAGAGATCACCCTGCCTTGTCTTTCTTTCACACAGCTTCTTCTAGGAAGCCTACCCTGATTATCCTAATTGAAACCATACTGTTTCTTAGAATTTCCATTGTTTCTTGTTTTTTTACAACTCTAATGTCCTATTACTTATTTGCCGTGCATGCTAATTTTGTTCAAGTGTGTCTTCTCTCATAACCTTTGAAAGCTCACAAAACAAGTAGACTTTTAAAAAGAGATATTTCGTCTTAGTTTTTAGCTGTTTCCCACAGCATCTAACATAGGCAACCAGAAGTCAATCCATATGTAATATATGAGTGATTAATGTTTGGTGGATTAAACTATCAACTCATGAAAATGGAGGTAGAGTATAAGTATAACCATCATTTGGTTAGCCATTTCCCGATTAAAAATTGCTCTCAGACGTGTTTCCTCTTCATAACAGCACCTTGAAGTAGGGAATATTTCATTTTCCAGGTGTGAAAACTGTCTAAGGTTAAGAGATTATCCAAATGCACTGCACTACTGTGCAATTCAATTGGGATTTGAAGCTAGTTTTTCAGACTTGTTAGACCACTCTGCCACAAGATATGCTAGTTCTCTCCCTCATCTAAGTCTGAAGTTGTGAGTTCCTTTTAAAATACAGATTGTGCACAGGAGGCCCTCTTTATCAGAGGATAAATGATGACTGGAAAAGGTCACTGAAGTGGATTCACTTGAAGCAGGTACCAGAATTTCATAGTAAGTAGAAGGAGATTTGATTGAACTTTATTGTGGAGAGTGAAACTAAAAATTAAGAATATTATTTTATCATGTATTTAACAATATTTAAAATATAATTGCAACTCTGTAATTCTTAGAATGAGCAGAGAATCAAGTGTTGATTGTTTTTGTGGCACAAATTTTCTGATAAAGTTGGGTGACAGAATGTCCTTACCTTCGTTTTAGTGCTTAGCATGTCTTCATCCCTGCAGAGTTTCCCTCTTGGTTGTTATTTGGTCCAACTTTGCCAGATACTTATTGGTTAGTGATTTTGCTGATGCTTCAAGCAGTCTTTGTCATCGCTGTCATTGATTTCATGAAATTCTGCACCTTTGATAACAGTTGCAATTTTATGCTGCAGTTTGTTTTTGTATAAGCAGTATAGAATTTTCCAGAGACCTATAAAGAGTATAATTCTATGGACAGAGATAGACTTTAGTGTTGTTTGTGTGTGGATTAATTTTATAAGTGGTTGGTGTGTTATTTTAATGCTATGATGGCTTTTGCCTTCTATCTAATGATGGGGCTCAAGTGATAAATACTAAGATAAGTAGGACTCCCCGAACTAATAAAAACATATGATTATATATCATAAAAATGTTCTTCTTTACATAGTAGAAGTGTTGGCTTTCTTTTTTTATTCCCTCATCACATACTTTCATGAAAATAGAAGTCCACCAGGCAAATATAATTGAGGTCACATACACAAAAATAAGCAAATCGTTCTAGAAAAGAACTTCATTTTAATGCAGCATTACTTAATGGATTAACAATTATATGATCCGTGTGTGTATATAGTATTTACATAAAGGATTAATCCTTCCGAGTGTAGTATCTTGAGACTGATGATAGATAACAGCTTGAGATTAATTTTAGTCTAGCAATTAAGAATAAATTCTGGAGCCATACTTCTGGGATCCTGTCCCACCTCTGCCATTTACTAGCTGTTGCAATCATGTTCAAGTTATGTAATCTCACTGTGCAGCACTTTCTCTATCTGGATAAGGGCGATACATACAATACTTTTCTCATAGAGCTCTTTCAAGAATTGAATGGGTTAATATTTGCAAAGTGTCTAGAACAGTGCCTGCAGATAGTAAGCACTCAATAAATGTTAGTACTTGTGATTTGATCATTATTTCAGATTATTATTAAAATTATAGCTTTTTTGCAGAAGGTGGGAATCTGAAGAAATGTGGTTTAAGTTGGCCTAAGAATGCTACGTCTAATCTTTTGTTTCTTTGTCCACAGAGTCATAATCTCATAAATATTTGTTGAAAAAAAGAATGTAGAGTTACTGTTGAATGATATATGAGAGTTCATAATACTTTTGAGCAAGTATTTTTAGATCTTCTAAGCATTTAGATATATAAATTTTGCCTATGCACATCCTCTCTTGCCTCTCATGTCTCAATTCTCACCCCCACCCCTCCATGTGTAAATAAACCATGCATTTCTTTAGATTTTTACCAAGAAACCTTAAAGTGACTAATTTAATGGCTGAATGAAATCGATTTTAATTTCTTTTCTTTTCTAAACAAAGTGGAAGTTCAGTGAGAATTTATCTTTCAGTTGATTACTTGCTTTTGGGTTTTAGGAGTAAGGGTGACAGATGAACAGTAATTGAGGTGTTAATAAAATTTTGGAAATGATGAATGGTATCATTTTTTGTGGAAAATATTGCGTTCTTCCATTCTGGTGTATGCCATCTTATGAGTTATTTTTAATGGTTAAGGGCTCTTGCTGCTTGTAAAATGCTCGTTTTGGATTGGCTAAGGATATGTTAATGGTAAATGACGTCGTAGAAGTAGGGACCTCACTAACTGGCAATCAGGTTGCTCTAAATGGCAGACTTAGTACGAGACAAATTTCAGTACCGACTTTGCTTCTCTGAGAGATAATGACTTACAGGAGGAGGGCTGTGCCACCAATGTGCTACGTCACTCACTGTTCCTCTACTTTAGAATCAGTTGGAACACTATTGTTCTTCCTTGTTTAGATACGTAATTGTGAATTACTTTCGAAATGCAGAGTCAGTATAATTGTTTTAAATACTTAAGTTTGCTTCGTAAAGCTGTTTATAAAAGCAAATGCAGTATTCATTTTTAACATTGCTTAAGTCCACTTCATAGTGCTGTTTAAGTGCTTTCTTACAACAATTTATTTGAGTAAAAAAAAAAAAAGACATACATATTGCTAAAAGTGAAACTAGAATATTTCCAAGCTTTACATTAAAAATATCTTGAAGACCGTCACTTAGGGTTTTGTAAAAATTTTTTAGTCTGACAAAGATATGCTTCATAAAAATCAGACAACAATTTGAATGAGGAGACTTAATTACCATCTTAGATTATTGGAGTTCAAAGCATTTGCTGTGTCTCAGTTGACTCTTTTTATCAAACTCCGGTTCTATTTGGAGAGATGAAATTTTAGCAAATTAGGAAGTTCCAGTTTGCCAGTGAGGTGTATAAAATAACAGGCAACAAATGATGACTGATGATTAAATTTGATTTTGTGAAATTCTTATAAAATAGGGTAACCACTAACTTTTACTTTCTTTGACCACAAGGAATTACACTTTTTCTTAATTGTTTATTTAAAGGGTGAAATTAAGTCAGAGACTGTACGGGGTCACCACTGGGTAGGCTTATTTGGCTGTTTAAATGCCACATGGCAGACTGGAATGAGGCTGTCTTAATTTACCATATTTTAGTTTTTATTAAGTTTAAAAATGTAAGCATTTCCTATCATGTCACAACTAAATATAGTAATGAAATTTTATCCGAAGTCAGGAACATTATCCAAATCTGATTTGATGTGTGTGGGACACTGTACATTCATTGAGTGGTACAGATTGTGTTAAATGGGCCTGAAATAATGTTCAGGAAAGAGAATCACTTTCTATTTTTCTTGACACAAACAGTTTGTCACAGATATACACTCCCATCCCTATCTTGTTAGTGTAGTCGTTATATTTTTCATTGCAAGTTTTATGCAAACACTCTAGTTTTCCTTGATTAGGTTTACATGAATGCATTGCAATTATAGACTAGGTGTTATTAATATGTGCGATTAAACATGTAATTAATATGTGTAATTACATAGTGAGAGGTATGGCAGAGCTGGGCTCTATGCTGATTTATTGTATAGGCGCTGCATGCACAAAGAAATAGTTAGGATTTTATGCTTACCATGTTCTCCCACTATAAATCTGCAGTGGTTTGTCGTCAGGGTATATGCTTTTCATGTGAGAGCAGGAGAAGTATTTTTATGGTCGTGAGAACAACTGACTTATGATTGTCTCTTACTGTGGCTATATCAAATATTCTACCCAGGCACCCACAGAAGAAAGGTTTGATGTGGTATCATGGTTCTGAGTGTGTGGACAGGACAATGTGGTGTCATGGTTCTGAGTGTGTGGACAGGACAGCTAGCTACACTCAGGAATGCATAGATTTTATATTTCGATTTTGTTTTAATTGATTAATTAATAATTAAATATTTTAAGCTCCATGTTAAACTCATCTTTTAAGTGTTTTTCTCTTCCATCTCTTATGTTTGGTTACTTTCCCTCTTAGCCAAATTACCCCCTTTTAGACATCTAAGAGCACCTTTTGCTTTAATTACTCCCATCTGTGCCCATCATATTCTCGCCCACGTCATTGTCGTTGCACATTTTTTAAAGCTCTGTAAACAGGCATAATGTACTCTCGGCTTCCTTTTCAGCATTTATTCTATTGCTCTTTTCCTCCCAGCCCCCTTCTTGACTGTATTTCTTGTTCTTAGAGAGGAATTCTGAATTAAACTATGCCAAGAAAAGAAAAATGGCAAAAAGACAGCATTATAAAGGACTAAAGGGGAATAGAAGCAAGTGAGAGTAAGCTTTCAGGATATGGGGAAGTACCAAGGGTAACAGGCTGCTTCTGGGACCTACCCTTTTCTTAGCTGATGGTGCTGGACATAGACATTATCGGAGAGAAGCTAAGGAACAGAGCTCCTCTGAGGCGTGAGACGGCAATGGAAGGCATACTCATGCATGGCATGGTTAATGAGCAAAGTAGCCCAGGTCATAGTCGATCGGAGTACGCTCAAGAGCTTGTGTGGCATGTTGTTTCCAGTGTTTTGGTTCGAACGTGGGGGACGGCCCAAGGGCCCAATAACTACGAGCATATAATTTTGATTCGAGTACTTAAGTAGGTATGTTTTTTTCAGGAAAGAATGAGCGTTAAAGGTTGACTTGGATTCGTATTTGGCATGTTTCCAAGGGGGACCTGGGAACAGATGTGTTGTCTGCTCTGAATGCATTGGGATCCATCCATGTTTTGCTTACAGACCCCCTTCTGTCTGGTGCACTCTGCCCTCTAAAAGCTTCCTGAATTGCTTTGTAAACAAGGCAGCTACTACAGCTGCAACTGTTGGATTTGGACTTTCGCCAGCTTGAAATTTATCCCTGCCCTAATGCTATATATCTGGGAGCAGGCAAAATGGATTTTTTTAAGCACATGGAAGCATTCCCTGAGGAAGATTGTGTGGAGGCTAAAGGAGTTCAGATTCCTTAAAACTGCATGCATTCCCAGTAGATTTATGTTGACTTTTCCTCTTGGCCACCCGGTCAGATTTCAGCACCTTTCATTTACTTTTCCCCAGTTCCCAGTTCCTTAGCTGGGCTACTGCTTCGTTAAAAACCCATCATTCCAATGCCCTTGATCTTGGTGGACCCTTGGGTTCAAGAGCACTTGCTTTGTCCCCTTGAGTGAATGAAGATTGTTTTTCATGACTGCTTTCTTTGGATGCTAATATTTAACAATTAAAGAAGAGAAAGACAAGACAAAACAAAACAAAAGGAAAATCCAGAAAACAAAAAAGGGATAAAGTGGAGAATACAATTTCTTAAGACATCTTGTTTGGGGATTAGCCCTACCTGGCTGTTGCTTCAGTGACTGTGTGCTGCATGGATTTCAGGATTTCACATTTCCTTTGTACACAGAGAGGTATTGCGACGTCCTCTTTGAGGGCCCGAATGCCAGTATTCTTGCAAAAATTGAAGTTTGGTTTTGCTTTATTATATTCTTGGCTTGTTGATGAGTTTTCCATTTAAGCCTCTTTCTTTGTCCTCCCTTATCTAGCTTTTGAAGTCTTCTGCACAGGTGGACTCCTTTATGCCTTCTCCCTAGATCAGGATTTAAAAAATGTTCGTTGCTCATCTCCTCATATACCTTGTAAATGCCTGGGCTTCTTTTTTGACCTCTTTGAACTGCTGATGTGTGACACTGCATCTAGAGTTAGTATTTGACAGTCTGCTTGCTTTTGGTTTGTTTCATATGACTGGATATTAAAACTAAAATCTATTTCATTTCAGTAGCAGCAGAAAGCACAAAATCTTGACTTTTCTGCCAGTTTTTCCTGCCAGTATTTTTGAAACAATATCAAAATGTAACTTTTCTGTTGGAATATGTGTTTTTTTCTGGCCAGCACCTCCCCCTGCCCCCAGCTTCTGTGCCTTTTATCTCAGGAGTTTGATTATTTAGGAGCCCTTCCATAAGAGAGCAATGTCTTAACTAATTTTCTTGGAGTACAGTTGATGCTGAATATGTGCTTTAGAAAGAAGAGGTATGTAGAACCTTTGTGATGTAATATAGCATGGTAAAAGGAGGATTAAGTGAGATTTCTCAGGATTAGATGGGAGCATATCCTTCACATGTCGTGTAATTTTAGATCACTGACCAGTGCAATTGTGAACTTTCCTACTGCTTTTGGCTGTTCCTCATGTTAGGAGAGTGCTGGCCTGCATAGCGGGATAGAAATCCAGGCCTTCATTGATTTATTCCTTTTGGTTTCAGTCCCAGATCTTGAGCTGTGGAGGGATTGCAACTGATCAGGGACAGCCAACTAGCTGTAGTATAAATAAATGAGCTATTGTGCTGGGAAAAAAAAATTGTTGTTTGAGGAACTAAAATTATATTTTTTTTAGACAGAGGAAAATTAATACATTGAACTGTTTTTGTTTTTTTTTTTTAAAGATGGACATCATTGCTTTACTCTTATCCCCAATGTTCACCTGTAAAAATAACAAACAGTGCGGCTTTTGTTTATGCTGTTGCCAATACCAACATTTGCCACCTCTTTTGAAAAGTTTTTTTCATAGGACCCTGTTTGACTGAAAATTTGCTTAGGGCTAAAAGTTGTCATTTAGTTTCTGAGCTCACAGGTAAGTTATGCCCCCCATCCCTTTAGAACAAGGAGAACACGTTTTAGAAATTTGATAATTAAGGGTCTTATTTGCTATTAAAATGTTTATCCTTATTCAATATTCAAAAATTAAAACTCTGATTTAGATGACAGCCTGTCATTTTTCAAAGTTAATCATGAAATAAAAGTCATTCTCTTGGTGTGTTTTTTTAAACATTCTTAATGTTGATCATCAGATTGTTGTTTGTGTATCTAGTCATTTCAGCAGCCCTTAATGAACACGAATGCTCCAGCCTTTCTTCACCGGGATGCTGCTGGCCCATGTGTCATACCTGTGCTTGGTCCTTTTTCTTTTTCGTCGTGACGGTTTTGCATTGAACTATCTACTGGTTCAGCTTGAAAGACCCTGGCCTCATTGTAAACATTATTAACCAGAAGTGCTCACAGTCTTGGAAAAGTGCAGTAAATAGGTGAATGGGGACTTTTTAGCCTCCGCCCAGACCTTTGTAGCGCTAGAGTGTTGTCGACGTTGCAGGTAGTAAGTCGTTACAGTTGTTCCTGGTGAAATTCAGTAACAATAGCATATCACACTGAGTGTGATATAGGAAACTGCATCTCTTGTGTGTGTGTGCGTGTGTGTGTCTATGTATACATGATCCTAGATTATTACATTTTTATTATGCTTCCTTAACCGTGGGGTAGTTTACAATTATATATCACTTTTCAACATACAAATTACACAGTAATGTATAACCTGACATTTATTACGGAAATTGCAGTTTTATTTAGTTATTTCATCTTCATTAAAGGCATCGTAGATGATCTGATTTTTTAAAAATTAAACCTCTTTAAAACATCTTAACATCCTAAATATATTCTGAGGTCTAGCATACTCCAGAGAGATTTGGTTTAATTTTTTTCTGAATAGAAATCCTTAAGGAAGCAACTGAATATATGAATACTGAAGGAGGAAGTATTTGGGTATTTTTAGGGAAACGAAGGCAGCTTTAATTTTAGAACATGGGGTCCAAAGATACCTTGCATGTTTTTATACCTATATAAAAAACCAAAAAACAAAACAAAAAAAAACCTTAATGAAAAGAAATGTAAAAACCCATCAAAGTTAAGCAGAATCCAATTGAAGAGTCATTTAATAGTAAAGACTCATATTTTATTATACATGTTCTTTTTGAAATTATGTTTTACATTTATAGAAGAGCTTATAGAAAATAATATACACAGGAAATACATAACCACACCTAGCTTTGTCATGCCTTGTCCCATTTTAATACTTTGCCCTATGTGCAAGCCCTCTATACACTGGTCTCTTCCTCATTTTATTCCCTGTCCTCCTCCTCAGGGTTAAATTATTATTTTCAGTTAGTGTTTATTATTCCCATATCTTTTTTAGTTGTTTTCCTGTAAACGTGTCCATATATATTATGCAGTATATTTGCATGTTTTTAATAAAGTATTAGATATAATGATATACTTTCAAGCTGCCACATTCTGAAATTTGCTTTTCATCTTCACCCTTTGTGAGATTTATTCATTTTGATGCTTGTAGCGCTACTTCATTCTCACTGCTGTATATTACTCCATTTTGTGATTTATTTATTTAATCAACTTTTGATGAGCTTCTAGGTCTTTTCTAGTTTTTGACTCTTACTCCCAATGCTATGATGAACATTCTTATACATATCTCCCTGTATGTGTCTTTTGCTTTTGAACACTTGTAGGAATTTCTCTAGGGTAATATGCCAGAGGTGGAGCTACTTTGGACATACCTTATTCTCCTTCACAAGTCTGTCCCTCGCTAACGTGGTTGTGCTCCCTGATGCTGTCACAGGCACTGTGAGCGAGCTCCCGTTGCTTCCTGTATTCTCCAACATACCATATAATCTGGTATTACCAGATGATAACATTTTTGTCAATTCGATGGCAGTGAAAAAATATTTCCTTGGTTTAATTTGAATTTTCCTGATTCATGGGATTGAGCATAATTTTATATTTATTGGCCATTTGGATTTTCTTTTCTGTCATTTGCCTTTGTCTGTTTTTCTATTGGATTGTTTTGTCTTTCTGTTATGTAGAAATTCTTTATATTGGTTTATAATCCTTTGTTGGTTATATGCATTTCAAGTGTATTGCTTGCTTTTTTACTTTGTTTATACTGGTTTTTGTTGTACAGAACTTTTTAATTTTAATGTAGGCAATCTCTCTCTCTCTCTTTCTCTCTCTCCCTCCCTTCCCTCCTTCTCTCTCCCTTCCTCCCTCCTGAAAATTTTAGAATTTTGTTTTTTATTTTCAGTTAACTTATCAAAAATTTTCGTGTGTGGCATGAAGCAAGGATCTAATTTTAGTTTTTTCCATATGTATATCTATATCGGTTCTGTTTTTTTAAATTTTTTAAATGCTTAAAAGTTTTTTTTGAAAACAATTTTAACTGAAAAATTTCAGACTTAAAAAAATTGCAAAAATAACACAAAAAATTCCATAGACCTTTTATCCAGGTTCCATAAACGTTTCTGTCCACCACAGTAGGTTAAGGTACTATCTGCCACATTTCTCCACAGTTAAATTTCTTTTTCTTTTGGTAGTTTTAGCATCTATTCTTGCTTCTGGTGTTTGCCAAGTGATTTTCTGTTTCCATCATTCTTTATACATTTATTTTTTTGGAATGCTATAGCACCATTTATTAGAGTCTATTTTTTCCTTCACTGACTTATCCTTTTCCATTTATAGTGATTTATAAATGTACATCTTTGCTAGAATCTGCCAAGTCCCCTTCTTTAGGGATTTGTACCATTTTGCCTTCTCACCAACAATATACAAAGGTGCCATTTCCCTAGCCTCACAGAGTATGTTGTCAAACTTCTGGATTTTCGCCAACATGATCAGTGAAAAATAAATGCATGTCTCTTATTAGGAGTAACGTTGAGCATCTGTTCATATGTTTTGGGCCATTTTCACTTGTTATTCAGTATACTCTATTCATATCTTTTTGCAATGTTTTTCTTTGGGGATGTTGGTGTTTTTCTTTTAGATTTTTTAGCTCTTTATATATGAGGGATATCCCTTTGTGATAAGTTGCAAATATTTTTTAAGTGTGTTTGTCTTTTGACTGATAGTATTTTTTGTTATGCAAAATATTTCCATTTTAAAGTAAATTTTATGTAAACAAATTTATTAATCTTTTATTTCTTGATCAGCTTTTTCTCACTCTCAGTTTATAATGGAATTCACTGATTTTCTTTCAATAATTATGTAATTTTATTTTTTATTCATTTGGAGTGTATTCTGGTATATAATGTGAGATATGGGTGCAATTTAATTTTTTGTGTATAATGTGAGATACAGATGCAATTTAATTTTTTTTCTAGTGGCTATCCAGTTGTTCAGACTGGATATTAAAAAGTTCATCTTTTACTCCATTGATTTGAGATGTTACCTTATCATATATTAACTTTCCATGTATACTTGGGTCAGTTTTTGAGCTTTTTGTTTTGTTTCATTTTCCTGTTTGTTTATCTATGCAGCAACTACATTACTTATAGAAGCTCACTGTCTGTTAGGGTTAGCCTCATTCTCACCCTCCAATATACAACACACACACACACACACACACACACACACACACACACACACATTATACATCACATACAGCACAATATTTCTTTCTCAGGTTTTCCTGGTAATTCCTTGTTTGTTTTGATGTTTTTAATTTATTTAAATTTTGAATTTTGTAACCAACATATCTAGTTAACATCCAGATAATTATCAGCTCTTTGCTCTTTCTAGAAACTTTCGTCACAACCTAGTCTTCACCAAATTTTTTGTTTATGTGTCAGAACGTGCCTTTTCTGTTTGCTGGGTGCAAAATTTTGTACATATATCACTCACAATTTTGGGAATTTAAATTTTATGTGGGATTATGAAGCAATTTGAATCATGTTTAAGAATCAGGAATATCCTATAGTCTAGTCTCGTATCAGATGTGTATCATATAAGGTCAATGGGTAGACTGCAAGAGGACTGTGAACCCACTGAAGCTATATGAAAGATGTCTGCATGCAGTTTTCTGGAGAAGATCATCAAACATCAGTTTGATATGTTCAAACTTCTCAAAAAAAAAATAAAGACTGTTTTAGGTTAAGGTGGGCAAAAGCCTGGAATTTAAATACTCAGTAACAAAGAATGCGAGATGGCCTTGAGAAATTAAGAGCTATGAAGAAATAGCTCTTATGCTGTTGTGCTCAGGACACTTGAGTATAAAATGGAAATAAATTTTAATATTTTTGTGGATAAAGTTTCTAAGAGGTAAATGTCTGCATTACAATAATGATCTTCTCTCTTCTTTCTTTTAGGTAAGTGAAAATCTTATGCTTGGATACATCGACTTCAGAATGAATGGATGTTTGAAGTTCCATCCCTCATCTCTGACGCTGTGGTAGGGACTTGTGGTTGACATGTGTGCTCTGGTCTGGTAAGAGGAAGGGGATTGCCTTGACAAAAGAAACTAGACTATAGTCTTGTAAATTTTTTGCTATTACTTGTTATACATGTTTTGTTAAGAACTCTTTATATGTGTCATCTCTGAGATTACACAGAAGAATGAAAAGATGGAGTTCCTGCTTTCAAGTTCCTGCATAAAGAACTTGGGTTTTGTAGTTGTATCAGGTTTGAATTCCACACTTCCATTGCTAATTGTTGGATAGCTTTCTTCCTTGATTTCTTCATTTCTTAAGTGGGTATAATAATATCTACTTTATCAGATTGCTAGGAGGATTAAGTCAGGGAATTCAGTGCTTATCAGACTGTTCCAATATATAGATTTCCCCCTCTCTTCATTTCTTTTCAACTCAAGCTTTATCCAGAATGAAACAGCAAGGTCTAAAGAGCAAGAAAATAGAGGTCAGCTCTCCTCCTCTTGTCTGAAGTGTTTTTGGCTGAGATTCAGGAAATCTTGGAGACCAGGCGCCAACGATTTTGTGAAGGAATCTGTAGAGGGTCTCAGAAGGCACTTTCCAAAGCAGCAAACATCCCCTTGAACTTCACAGTCACATTAGAAAAGCTGAGTTAAGTGTGGCTTAGGTATTGGTTCAGAAGTGGCCTTAGTTGAATCTCTGTGAATATGTTAGAACATTATGTTGGGAAAATATCCCTTCGTTTAATCTAAAATGGAATTCAAACAAATGACTAAAGAATGTAAGCTGAGGTCTTTGATCTCATATGATTCTTTAAATAATTGTCATATTGTTGTGTTAAAAATTATCTAGCTATCTAGCTTATAAACATATGAACAATATTCACTGAGAAGGGGAAGTATATACAGTCTGGTTTGGAAAGACATAAATCAGAAAAGGCAGAGGGAAATGCAGTCATGGACAGTTTATTGTGTATGGCTCAGATGACCCTTACCCAATTGCTAAAGGCCAAACTAGAAATGTCCTTCTCTAAGGAGAGCCCGGGGCCAAAGGAGACCACAGCTCATCGCACATTCAGCGATTAAAATACCTCCAAATTAGTTCCAGTGAATCATTTTAAATTATTTTAAAAGATCTTTATATTTTAATCAGAGCCTATTCACGACCAGTTAATTTGGGTGGCATGTTCTAAAATTATTTTCCTCCAATGATGTGTTGTGCCATTGCCTTAGAATGTGGAAACCTCATGGAAGGAGGGAGATGTTGGGAAGTCTGAAAGTACCAAGGAGCTGACAATCTTAGTCAGATGTTTATTGGATTAAGAGTAGATTAAGATTTTGTTCTTGCCACTTGATTTAGGTAGAATAATGTTAGGATTGCTACTCTCGTTAAGAAAGCGGGTGATTCCACAGATGTTAAGAGGTCTGGCAATGTCTTCATATTCCCAAATATTCAGGGAAGACGACACTATGGCATTACTCTCTAGTACATGCTTTTATTTTGGATGTAGTCTTTTGTTTAGAAAAATAATGCTTTAGAAGTCTTTGATAATCTCTAAATGTGTACCCCCTCCATTTTGCTAATCTTTCCTGCAATTAGTGAAATTCTGGGTCTTGTTAAGAAAAGTTCTGACTGCATGGAACGCTTTCTTACTCATCATAGTAAACATCATAGAGTACAATGTTTTTTATTGTCACTTTAGAAGAAAGAATACAGGGCTACATGGATCAGATGTTGGTCCCAGTTAGTCTTGTATGCCTTGCACTTAGTGTCCCATTTTGCGTCTGGGTAGAGACTTCTTTCTTATTGTGGCAGCATCTTTCTGTCATCTGGAAGTTGTCCCTTTTGCACCTAGCTAAGGTAGAGGAGCTGTAATATTTAGTATTTCCATGCTCTTCTCTTAAAATTGTTGGCTCAAGGTACCGGTATCCGTCATGAGGTGTTGAGTATCATCTATTAGTTGCCAATCTTCTGCAACTAATAGAAAGAATTAAAATAGGAGCAGAAGAGATGGACAGGATGAGTTTTTAAATTATAGCACTGAGTAGCAACTGCTAGTCAAGAATTTTTTGGCAGTTTGTTAGAATCTCATTTTAAAGCAGTAACACACTCAGAGTTGTATTCAAACACTGAGATAAATGCATCAACCTAAATTCATGGTTTTGTTTTTTACCATGTAGCTGCTAATTATTGAACATAACGAGGCTTATTCATAATTTCTTTTCTCCTGCTTGATAGCCATAATCCTGTATTTGTGCTGCTGTCATTCCCATGGTAACAGACTAATGTCTGAAGCATAAGATTATTAAATACAGAGCAGTACATTAAAATAATGCTAAGGTTCTGACTTACAGAGAGACTTTCACACTGGGGCAAACTTCAGAAAGGAGAACACTTATACAAAAAGCAATTTACTTGGCCAGCAATGTTTAGTATTCCCATAGCTATTATGGAAGAGATTTGTTTGAATTATAGCCTCTTCCTTCCCAGCCCATCATCTCTTTTGGCTTTGCAGCCAAGTCTTAATCTGGTGTTTATGATGTCAGTCTGTTGCCATGGGAGTTATTCTGTCACAGATGCATCATGACTTCACGGCAGGATAGAGGCAGAAGAAAATTTAGAATGAAACAGAACAACTCTAAAGTTAATCTCTAGCATATCTGTTCTGCAAAGAAGTATTCCCTTCACCTTTATGTGCTATTAAAAAAAAAGTTAGTTAAGTGATCTTTTGTTGAAAGTTGGCCTGTTATAAATGTCGTTGAAATCACCAAAATGCCAAAAGCCAGCTCTAACGAAAAAATGTTATACAGCTTGACCTTAGGTCTTTGAGAGTGGTCAAGATTTATGTTTTTAATCCTATGCGACAGTAACGAAGCACAGCCATGTTTGTAGCACATAAATTGATACACCGATTTTCCTGAGTTTCTTCTAGGAGAATGTCTTCTATCTTAAATCTAATGTGGTCACGATCACAAGGCCATGCTTTTTGCCTTACACCCTATGCTACCACTGCCCCTGTCATTAGCAAATATGTCTTTACTATTCATGGAGATCTTTGGAAGTGCTGTCAAACTCAGAGGTGTCTTTGAAGCCAAATTTTGTAGTGCTTGTAAGCATGTTAGCATTATGGTGCCTCCGGGTCCCCTTCATCATCTGCTATCTGGGACATTCTCCCATTTGGATGGCATAAAAATAATCTATACTCTTTCCTGGGGATGAAAGATTTCTGCAAATTTAAGCTAAGTACACAGGTGGTGCTCTACACACGTGAACTCTATGGATGTCATGAACCAGTAGTAAAACAGAATACATGTACCTACAACCATTTTTAGTTTTTTTTTTTTTGGTTAAAGATATGAGGGATATAGGAGCTGGAGGGCAAGAAAATGTTATGTAAAGAGTAAAATCTTTTGGACCATATGTTAATAATATGTACAATCAGAACATTGATGCAATGAGGTTTTTTTTTTTTTTAAATGAATTATAAGGTTTAGGATTGTCTTCTTTGCATCCTTCTCCAGCTTTGAACTTAATAGAGGGTTTTAATGTTCTTTCCCTTCTTAGAAGAAAACTATGGTAGGCCAGGCTAAGCACGTTTACTTCTTCAGACACCTCTAATTGATGCCAATTTGTCACTAGAAAGCTGTGGCAGTCAACTTAGAATCTGCATAACCTTGTTTTGAGTTTGTAATAAGATTCTCTCCTTTCTGCTCTCTCACCCAAATCAGCATCCATAACAGAATAATACTGTGCGGTATAAACCCATGTCAGCATAATATGCCATGTACCTTAATAATGATTTTTCCAGCATTTTGTTGAGCTAGTTTCAGTAACAGTAGTGAATATATGTGTACATGATTTTCTTTAAAAATCAGATATTGATTAATGCATTGGTTCAATGATTTTTCCTTTTACTCTCCCTCCGCCCCAAGATGACATCTATGATAAATCTTAAAAGAGGTAGAAGAATTTATTTGGTTTCAATATTTTCAGTCAGTGGTCCCAAACCTGGGGAGCTTCGAAAACCCTGATGCCTAATTTCATTCCCTTAAGACTGTGGCCTAATTGTTTGGGGGTGTGGCCTGGGGTTTGGACTTTCTAAAAGATCTGTAGATGATTCTAATATACAGAAAGATCTGGCAGCCTTCTGCTTTATGCGGTAAAGCAGGGGTCCCCAGCCCTCAGGCCAATAAGGGTCATGGGCAGATTAGGAACTGGGCCACAGAGCAGGAAGTGAGCAGCAGGCTTGCGAGTGAAGCTTCATCTGTATTTGCAGCCGCTCCCCAGTGCTAGCATCACTGCCTCAGCTCCACCTCAGATCATCTGGCATTAGATTCTCATAGGAGCACAGGTCCCTGGTGCCAGAAAGGTTAGAGACTGCCATAGTAAAGGCTGAAAATTCAGATATAAAGGGCAAGTCTCAGTATCACAGGTGCACTTGATTTTTGAAATCTACTTGGTCTCTCTCTACTTTATGCTCAATCTGTCCCGCATGGTATTTTCTCGCTTCCTTTCTTAAACACACATCATTAAACTGATCCAAAAGTTCTGACTCATTCTTTTTTCTCTTTCTTCTAGAATGAGAACAATTGATGAGCTCTAATAACCTCTGATATTTTCTTTGACATGCTACTTTTGTCTTAAAAAAAAAAAAAAGACTCCCAAATTTTAGAAGATTTTGAATTAAGACTATGAAACAACAAAAAAATTAGGTAGTAAAGCAAAGAACAGAGTTCCTGGTTTAGAAACTTGATTAGCAGTGGAAATTGAACTTTAGTTTTTGATATTGGGTTCCACACTACGTACCATCGTGCTCAGCCTGCATGCAAATTGTTTTCCTGAAGCTCTTTATAAATGAGGTGACATTAAAAAATAGTTTAATCATGTTTTTGTTTTTTCAATATGTAACGCTAGAGGAGAAGAGTAAAAGTAGATTTCTTCATCTCATAAAACAAAGTACCTTTGCAATAAAGTTCTGACTAAAACTTAACCCAGTATTTTTTCATTTATCTTGGTTATTGCTTTTCACATGTCTTGTGGTTCTTGTAAACATGATTTTCCCTCTGGATGTAGATTCAAAGCAAAGGTTATAAAGGAAAGTGTTGGTATCCGAGCATCTTGCTTCTGATGTTTAGCCTTAAGAAACATATTTGATCTTAAAAGAAAAGAAATAGGTTTGCTTGAATTTTCTTACCTTTCCTTCATATTCTCATTTACACTGTATCTATGCATAGCCCTAAAACTTGGTTTAGATAGAGATCTGATGTAATTTCATGAAGCAGTGCTGTCAGATGACTGCAAAGGATGTTCATATTTCTGTTGACAGTTTTGTAGATATCCGAAGAGCACGTGCAGATGTTAACGTCTGTAGATCTGTATCTGTAAGGACAACCATCATCTTCGTTTTAAACATTTGAATTCTAAGTCTAAATGATTACTCTGCTTGTACAGTTAATTAAAAAGGACTTTCATAAGAGCTTGGGTAGTTTTTTCTTCTGACCATCCATAAAGATAGAGCTGTTTTTATAAATTCAGCCTTTTCCTAGCAAATGATTTATCATTGTGATCAGTGACTCTATATTTGTTTGATTTATTTGGAAGTCCATTTATTTTCAATAATTTTAGTTTATATTCATGGTGAAGGTACAATGCTAATGCAATACATGCTGTTTATTTTCTCTTTTTTTTTTTTCAGGTTTGTTCCTCTTTCATAGCAATGTGAGTTAGGAAATAAAACTTGTAAGTGTTCCTGTTTAAAAATTCCCTGTCAAATTTGATATTGAATTTTAAAAGAAGAATCCTAACAATATAATTTTGGAATGAAAGGACCCTATAGAGGTTATTCATGGCTATGGTTTATTATTTGCTGTTTTTTACTTAAAGGGGATTAAGGATATTCTATTTCTTAAAAATGCTACTTCTGTGTTTTCCTGGTACTGCTAACATTTGCTCTTTTCTTCTAAAACTTTATTCTTCTTGCTAATAATAACTCAAAAGCATATTTTGTCCCAACTCTTCTATGAAATCTTTCATTAATTTTTTTATTGTAAAGGTAGAACATGTTTATTTTAATGAATAAAAGAAAATCGATAAAAGTATAGTTTAGAAAATAAAAATTCAGTTATAATCCTATTACTCATAGATAATACTCATAATAATACCATCTGCCTTCCTTTCATATCGCCCTGCATGGTTCTGTACAGACTTGGCTTGCTTTTATTTATTTAACATTGTATTATTTGTATTTATAAAATTCTTCAAGCATACAATTTAAAGACTGTAATAATAATTGACTTAGTGGTTGTGCCATAATTGACTGAACTGGTTCCCCATTGTTAATTCTCTAGATTGTTTCCAGAATTCGCTATTGTAAATAATGCTTTAATGGACATCTTTGTATTTGATTTTTGTCTATAATTTAGAGTATTTCTTTGGAATAAGTTTTCACAATTGAAATTGCTGGATCAGATGTAGGGACATTTTTTAGCTCTAAATTCTTATTTCTGAAAACTGTCTAGAATGGTGATTTTAATGTCACTCCTACTGGTTGGGAATGACCATTTTACTGCACAGTGATATGTCAGGGACTCTTAGTTTAAAATTCTTTGCTGTCAACTCTACTTTAATAAATAATAATTTAAAAAATATTTGCTAATTACTCAGGAAAAGTATCATTTTAGTGTTCATTTTATATTGGTGAGTTTATTTTTCTCTGAATGTTTATTAAGTACTTGCTGTTCTGTTTAAGTTCTTTACTCATTTCTGCATCAGTGTTTAAGAATGTGTGTATGTGGTCTTTAATCATTTGTAAGTAGGCTTGCCATAATAAAGATAATAACCTTTTATCTGTCCTATTATAACTCTTTAAAGATTCCCCACCTAATTTTTGCCTTTTCTGCTTGAATAAGAAGAGCTTCAAGAAATCATTTAGCTTAATGAATAATTCATTCATTTAACAGACATTTATTGAATGTCTATTATGTGACAGGCACCAGGGCATATTAGTAAACTAAACAGTCAAATATCCCACCCACTGTAGAACTTATTTTTGGGGAGGGCTGGGGAGAGGGATAAGAGTGAGAAGTAAACAATTAACATACAAAATGAACAAGTTCTCTAGTGTTTTTAGGATAAGAACAACTGTGGACAAAATAGAGCAGGCTGAGAGGGACTGGGAGTACTAGGGAGTGGTGCAGTTTTAAACGGGATGGTCAGGAACGGGCATAACGAGAATATGACAGGACAAGATTTGGATTTACTGTTTTTACTTTTGTGGAAATATTTGTTCTAAGTAGTGATATTGTCACTGTGGGCCAACTATTTTTAATATTCAGGTTTAATTCTGATTTGTTAAAAATGAGTACAATTAGACATAGAATTTATGCAGGTCTCTCTCTCTCTCTCTCTCTCTCTAAGGATAGACAACAGGAATGGAATCACCTTGGTCCAGAACCTTCCATTTATGTTCCTGGAGGGTTTGGAAGTAATTCTTCCTGCCTGAATACATCAGTAGGAACTCCGCGTTTGGTCGGCCCCACCAGCTATAGCATCAGAAAGATGTGTTTGTGGCCCCTATGTCAGAATGCACATAGCTCTGAAGAAGGTTTATAAATGTGAATTGAGGGAGGAGAGGCAAGAGGTAAAACTGGAGTGGTATTTATTTACCATTGGATAGAAATAATTTAATCTATTCTGTATTTAAGTCCTCGGGTTTAGTTTTATTTCAGGAGAAAATAAGAGAACAATAATAGGAATGAGTTTTCACTTTTCGTTATTTCTGTGTTGAAATTTCAGGGATTTACTCTCCTACCTCGTATCTCTCTCGTTTTTTTTTTTGCCTTCTTTTTCTATTTTTATTTCTACTCCTTCATGTTCTTGCTTAATTTAGGATGTGATAGCGTGATAGTGTTGCTGGGTGTTATTTTTCTCTGGCACAACCATTGCAGTTGCTTTTTAGAGCCGTGTTCCGAGGCCATTCATATTTTGGAATGGAACTATGTTGTTTTGTTATTTATCACTCAAGTCTGAAAGACATCGTGACCATCTTGCTGATAAAGAACATGAATGCAAAGAAGAAGAAATAGTGGTAAACAGCCCTAAGAATTGTGTTGCTTTGAAAAGGAACATGAGATCATAGAGAACTTCTTTATTTTTGTTCATTCAAATTGATGAATTCTTTAACTTGTATGTCTAATTGTGTTCATTTTTTATAGTTTAGTGCAGATAGGTTGTAAGATTCCAGAAGCTAATACACATTGATTTCTTTCACAAGTTTGGAGACAATCGTTGATTCATAAAACATGACAGGAACTTTGGGTAATTGTCAATTGTATGACTATTTTTCTTCTTTGAATTCCTATTGCTTTGCTATCGGCAGTCATTAAATAGATTCAATTTGAAATCTGAATGACAAATTAATGTATTCTTATGAATGTGCCTCACATAAATTTTAAATGAAGTGTTTGATTTTTTCATCCAGATCAAGTTGGCAAAAGAATTTTAATTATTTCATTGGCTGACTTAGGAGATTCAGTTGAAGTTCAAGATTACTCAAAAGCAGGCTATAGTAAGAAATAAATATAGTCAAATGCTTTCAAATGTATATCTTAAACAGAAACTGAACTATAATAATTGTTTAATTAAAAAACTTCCCCTTTTGATTTGTTATACACAGTTCTCTTAGTAACCCCCCCTTTTTTGAAAAAAATAGCCTGACCTTTTGGTAGTGACTGTGGGAGCCTCACATGCTATATAAAATGAATGGTGCTGCTGTTTCACTTCTACTTTCAACCTTTCAGTTAACCAAACAGTTATATCTCATCATTGTCACCTACTTTTTAAAATCTCTGCTGTTTTCTCTACTCTCCCCCTCCCTCCCTTGCTGTTCCTCCCTCTTTTGCTCCTGCTGTCTCTCCCACCCTCTCTCTCTCTCCTTCCCCAGTCCCTTCTCTCTCTCAGTGAATAATACCACAGTGAGCTCTATGCAGAGACAGGTTCTGTGGACAGAATTATTGACTTGACCAATTGCACTTGTAGAATACCAGAGTTACTTACTAGGACTGAATTGAAGAATTATAGCTTGCATGTATGCTCCTGAGCATCAGAGCGGGAAGGGTAAGAGATGGGACTGTTGGGCTCAACAAGGTACAGTATCGTGATAGTGAAGCCACCATTATGCTTCATTCTTGTTAGTGTTATCTTTTCTTTTTCCCTTCTTTGAGGTGGGGTGAGGTGGGGCACAGTGGGATAATATCAAGTGATCTCATCTTTTGATGGCTCAGAATAAGCAGAAAAGAGGCACCTGTAGCTCATGAATGTGTGGATTAACAAATGTAAATAAGTTCTACTAAAGACTGTCTCCTAGCATGACTTCCCGTTTCTTTATTTTAACAATTTCCCATCTTTGGGACTAGAAAAAAGCTCAAATTAGATTTGTAGAGCCGAACAGTATCATTTACTTTATACAGCAGGTGTCCCTGAAGAACTTAAGTAAATTAAACTTATTTCTATTCTGTAAGTTATTATTCTAAAAATAAAGTTTATTTTTATGATAATGTTATTATATAAGCATTGTATATTTGAAATGCGCAGAAAGCAGAAGGGAAAGAAATCATATATAAGCCATCTCAGGAGACGTGACCAGTGTTGGCATTTTCATGGATCTCTTTCTACCCTTTTTTCTATAATTTTTTTCCGTTTTTATCTTTCTACTTTACCTACATGTGATCATACTGTATGTATGTATCTTTATTCCTGTTGTCACTTAATATCATGTCATGTGTTTCTAGTTGTTGGTATAAACTTTTGTATACACATTTAAAGGCTGCATTTAAAGGCTGGAATTTACATAGCTTAATTTTATTAACCATTGGCCCAGTTTTAAAAAACATTTGATATTTTTAAATTTTTTGCTTTTATATACAATGCTGTGGCAGCCATCTTTGTGCATAACACTTTCTCCATATTTTTCTCCACATTTAAGTGATGTTAACAGAAATAAGGTTATGAAATTAGAAACACTGCCATATGCCATTTTAAATTGTATGGGGAGAGGTGGTTGGTCTTTTTTTTTAAAACTTTTTTTGGGACATAGTTTAAAATTTACTGAAAAGTTGCAGTAATGGTACAAAGAACACCGCATTCCCATTAAAGAGATTTACTTTTACTGACATTTTGCTCCATATGCTTTCTCATTTGTGTGTATGAACACTTTTTCCCTGGTGTGATCTTTCACATCTTTATACATTTTTTTTCCTGCCCCTTTTGAGAGTAAATTGCATACATCATGTCTCTTTGCCTCCAGATACTTCAGAATGTATTTCCAAAGAATAACAACATTTCTTATGTAACTATAGTGCAATTATAACTTTTTGGAAATTTAGCATTGACATAATGCTTTAATCTGTCCGTATTTCAGTTTGGTCAATTGATCTAATGGTATTTTTATATCATTTTTCCCCTTGCAGTACAACATTCATCACATATTACATTTAGTTATTATGTCTCCCTTAATGGGGGATCAGTTTTTTCAGGCTGTTTGTCTTTTATGACTTGATATCTACACAAATACAGCCCTCCTCCTCCATTTTTTAAAACATAGGTCCTCATTTGGGGTCATCTGATGTTTTCTCATGATGAGATTAAGGCTATGTTTTCTCAGCTGGAATAAATACTTAAGGCATGTCCTTATGTGTATTATATCCAGAGGTATTCAATGTCATTCTTTCCTTCATTGGTAATATTAATTGTGATTATCTGGTAGAGGTGTTCTTTTTTTTTTCCACCATGTGATGAATGTATTTTTCCTTACAGCTAATAAGCAGTTTGTGGGGATACACTTTAAGTCATGGAAATATCTATTCTTCATTAAAAATTTCTCCTTCAATTTAACTTCTATTGACAATTCTTGCTTGAACCAGTCTTTCATATGAGTTTCCAACTATAGCATCTTTACCAGTCAGTAGTCAGAATTCTCTTATAAAGAACTCTCCTTCTCCATCCATCCATCCATCCATCCATCCATCCATCCATCCATCTATTATCTATCTATCTATCTATCTATCTATCTATCTATCTATCTATCTATCTAATCTTTTATCATAAACTCTTTTTAATGGTTTATTCCTTATTTTCTTAAACATTTTATGTTCAAATTCTCTCAGATTTAATCAGTGGGAGCCCCCTCAGGTTATCTCCTGTGTTCTTTTGACGTGCTCCCACGTATTTTGAGAACTAACTGTTTTCTCTGACATAGATTTCTGGGCTGATCTTGTACCTTCTCTGCTGTAGCCCTGTAATTGTTCCTTTACTTTATTCTTCTAACTTTTTTTCCTAAGCAAGCATACTTATACTTCTCAGGAATTCAGAGGGAACAATGAGCCACTCTTGATTCTGGTAGCCAACCTAGGGTTTTTATATGGTAGGAAATAAGAAAGGTTTGGTTCACAAATGGGGTAAGTGCCAGAGACTTCATAACATATCCTTTTTTAGCCCTTTTGTCTGTTTATCTTGGTGACCAAGTTCCCTAATTTCATACACTGTTTGACTACCTTTTGGGCTTTTTTCTCTCTCTGAATTCGTTGTAAGCTTTTAGGTGAGAAATTTCACTAGTTTTCACTCTTCTAGTTGAACTTTGAAGAGTGGTGGGCATATCAAGCATGTGCATTTTTCAAGAGTTAAGCTCCTGATTAAAATGCTTTTAATAAATACAAGAATGCTTAAAATATATTTAATATAAAAGGCTGACATATACTTCAGCTCCACATGGGATTTAAATGTGTTCCTCCTTCTTTGGGTCTGTGGGTCTCAGGCCTGGTGGGTCCCAGGTCTGGCTGTGATCCAGGCTCGTGGCTAGGAACAGGACCCCAGATTTAGAATGTTACATTAGCGTAATACGGTGCTTGCACCTAAAATACGTAAACATACTTCAGCTTATTGTATCACACATGTGTGGCTTAATGTTACTATTGTACTCTGCTGTGTGTGGAGCCATGTGGTCCCGGGGAGCAGAAGGGGAGCATAAGAAGTGTGCGCGATACTGCACTCCCCACAATAGTACTGCACTTCTAGAAACAGAAGTGTGCTCCGCACAATAAAGTTGGTACCTGCCGTTTCATTCTCATGTCAGCCTCTTGTGCATTCTTCCAACTGGGCATCTCGCCATCAAACCTTCCCTTCTCAATCAACTTGGCACTGACAGGTTCATTGTGAAACTTGTCAGCTTTCTTTGTTAAATGTTTGGAATTTGTGGACTTCACCTATGAGATATTCTTATATTCTCTTCTTGTTCAAAATTACATTTGGGGTTTTTGGAATGATGGGCTCACAACAGGTAATCCTGAATGACTTAGTCAACCGCCAGGCAGCTTCAGGTGATACAGTGTTCCTGGACAGACCTTGATTTGTAGAAGGAAGGGCACAGCAAACTTGACAATTGCTCCTTTCATCCTGCAGGTAGTTTTGTTAGAGATAACCCATGTAACCTTAATATCTAAATGTTTCCAGTTTTATCCTGTTCTTATGTAGGAAAAATCCTAGTGCACAAAAAGAAATAAAGTAGCTTGTACACCCAGAGGCACTTTGAATTTGTGTCCAAAGGGCTGTCATTAAGCTTCATTTGCATTTTTATACTGGGCAGTTGTGACTCTTGTAAGTCAAAGAGAGTAGAAATGGATATGAAAGGAGGCTGTCTTTGTGCAGCCTGTTAACTGTTCTGAGAGGCCTATTTGAATGTTGAAGTGAGGGCTTTAATCCACTTGTATTTGGGAAGGATTTTCTGACATACAGATTGTGAGGTCTTCTTGTTTGGGTTAGCCACTAGTCTAATAGGTGCCTAAATGAGGTAGGTTTTTTTCCCTTTACTCCTTCGAATTTTCCTAGCTATAAGCAGTTAATTTGGCTTTGTATTAGATAGACCTCACACACATTCGAAGACAAACTGAAAATAAAAACCATTATTTTGAATGCACATATAATAGAATAATTGAGATAATCGTCAAAATTATGTCCCCTACTAGAGTCAGATTAATGGCACTGCAATGGCTAGGTAGAGGCATTTCTTTATACGTAGGTTGTTTCAACTATAAGAGAAATTAATAGGTAGAGACCTGTATTAAAAGTACTCATATGTTGGAAAAGCTTTAGAGTATCTTGAGCATTTTACTCAGGAGCAGCAAATCTATTTCTACAATTTTATATTTTTTAACATGTCATGTTGTTGAGCCTTTTTTTTTTCTATATACGTTTGATTCGTGTATTATTTTTGACTCGTTCTTTTGAATTTTAATTGAAAACTTATTTTTTTAAAAAAACAAATATTTAAAAATAAGTATATGTGTTCAACTAGGTGATAGAAACTAAAATGAGTATGAATGTATGTTTTCTGTAAGGTTCTGAAAGCAATAATAGGATCTCTTTAAGCTCTATCGTATAGGAAGGCTAGCGATCCATCAAAAGCACAGGCGTGGATTTAGGTCTTCTATTTAGATTAGGAATGTTAAGAAAGATGGATGGTAAATGTCTTTTAGCTGCATTGTCCCCAAAACATGAAATGAAATCTAAAGACTCTCAAAGAAGGTTTCAATTACACTAGCAAATGACTTGAACAAGGATTGGGTAAGGGGAGGTCACGGGCCAATGGAATGCCAGTTGTGGATTTATATTGTTTAAAATGAAAACATTATTTCCATTAACCCCTTTCCACTAACACCTCCACTAGAGTTATTTTCAGGTTGTACATTTGTAGGTGTTAGTCATACTTGATAGAAATAACCTTATCGCTAGCGTAAATTGCACAGCCTGTCCATGGGTGTATTTTTTATCCCTGTCCAATGCACAATCCAAGGTTTCATTTGGCTCATCCTCTAGAGAGATACTGGCATCCCTGTGTTCTCCAGATTTGATTTTAAAATGTAGCACTAAGCTACCTGGTTGCAAAGAAGTATTTATAAACGTTTTAATTAAAAACAGAGGAATGGACTCTATGTTGTGGTTTTCCATGGTAACAGCTAATCGACTGTCAAATCACACCATGCACTTTAATTTGGGGAGGGAAAATTCTAGGTTTTGTGGTGACTCTCAGTAGATTTTCCCTTATCTGTTGGTGTGGGTTTCAGTGTGGTGTTTGCCCTCTCATTGCAAATGGAGCAAAGAGTTGATAAGCAGAAGATGAAGCATCCTTTTAATGAGTCGGGTATAGTATATGCTCAGGACACTTTAAAAGAGCACCATTAATTTGAATAAAACAGAAGAAGGTAGGTACTTTGTACGTCCATAAAGCACTGAAGGGGATAAATCCAATTATCTGTTCAATATTTAATGGCCATAAAGTTAAAAATTTTAAAGGCAGTACCTCCGAGACTGCTTAGTCAATTCTGTCCATATTACTTTTGACATTCAAAAGTCAAGGTAGAATAGCCATATTGACAGCAGCACTCATCACACTGGTCTGCTGATTTAGTGGGAATGACCCTGGGATTTGTGTTTCTCTACACGGATGATGATCAGTTGCTTTTTTGTTGTTGTTGTTGTTGTTGTTGTTTTTCAGGAACTCTTATAGAATCCTTGGGGTCTACTGAGCTTCCAACTTTTTTTTTTTTTTCAGTTCCTTACTGTTGGTTCTTGGTATGAAAGATAATTAAAGATAATTGACTTTAAAAAAACAGAAAGCCAAAGAACCAGAATAAAGATCAGCTATTTGGATTAAAATATTGCTTTTAAAGAAAACAGGATTTTATTTGATATATTTCAGAAATTCCTATCTAAGAAACTCTATTCAATCCCCAACCTATTTTTACAGATTTTTTTTTTTGCATTGTGCATAGTTCCTCAAAGCAAATTGTGAAGAAAAATGATAATTTATTAATTCTGCCACTTCTATTCATTATTTTCTACATCTGTATTTAGCCATTGATGCAGGTGGGCATTGCTCTTAACTGTAGTTCAGAGGCAGCTGAATCATAAAGCTTCTGAGAAAATCGATACACTAGTGACAGTTGGAATGAATGGCAATATGACAGAGTGATTTTGTGATATGGCAAAGCTTTATTCTTTTTGCCTGTTAGCTAATACAGAATCCTAATTACCCATTAGCATGCTCTCACCTTGTATGGTCTAAACTGTAGGAACATATCTTGTAGTTTAGAGAATGTCACTGCTAGTTATCTTTTTACTTATTCTGTTTTATATATTTCTTTTTGCATGGAATATTTCCCTTTCATACATCTCTGCTGTGGAACTGTATGTTCCCTAGGCATTAGATCCTTTTCAGTGTGTCTTCAGTTGCCTGTAGCTTTTTATTTTTTTATATAAAAAAAAAATTTATTTTTAAATCAATACTCTGTGTAGAGAAATTTTGACATGATGGAGGCTTACTATTAAAATGTTATAGAAGCATCATGCCGGAAGACAACTTAAAGAGAGATTAAAAAAGCAAAAGTTAATATATTGTATGAATTATGAGATGATAATAGGACATTTGTTTTGTTTTGTTTTGTTTTGTTTTGTTTTGTTTTGTTTTGTTTTGTTTTGTTTTAAGATACGTAAGAGTTTCAATAAGGTCCTGCCTGTTATGAGTGCTTTTAAGAGTCTGAGGTTTTCCTTGGGAATACATATAAAGTCTCTTTCTTTTTCTATCTTATTTTACTACCCATTTTCCTTGAAGGACATTTAATTTGTTTTACTCTATTTTCAAATGCAAATTCAGCTTATTCTTGTCCTGTGCATGGTCTCTAAGGATGATACTTGCTGAAGTCTAAAACCATTCAGTGTTCTTGGATCTTATAGTTTTAAGTAGATTGTTCCTTGTTTTGCTCTAAGTGTCTTGAGTGATTTGGCTGTTAAACCAGCAGAAACCTTTGTTTTCTTAGTTTCCTATAAAGAAAATAAAAGTGAGAAAATAATGATTTTTCTGGATAATTCAAAGAGAAGATTTAACATGCAAATCCCTAACATGCTACTACTATACAAGGACTTCCAATCAGCTTATGTTACAACTCAGCATGACAATTGTTAAACTCATTTATTTTTAAAGAGCTTTTATATGTGATACATGTTAAAAGAGCAAAGAAGACAGAGACTTTTAACACCATTCTTCTTGTATGTGACTCTGAGCTTGAAATATGTGGTGTATTTCATTTGTTTGTTTACTTATAACTACACAGCCTTTAGATTTTAAACTTTTTGAGGATAGAAATCCTTTCTTATGTATCTATATTCCTAAAACATAGTGTTTCTTTCTTATATGATTTTTTTGCCATTATCTTTATATTGCTAATATTATTATTTACATTATATTTCTCTTTAAGTAGATTTAGTTTTTTACCTAGCCTTATCCAAATTAGTATTTACCATGAAATTACAGGTTTGTTAAGCTGTATTTTTTAATATATAAAATTTTAAATATTAAAAAATTAAAAGTTTTATTTATATCCCATTTAAAATTATTTCATTCGTCACACTTGAGAAATGGTGCCCTGCACATTCTCAAATTTAGTGAATATTTGTTTAATTGCGTAGGGCGTGGAATGGATTTATTATGTACTTAGCATGTTAAATACAATGTTCAAGAGTTTACATGTATGTTTTCTCATTTAATCCTTTAACAATTCAATGAGGAAGATGTCCCCATTTTATAAATAAGAAAACAGGCTCAGAAAGGTTAAGTGACATTCCCAAGGTCAAAAAGCTTAGTAAAAATTAGGTTTGAGATATGAACCCAGGTTCATCAGATTCCAAAGTGGTGCTGTTTTTGCTAAATGTTGCCGACTCCCAATAATTAATGAATTAACCTTGTGATCATGTCATGGTCTGCTTTCTCACTGTTACTCCTTGTGGTTGAGAGTTTCCTCTGAATGGTATTTATACTTTGTGATTTTCCTCTGAATTGCATTTTGCATGATCTTGAAAGTTGTTCTCACCTTCTGTTTTGAGCTTGTGTCAAAGAGAAACTCTCAAGACTTCTGAGAAGTAAATGCTCATTTCTGATTTTTTTTACAAGTGTCACCACTGAAGAGCTTAAAACAAATATTAATCTCCATATTTAAGTTAAAACTAGTCTCTGTGTAGTTTTTCCTTTATGTGGTCTAAATACTGTTATTCTTAGGAGATAAAGTTTAGGCATGACCTGATTCAATTCACCGTCCTTGTCCAAAATGAATGCTTGAATCTCCATTTCAGCATGCATATGTGATCATCTGACATTTGCTTGATAACCTACAATTATAGAGTCTCACTATCTACTCTGTGACTGTTACTTAAAAAATGAAAGAGAGCTTAGGCAACTGTAGTCCTTCAAGACTAATTTCCTAATACCTAAAAGTTGCAAGGTAGCCTAATGCTTGCTTATTCTATTTATTTATTTTGGTATTAGAGAAAAGAAAAAAGTTTTAAAATTATTATTTGCCTTTTGATAAATTCAGAAAACATTTTATATTTTCCCTTAAATCATTTGGTTCTCATTTCAAATAATCATTAGGGTTTCATTTTCATTCAGCTGGATGGCAGTCATAGCCAGAGATTGTTTAATAGGATCACTTACATTGATGGATGGTTTAATATTTTGAAGATAGCACACAGTAGCACTTTTAAGAGCATAATCAGGACTGGCGTGTGAGGGATGTGAATTAGCTTGAGTCTGACATCAGTGCTGGTGTAAATGCAGTTTTGTGGAACTTCTCTTCAGGTGCTCACTGAGCGTTTATACTTCTTCCTCCCTCCCCCAAATTGTACTTTCCTTGGTTTCCTGTCGTACTTATTTACCATACTCACTTTGTCTTCTAAATTATGGGAAATGGGGAAAGAGAAGAACTGCATATCTTTCTTTCTGAGCATAGAGTCTGGTTTTGAACGGGATGGGGCTACTGAGCCCTAGGAATCAGTGTCTTTTGAGGATAGGAACTAGTGCGTCTTCACAGACGACTGCAAAAGGGTTGTTTTCCACCCATTGACTTGGCCTATATCTGTTGATTTTATTATATAGTCTATACTGTGGAGGGAGTGAAGAGGCTGCTGTTTTATTATTCTTTTGTAAAATTAATTGGTGCCTAAATCAAATATTAAATATATTATATTTTATAATATATCAAGATGATTGATATAGTTTCAGTGTGGAGTATCTTCTGTGTGTTTATGTTAATAAACTCATAAAGTCTGAAAATTGCAATGAGTCAGAATTTCTTTTTTTTTCTCAAACATTAAACTTGATCAGATTGGTAGTGACCATAGTTCCCCCAGTGACTCAAACAAGCAGATAATTCAACACGCCCACATAGGGTTGTGCCCATTTCAAGAAACTTATCCCCACTCATTCCCTACTCAATGCAGAGAATTTTAGATTTTTTGAAGCCAAAAATCTAGTACAGCATTTTGTCAGTTAGAGAATATTTTGAGCTTCTGTGTTTTGCCTCTTGTCCTCCCCACATCCCCCTCCCCCCAAATAAAAATGTGTGAAATGTTGGTATGAAGAAAACCAGGCTATTTTTGATCTTATTTTAAAATGTAACTCCACGGTCCCCATGCAGAACTGAATTTCTTTTTAATGTGCTGTTTTCTTCAACCTAACCTTTCTGTAGGGAGGAGTAATAAGTTTATTGTCAGTATGTGGATATTTTAATTGAAGATAAACGAGTTTTCTTTTTAAACGTCTTCAATATTACATATCTTCAGTTTTATTATCTTAATTTCAGTAGATTGGCAAAGCCAGATAAGCTTAACAACACTAACCTGATTCAGCATTCATTACTGCTGCTAAATCAAATAAGACCTGGCTAATAGAAACATGGCTTGTGCAGCCATTCGTCAATTTAATTAAATATCGTACATTGTATTGCACTTATATGTATATAACAGAGACAGAACTTTATAATCAGTTTGGAAACTCATGCTGTACCCTCTAGCTGGAGGTATTTATCATTTATTGTGAAATCTCTTCTTTTGGAGGAAATCTTTAAATTATTGAATATCAGGATTGCTTGAAGGAATGGAGATGGGTCTAACTCACTTGACTTGCTAGCAAGGTTAGGTCCCATTTCATTCTTGCAAAGGTTGACAAACTTTTTTTGTAAAGGGCAGGATAGTAAATATGCTAGGCTTCATGGGCCATACGGTGTCTTTCACAACCACAGCGCTCTGCTGCTACAGTGTGAAAGCTGCCACAGACAATATGTAAACGAATGAGCATGGCCATGTTCCAATAAAACTTTATTTATGGACACTGAATTTTGAATTTTGTATAATTTTCTTGACTCGTGATATATTATTCTTTTAAAAATTCTTTTCAACAATTTAAAAATATAAAAATGATTTTCAGTTTTGGGGGATAAAAAAGCAGACAGTGAGCTGGATTTGGTTTGTGAGCCCCATTCTACAGGGTCCTATTTCTTACTATATTTCTATTTGATTATTTAAATATTGATGTATTTATTTACTTACCTTTCTTAGGTTATTTGCTCTGTATCTTTGCTTGCTCAGTTGTCCAGAAGTGAAAACTGTGAGTGGGAATGACTTTTTCCTCTAATTCCTTTACCTGCCAGTCTCTGCTCAGTAGTTAGGCCAAAGGAGAATCAGGTGTTCAGCCTCCAATGAGAGTCATTTCTGTTATCAGTTGGTAGTTGCTACTTAATTCTCAAGTTGCAGACAATGCAGCAGAATTGACTTACCTCATTTTCACATTCTGGGAGATGACCTGTTAGACTGGAGGGTGCTGTCAGGTTTCTGGCGTTACTTTCCCTGCGTGGCCATTAACAACGGTGGAGAGCATAAATTGATTCCAGCTCTGAGCTGTAAGTTGTTAGCCTTGCAAACTTGGTGGGCAGACTTGCTGTCAGTGTTTGTAGTGATGGAAATAGCCTGAGCTCAGCTTCATTACTGCACCCTAACTGTCTAATACTTGTGTCACTGGGATTTTAGGTTGTGTTGTAAGAGGATTCTTGTTCCAGAAATTTGCTTCCAGTCATATTCACCTCAAATTTTTATGAGACAATGAATCATTCAAACTTAAGGTTGGCATTGGCTGTTTAAAATGGTTTTCAAGAAAGATTGGATTAATTTATAAGATCCAGATTTTGAGAAATTCTTATCTCTTATGGTGAAAGTTCAGTTTGCTAATAAATCAGTGAGTATTCTGTCATCTGACATTATGGATGCTTGTCTCTTTATAAATATAGAATTAGTCGTTTCAGCTTGCTTTTGGCATTTTTTGCAGGAGTGGACATACTGTTGCTTTTCTGTAACATATCTTCCCGATTCATTCTGGAAAAAAAAATGTGAGACTACTAGTTTCTCACCTGAATTGTGTAACTTAAGGATAGGTTTAGGCACGTGAGTTCTTATTGTTGCCCATTGTGAATGATGACTCTCGGCTTTGGTGATTGTAACCAGCTCGTTAATAGAATTATTTATTAAATTAAAAATTTAACTAGCTGTTCCCTTTGTAAGTTTAGCTAAGTCCTAATCAGATTGCCCTGTGGTTTCCTGCAAATATTTTTAGTCCTTGTTTTGCATCATCCTGGAAGAAAATTTAACAAAAAGATGAATGCTTGCTCCAACTCCTGGCATTTTTATTTACTTATTACTTTTTTTGTTCTGTGGTCTCTCTCTATAAGGTGATGGGAATACATCAAACCTCTCGAAAAATGTTCTGCTGTTTCCTTCCCCCCATTAAGTAACCTATTTGCAAATGACTTGAAAATAATTCCAAGTATTGGAGCGCTTTCTTCCCAACGACTGTGGGCAGTTTTTTAGGTGACGCACAAAGTTCTGTAGGTCAGCTTGAAATCATAACGCTTGCAAGGAAAAAAAAAATTAAAATTGACTTCAAAGGACAACTCTGACACGGTCAATTAATAATTAAAACAGTTTTTTAATGAGCTATGCAATTACCTGTATGTCCCTGGAGACGATGGTTTATGGTATTATTGCAGTGCCCTTTCTTTAGTCATGGCGCATGACATTTGTAATTTAAAGCCGGCTAGACATTAAAGTGACAGAACTTTCATTAACCTTGTCTAAAGTTTGCTGATGACAAATGACTTATAAAACATGCTATTGTCAAAATATACCAAATATTTAAGTACCTTCAAAATCCTGTGGGCTCTGAGAGGCTGTGGATCCTCAGAGAGAGACCAGGGCCACCAGTGTCCTCAGGAATTACTTTATGGGGTCCCTAGTGATTGGCACTATTTCTTCATACTCAGGTAAGTGTTACTTGCTTCAGACGAAAGTAATGGGTTTTTCATGGCTCTTTGGTTCAGGTAGGTTTCTCATGGGTTTTTGTACCACATGACTTGATTCTCTCAACCAGTGGTTTATGACTATTGAATAATTTTTTTCTAAATCTGCCTTGGCTTGTAAACTTTCAAGTCTGAGAGTAGTTTTATATTTTCAGCCTGAAACCGTTAGAACAGTTATGTTTTGATTTTAGCTTTTCTGGTATCTCGCTTTTAAATTCTTAGCCATCCACTTGTGCTATGCCATGCCATATCCCTCTTCATTTTTTTTATGTTTTCTCCCTCTTATTTGAAATAAAAAATTCTCTCTCTCTTTTTTTTTCTTCACAACCAGTGTAGGAGTATCTTCTCTATTTTGTAATTTTCTTCATATATCTTTTAGAGGAATATTTTGAAAGTACTAAAGGAGATCTTACAGAGGGATATCCTTTTACAATTACAATGGTAACAGATATATAGTAATTAACTTTTACTGAGCAGATATTGTATGCCAGGCACGGAGTTAAGAGTTCTATCTCATTTAATCTTCATAGTAACCAGCAGTGATAGCACTACTACTACAGTTACAAATGTGGAAACTAAGGCACAAAGAGATTAAGTACTTGCTTACTGCCACAAGATTTTTAGGGGAGCAAAGATTTCTGAGTGCCTGATACCAAAGATCTTGCTTGCAACCATTTACCAACATGGCCTCTTAACTCACTTTGGTTTTTTCAAAATAAATTCCACGTTTATTTGCTAGGCTTTTATTTTTGTACAGTACAGTAATTTTATCGTCGCAGTGTAAAACATACCAATAAATGTATACTGGCTAGTATGTCAGCAAAAAAGAATTTAATATTATAAGTGAAAGTTGAGTATTTATATCTTATGTGAAAGAATAGTCAAAAGAATTTATAATCACCTTTGAATTCAAATAACAATGCAATATGAAATAACAATACTTTGTAAGTATTTACTATTATTATTATTACCATCTTCTCTGCATTTAATATGTCCTGTTTCTGTTGTGAGTCTATGTCTTATGATTAGTTCCCATAAGATTAAAGGCTACAATACAGCATTCACAACACACTGTCTTTTTGCTTTTGATCATTGTCTATAAACACTATGTAAGTATTATACATTACGAAATATTAAATACTCCCTGTTTCCATCCTATGAAATACATTTCCTACGTATTTGAATACTAGGCTAGATTTCTGCATACTAATCTTAACTATTTTTTGGTCGAAGTCAGAAAGTTGGCATAAAATATAATTGTACAGTTCAATAATTATCACAGAATAAATACTGGCATAACCATTACTCATGTCAAGAAATAGAAGTTTGCCAATAACCCAGAAGTTTCCCTTGTGTCCTCTGAAAATTACTACTCTTCTCTACTTCTTAAAGGTAAGGCAGACTTGAACTTGAATGCCATAGTTTTGTATTTTTCATTTGCTTTTGATATTTTTTAACTTCTTATTGTGGAAAATGTCAAGTATACAAAAGCAGAAGGAATAGTCTATTGGACCCTCAGGTTTCCGTCACTCAATTTTAACAATTATTAACTTGTGGTCAATGTTATTGTATCTGTAATCTCATCTATTTATGCTGCTGCCCCTCTCATCATTTTAAAGTAAATTGTGGACATTATATCATCTCATTTATAAAGGTTTCAGTATATAGCTCTAAAATACAGAATTCTTTTAAAAAGATAAGCACAATACTATTTTTATACCTAAATGAACAGTAATTCCTTTGTATCAACAATATTCAGTCAGTATTCAAATTCTATAATTATCTTATGTTATTATTACTTTTTACAAAAATGTTTTGTTTTTTTGACTTGAGCCAAATAAATTCCATTTATTACAACTGGATGATAAATATATCAAGTCTCTTTAACCTGTGTCTTTCTCCAATTTGATTTTGCTTCTTTTATAGCCTCATGATGTTGTTTAACATGTTTGTTTATCTTGATTTTCTGTAAATCACACCAGAAGTATATATGATTCAAGTCTGATTTTCTTTTTTGGGGAGAACGGGTATATGAAGGGCAACAGCATTACATAGGTAGGTGTATAACATCTGTACCTTTTTGCATGTGTATGATGTTAGTGATTCTTTCAGTAGGGGCTACAAGATGGTGATAATCTTTATTCTGTCATTACTTCTTCATAAAGAGAAACTTTCATCATTTAAGCTACAATACATATATGAAAGGCGAGATAAATGATAGATTCTTTACTTTTATTTACTGATTGTCCAAATAATTAGTAGGTTCTCTAGCATCCTTGAAAGGTAATCATGGGAGTTTTGTTTTGTTTTAGTATTTTGAGAGTAGCTTTAAACATACTTATGCTTCAATCCATTACTATTATTCTAATAATGCTTAACTATTCTGCTTTCCCAGTAAGAGCCTCTTCGTCTTGGTTTCTGAGACCTATTATCTTGACCCTGGAATCTTCGTTAGCATCCTTCTTCCCTGTTAATAATAAGATAGTCCAAGTATATTTTATAAGGTTTTTATTTTATTTTATTTTATTATTTTATTTTATTTATTTTATTTTATATTTTATTGTTGACACTTGGAATCAGCTCTTTCTTGTAGGAGCTTGTTTCTTTTATTGGATGGTGTTATTTAGAAACCATAATCTGGTGACTAGGGGATACTTATTGCTTTGGGGTAGACCATTGTTTTTAGATCTTTTTAATGTATAGAGTCCTGTATCCTTATGTTGATGTAAGGATAAAATGCATAATGACTTCATCTTGACCCTTCAAATTCAGGACTACATAGTTTTTATTTAACATAATGCCTTTACTTAAATCATGCATTTGTATCTTTGTTCACTTATACCAAAAATCCTGCTTCCTAATGATACCAATATTGGAGGTTCTCAGACTGGGATACATCAGGCATATGCTGTTACAGTATCTGGTAGGGAAGGGTTGGCATCCGCATTTTTTTCTAATGCTCACCAAAAGTATGAAAACCATTGATCTATTTTATGAACTATTTAAAGCTGTAGATATTTAAACTGTGCCTCACATTTTCTTCTAAGAAATCCCCCTTTTCTTTCTTAATTGACCATATTCTTGATGAGCCACCTACATACCATCTGAATTCTATTTTCTTGTTTAACTCACTGCTTTACACATGTAATAGAAAAGACTGCAGTTATTTAACTCCTCTGAAAGCTAGGCTCTAGTTACCTTTGACCATTTGGGATACTAAAATACAGGTGAACCTCACAACTAAGGCTCCGCCTGAGGCCAGAGGGAGAATCCTCTCTGTTTTGAGCAGAATGCCTGGTAGTGGAGTAGATTTGCTTAAGGGCAATTCTGTATTTGATAAAATATCAGAGCAATTTATGTCCTTGTACCCTTGTTCCTTTTCTTTCCTCTTATGCAGAAATGTTAATTGACAATCAAAGGAGTAGCAAGTGCATACCTGAATTCACAAGCCTTTGGGGGCCATCTTTAATACTTCTGTGGATTCAGGCCTGGTTTGGGTTATGCATTCTTTCATCCATGCTCACCGGAGAGTGTCAGTGTTTTCCTTGTTCTTGCTTCTGTAGTCAGAGTTCTGAAATCTGACTCTGGCTGGCCATTTTATTACTTCTTTCTTAAAACAGACTATATAGGGCTGTGTGGGTCTATCTAACTTTTAATTGATTTAGTATTGATAATTGGAGGAAGAAGAGTTAGGTATTCTGTAAATGAATTTTAAAAATCTAACCACATTGTGATGATCTTTTAACTTCATTTAATATCATCTTAGCTTTGTTTTGTGTTTTTAAATTTACAGACTTTACTATTTTAATGTTCTTGGGAGGAAGGCGAAGTGACCACTGTTTTCTCACTTTAAGGTACAAAATGAAACTTCAGAGCAAGCTCTCTGATTTAAGTCACATGTATTATAAGTGCTAGAACAAATGATTATGTCTGATTCCTGATACTCTTTCTGTTATAAAACAAAACTCTTAAAAAAAAGAATTTAAAGTAGCTTCCAGTATTACAATGCAAGTAAAATAATTTTAGGAGAGGTCATAAACCAATTAGAAGGAGAGAGTGAGAATCCTGCTAAATGCTTGGGATGAAATTATTTTTAGGTTTTGGCACTAAATTGAGCTTGGAACTTTCTGATTGTTAGCCAAGACATAAAGGGAAAACTTTGGCTCATATTATACTTATCTGATTAAAGAAAGCTCATGAAATCATATGGAACGCAGACATTTTCCTGGCACTGAATTCTGTGAAGAATACATTGGATGATCCTGCTAAGGGATATTTGTAACAATGAATTAGATCTTCACCGAAGATTTTGTAAAAGATATAAAAATAAATTCAAATAAACTATTTTCATACTCTTCTTAACCAATGTCATGTGAATTCACTGGCAGAGTTTTACACTTGAGATATGTCAAACACTAAGTACAGTGTTTATGGGAAGCATTTACACTAGGTTTTAGTGTTGGTGTGATATATCTTTATCCATCTTGTTATTTTTAACCTATTTGTGTCTTTACATTTAAAGTGCTTTTCTTGTAGTAAGTATATAGTTGGGCTTGATTTTTGTTTTTGTTTTAAATTCTATCTGACAATTTTAATTTGGGTATTTAGAACATTTATTTTTAATGTGGTTATTGACATGGTTAGGGTAATTCATCTTGCTATTTATTTTTTTTTCTCCTATCTGTTCTTTATTATCTTTTTCTTTTTTTTCTGCCTTTTTTTGTGTGTTGAGTACTTTTCGTGTTTCTAATTTAGCTGTTCTGTTGGCTTATTGGCTGTAATTCTTTAAAGGGTATTTTTTATGATCGTTTTAGGATTTAGTATACATCTTTAACTTGTCAAAATCTATCCGCAAGTGATATTATACCACTTATGTGTAGAATAAGAACCTTTCATCTTTTACTTTTATTTTCCTCTCCCAACCTATGTGCTACTTTTGTCATATATTTTATTTTTACATAATGCTTATAAACTTCACAACACATTATTATTTTTGTTTAAAGAGTCAATTAGCTTTTTAAAATAAACAATTTAAATATTTAAAGATACCTTTTAAATAATAAAAGAACATTCTTATACATTTACCCATGTAGTTATCATTTTTGGTGTACTTTTCTCTGTGGACTCATATCAGATGAGTCATCTGATATGATTTTCCCTTTGCTTGACAATTTTTCTTGACATTTCTTGTAATGCAGACCTATTGATGATGAATTTTTTCAGCTTTTGTTTTTGGAAGAGAATTTCGGTGGATATTTAATTCTAAGTTGACAATTTTTTTTCTTCACATGCTTTAAAGATGTTATCCCACTGTCTTTTTGCTTGCATTATTTCTGATGAGAAATCTGATGTTATCCTGTTCTTTTTTTCGTATGTACATTACGTGTCATTTTTCCCTGGCTCTTTTTAAGGTTTTCTCTTTATCACTGGTTTTGAACACTTTTATAATGACATGATTGGATGTAGTTTTTTTCCTTTTTTTTTTGTACTTGGAGTTTATTACACTTCTTACATACGTGGTTGTTCATAGCTTAATGATTATTTTTGTTTTATTTTTAATTCTTCTTCTTCTTTTGTCTCTGTTTCACGGGGTAGTTCCTATTGTTTTGTCAAAGAAACAAATCTTCTGAAATTTCTAATCTACTGTTAATATTATCCAGTGGTTTATTTTTCCTTTCTTTTTTTCTTCTTTCTTTTTTCTTTTTTTCATTTCACGCGTTGAAGTCTACCTGTAGAGGTTCCATTTGGGCTTTTAAGAAAATGTCTTCCCTGTCTCTATTTTGAACACCTGGAATATGCTTATGTTATATATTTTAATGTCTTTGTTAATTCTACCATTTATGTCAGTCTGGGTCGGTTTTGTCTGATTAATTTTTCTTCTCAATATAGATCTTATTTTCCTGCTTCTTTATATGGCTGCTAATCTTTGATTAGATGGTAGACATTATGAATTATTTTTTATTTGGTGCTGCATATTTTTGTATGTACTTTTGATCTTTATTCTAGGATGCAGCTATGTTACTTGGAAATAGTTTGATCATTTCGGTTCTGCTTTTAAGATTTATTAGGTTCACCTGGAGCAGTGTTTAGTCTGGGGCTGATTGTTCCCACTACTGAGGTATAGTACCTTTCTGAGTACTCTGTCTAATGATTAGCAACTATGAGATTTTCATTCTGTCCAGTGAGAACAAGTACTATTCCCAGCCCAGAGTATGTTGCACACTGTTCCCTCTCATGTTTCAGATAGTGTTGTTTTTTCTCCACAGCTCCAGGTAGTGCATCACATTCATGCACTAATTAGTGCTCTGCCAAATACTTATGAGGGACTCTCTGCAGATCTTTGGGGTTCCCCCTCTGTACACTCTCCTTTCCTTGGCACTTGTATCTATAAACTCGAACTGTCTTGGTCTTTGGGCTCCATCTCAGTTTCCTCTCCCTAGGTTGTGTCCTGGATATTCTCTGGAAAGTAAGTTAGAGGGAGTAGTAAGGTTCATTTAATTTGCTTCCTGTCCCTCAGGAATTATGGTCCTTGTTGCCTCACGTTCAGTGTTTTGAAAGCCCTCATTTCTTTCATTATGTCTTTGTTGTTGTTGTTTCAGGTAGGAAGGTAAATATTTATTTATTTATTTATTTTTTATAAATAAATATTTGTTATAATATTTATTATTTCATATTTGCTGGAAGTTCAAGTCTTAAATGTAAAACTTAAAAAACTTAAATGTAAGTTTTAAATAGCTACTAATTAATGCTGAATTCTTTGATAGCTGGGTTGTGATGACATTAAGTATTCACTGGGTGCTTCTGACTATTCTTTCAGAGATGAGTATAAAGAAATCAGAGTGGCCAACTACAAAGCCGAAGTTGGGGGTGTAGCTGTATTAGTCAGCTTAGGCTGCTGTAACAAAATAACAGACTGGGTGGCTTAAAGAACAGAAATTTATTTCTCATACTCCTAGAGGCTAACAAGTCCAAGATCAGGTGCCAGCAAAGTAGATTTCTTTGTGAGAGCTTTGGGTGACATCTTGCTGTGTGCTCACACGACCTCTTTGTGCATGGAGAGAGAGAGAGAGAGAACGAGCAAGCTCTCTGGTGTCTTTTCTCATAGAGGCACTAATTCCATCACCAGAAACGCACTTTCATCACCTCATCTAACCCTAGTTACCTCCCAAAGACCCTGTCTTTAAATACAATCACATTGGGGGAGTTGGGGCTTTAACATACGAATTTTGTGGGGATACAAACATTTAGTTCATAACAGCAGCCATAAGTGAACCTGAATCTTTTCTGTATGATTTGTGCGGTTTGCGATTAAGGCCCCTGACCCATACATCTGCTGCGATCTTTTTCTCACTGGTCCAGGAGGTTCTGTGGCAATATAAGGAACACTTTACCCATAATAGACTAGAACCTTACCTGTACTTTTCTAGTGAGAGAATTTATATAATTCTTTTCAAAGTGCCAAGAACTTATTCAGTTCTACTGGATTAAAGAGTGCAAAATTATCTGCTTAAATCAGGAGCAACTTGGAGGAAGAGATCAGGACTGTGCAGCCTATTGGGAGATCTGCATTTATAAGGAGATGGCTTCAGCAAGGATAAGTCATATCTTAACATCTTAGTCTTAAATGACAGATTCGTTGCAAAGAAAATGGATGTGGATGGAATCAGTGCCATGTCTTTGTGGCAGCATTTCAGAATAATGTGTTGTAGCTCAAGTTTTGCTTGTGTTTCTTCCTTCGTTTAATATCAGAGTCAGAAGCCTGATCAGACACAGTACTGTTTTTTATTCCTAATCAATGCTTGTGGACAGGGGAAATCTGTAAGGGTAGTAATGAAATAAAAAATATTCTATGAATGTGGTGGTTGAATTTTATATTAGTTGTTAATGTTGTATGAATGCAAATATATTTATTTCGTTACAGAGATTCCAGGATGTCAATATGCCCTTATATTTGTTCAGAATTATATGTGGCATCAGAATTTTGTATCTTAATTTACACTATAACTTGTTAGCTGTCTTTTCTCTGAACATCTGAGAGAGATTTTTCTTCCCAGTTTTCAAAATAATTGAAAAATAAAATTGTGACTATGATTTGTTAACTAATGCATCTTCTGCCAGGCTTCTAGTAGCAAATAGGATTATAAAATCTTACACGTTAAGTTTATATTACTTGCTCTGTAACTACTCATAGAATCCTAGGACAGTTTAAAAATAAAAAAAGGTTTTGCAGATTTGCCCAAGGGTTACAAAGTGCCATAGGAAATATATGCATGGATTGTGGAAATTGTCTTTTAGTTGCTGCTTTACAGTGAGACCAGGTTGTTTGTGGCGTTTGAGTCCCTTTACATAGGACAACGTAACCTGCTCCTTACAGTGTTTCCATGATGTCCTTATTAAGGAAGAGAGGCTTCTCTTCTTACGGTTTATCTAAAAAATTATTATTGTTTACTAAAAATCATAACACAAAATAAAAAAAAACAAACAAAAAACAGGTTTTATTCACTCTGGGGAGTGAATAAATATAGCTCTGGGGAGCTATAAGAAGGACTGACACACCACTTCCCACTGTCAAATGGAGTAGTCACTAGCCACCTGCGGCAATTCTAATTTAAATTAAAAATTCAGTTACTCAGTCACAATAGCTACATTACAGGTACTCAGTAGCCACATGTGTTTATTGGCTACCATGTTGGACAGCGCAAATAAGAACATTTCCGTCACACCAGAAAGTTCTACAGAATGGCACTGCACTAGAGGTTATTTTACAGATTTGTTTAACTCAAAATATGGTTGCTGTAGTGGTGTTTTAAATCTTAGAATTGCAGTAACTAAGGGACAGACAGCAAGACACAAACAAAAACATGCTACAAGGAAGATTACTGTGGGACGTTGATGTGTTCTTGTCACTGTATGTGCTCCTAATATTAGGACTGTTTTTTTTCCCCCAAAAAATATTATCTCTCAAAAAATGTCATTATACATATATATGTGTGCGTGTGTGCGTGTGTGTGTTCTTATAAAAGATCTCATTATATAGATCGATCTCTCAATTACATTTTGAATCAAAATGGCCTTCATGAATATTTGTTTATGATGCTTAAAGAAGTCACTTGCCAGAGTCAGATTAAAAAAGAAGGGATAGAAATTACAGATTTAGTGATTTAGGTATGATCTCTCAATTATGATAATGTTGGCTGTTATTGTAAACAAACCTTTTAAAAAACAGGTAAAATAATATTGCAAGTGTTTGCTAAAGGAGATCACAATTATGTGCCTGCAAGATGTGTGAAAAACTGTCCTATTTAGCAAATTGGTGCTTGTAGCAATTGTGTCATACATGAATTTTAAAAAGTGCTGTGTCTCAAACAACCTTCAGGGGAAGATGATTTGCTTAGGAAAGTATCCCTAAAAAACCCACTGTAGTGATAATGAAAACACTTTCGTGCCTGGGGAGTTCTTAATGAAATGTGAGAGGAAAGAAAACAAAATGCTTTTGTAAGTTAAATATGCTCCGTAATATTCCATGTGATTTTGAACATGTACATATAACTAAACGAAGGAAATACACTTAACATTTAGCTATCTCAATCTCAGTCCTAAAAGTTAATATAGTGAAATGTTTAAAAAAAAAATGCTTCTCTTTTGAGGGGATCGTCTCATATGAGAAGTGGGAGATTTTATATTTAGGATTCACTTAAATTTGGATATATTAAATGTCTACTTCTAGAGATGATCTTACTTTTTTTTCCAAAGAAACCCTTAGCATTTGCAGAAAAGGAATGACTTCAGTTTTTTAAAGCAATGAAAGTAAAATCACAAGACAGCTGAATAATCCCCTTAAAATAATAATGTTAAAAAATATAAAATTTATGCTTATATTAATGTGCTAAAAGTGCACAGAAAAATAAAAACCTCGAATGAAACAAAATGCTAATAGTGGTTGACTCTGGGCAGTCAGATTCCTGTGATCTCTCTTTGCTCTTTTATTCTTTTCTGTTTCATTTTCTATGATGAATATGCACTAGTTTTATAATTAGAATAAAAAGAAAAGTTGTCATTTAAACGGAACATATTAAGGAGAACTCTTGATTAGATTTATAGGTCCATACTTTGTACCTTAAGTAAAGGGACAGAGCTTCTTTGAACAAAGACTAGTTCTGTGTGGGCACTGGATGCTTTTCTAAGAGTAAACGCATCATCTAGCCAGCACCTCTTGTTTGTTTTCATCTTTAACAGTTTTCAGAATTTCATGCAAAAAATAAGTCTTAGCAATTCTTTACATAAGAATTGTGAAGATTTTGTTTTCTTTATCATATATGAATAACATTGCATGGCCCATCCAAGGTCTGAAATATCCCAAATTCTAGCTGCCAGGATGCATGGTACTCAGAGGAAGGATTGTCCACATGTCAAATAGTTTAAAAGTGTTCAGCTCTTTTCAGACTATTTCACATTAATTTCTGGCGAAATAATTTAGAAAGATTACTTTGGAGGTGAAAGTAATTTAGGCCTCCTTTTTCTTTTGTCATTGACTTACTATGACCTTGAGTAAGTCAAATTATATGCTTCTGGTTCCCTCTGTATCACTCCTCATTTGACACCTTACGGAAGCTTTTTTGGGGGAAATTATTTTGACCTATTTGGAAGAATTGCATGTTCTAAGAAATTTTAAATCAAAATTTTTCTTGGAATGCTGTTTCTCTTCTTTTTCTACTCTAGCTCCATTTGTTACATCACCCAGATTCAGTAACAAAATGACTTACTTCTTTGCATGTTGTTATGAAGAATGGAAGAAAAGAGGATGAGAAACTGGCTGTATTTAGAACGAGACTTTTGCCAAGATATCCCAGGGGATGTGAACTCCTTAGGTACTAGAAGACTAACCTTCTTTACCATTTTACAAAATGCGATACAGATGACCTGCATGTAAAATGTAGTCTCTGTTGCTTTGGACATCACTTGACACTAAAAAGCTATGCATTTTGTATTTTTGCATGTCGGAATCTTAGCCAGAGGAATTAAAAATAAATATTTAAGTAGGTTCCTGACTTTTCCTATCAAGGAGGCACTGAGACAGGCAATATGCTTAGCAAGTCTTTTTGTTCGCCTGTTTTTGTGCTGCAGAAAAATGTGATGTTTGCCTCTGATGATTCCAAATGCGCATGCATTATATGATCAGGGCAGAGTATAGAATAAGTGCTATCTGTGGAGGGCTATGTGATAACATGTGACTCTGGTGACAGAAATAAATGTGCCTTGGCAAAGAGGAGCCATTAATCTGGATGAAAATATTACCGCACAGTGTGTGGATTAATCTTGGCACTTTCATGGCAGCAGCCCTCATATATAAACCTACTGTATGTTCTCACAAACACCAGATCAGTAGACAGCTGTGCACACGTTAACTGTGACTCTTGTGGGGCACTTGGATAAAATCTCCCCTTGTTTCCAAGAATGAATTTCTAAATGCTTTGGTCCTGAAAATCGATTTTTAGTTTAAACAAGATTAGCAATGTGGGCATTTTAGCCTTTTGGGTTTGATATTTTAAAAATAAAACTTTTTGATTATTTTGCTGCATTCAGGACACCTGAGCTAATAATATATGAGGCGATTAAAAAGTTAATAGAAATCTTCTTGTCTAGTTTAGTTGATGCTCGAGGCTGGCTAATCAAAAAATTTCTAACAGATTATAAATACATTCATGTACATATGTATTTTCTTTTTTTTTTTTTAAATTTGCCGGTATTAGATGTCAGGTCAAGACATTTTCTTTTCAAGCTGGAATTTCCTGTCGTCTTTCTTGTATAAAGCATGCCCAGAATTCAGTTTCTATGATTTCCAATCCATGTCTATCTAAATTGGAGTAGTAACTTAAAGAGATTGTGAAACCATCTCAGTGCAGAATCCTTCTAGACTTTTACTAAATTTCACCCTGAAATTTTTCCGTTATCTAACCTGCATCTGGCTCGATGATAATTTTTAAGTGACTCATCTTTATGACGTTCTTTCGAACATTCTGCTTAATTTTGATAGAAGTGATGAATCACTTTCTTTTTACACTCAGAGTTCATTGATATACATGGTATCATTTGTTTATATACTGTTTAATTACACTTTGAAATTCCATTAACATACCCAACTGGAATAAACAGGTTTGGAAACAAACCCAATGAACTCATGTTAAATATGCAACTCAACTGGTGGGGCCAGCCATGCATGGCCATACTAGAGAAGCCCACATATATGACTGACTGTTCAGAATACCCTGAACATCAGTTAGCATGTTTTACAGAGGGATTGGAGATCATTGTTTAATCAAGCCTGTCAGGTTTTTCTATAAACATTTATAAATAGCTACAGTTAAAAACTGATAGAGAATTTAATCTTTACTGTTGTTTTCCTTTCTCTTTTTCAAATTAAAAGCAGGGTATGGCTAAATTAAGTAAATACTAATGAAACTTGTTAAATGAGATACACATCAGCATTGCTATTACAAGGGCTGAATTAACTGTTTTACTACTTTGGGTATTTATTATGTATGTAGTATATTAATTGATTGATTTGTGATGCTGTTCAAAACTTTCAAAAGTAAAGAGCAATGTGCTCCCTAATGTGAAAGAGAATTGGAGAAGTGAAATTGTCAATGACTTTAGTATAGTACTGACGGTGACAGGATTCTAGCAGCACCATAGATACCCATATACTATATCAGAAGTGTATTACCAGAGTGAATCTGGCCCCTACCATTCCGGTTAAATAAAAGGCTTTTTCTTTTCCTCCTCCTCCCTTCTCCCACTTCTTGTCCTCTGCCTCCTTCCTCTCTGCTCCCTGCCCTCTCCATCCCTCTTGCTTTATATTTTATTCCACTATAGAAAATGCATGGGAGACTTTTTAAACAGTGACATTTATGATGGTGATAGATGTGTGCTTCTACCAGACCAAGTCCAGGTGTTGCTATTGGGAATACAAAGAAGGAGTTGAGTTAAGCAAATGTTTACTTAAAAAGAAAAAAGAGTGAAAGAAAGATACTAGAGAATGTTAATTGGGAGGGATTCAAGTACCAGGGACACAATGAAGGATGTAAATGTAAATGTTAGGACACTTTTGAAAGGAAAACTTGGTCGAGAAGAGTTTATAGAAGCAAATATTTCAGGAACTGTTGATTTCGAGACTGACACACTCATTGCCAAAATAAGAATGGACATATCTTAAATTTCACTGAGAAGGATTACAGATATATTCAAAATTATATGAAGAAGCAATCCCAAGATCATCTGATTCAAGCCCCAGTGAAAACAGTAGAATAGTCTAAGAATCTTCGCCTTTCTCATTACGGAACAAAGTACATTCTTTAGCCTTTCCTAGTTGAACTGATGCAATGATCAGTGGACCTTGAATTTAAGGAAACAAATTTCTGTTTATCTTAAACCTCCCGTATTGTGCTTTGTATGCATTCATCTTATTCTTTTCATTATTCTTAACTTAGTCATCCAGATTGCTGCTTAAAAAGGAAAATTACCCTAAAACAGACTTGGCAAATAAACAAATCTATCACTGTCTAGGGTTTCTGAATCCTTTTTCACACATCTCTTATAAGAAGAGAAGGAACTGTTTTCTTTAATATTGAAAAGTCATTACCTGGAGCACTCCTAATCAACCTTGGTCCACAAGTTGAATGATTCAGTAGAATTTAGAGGGTTCTGACATTCAGAGAACAGCAGCCAACTGTCAAAAAACGGTAGGAGATGGTAATAATGACCTCCATTTAAGGTCACTGGTGCTTGAACGCATGCGGTATTTTGGCACTAGCTATGCCATATCCTGCTGTTCGTGGAACTGGTGCCAGTTTTACTGTGTGGGGCCAAAAGAACTTTGAGTGTAGTGACAAGAGGCAAAAGAGCTTGAGCTCTAGGCTTTGTGTGATTGATCCATAAGGGAAGATTTATCTGGACTGGGCATGTCTGTCTGATTTTTCTCTTGGTAGGGACTTGAAGAAATCAGTGAATGAGGCAAATATTAAGTTCTGATCCTTTAACAGATAATGACAGCTTTACTCTGTGTTTCTGTCTCCTAGCACCCAGTAGGTGCTTGATTGTTGGAAAAAAGATCAGCTGAACTACATTTTCTGGCTAAGAAACATGGTGTAGATGTCTAATAAAATTAATCTGTTGGATTTGCAAAAGTGATGATGTTACTTGTACACATTCAAACAATGATAAGTATTTCCCTTGGGGTTATAAGCATAAAAATACTTAGTGACCTCCTAACTTTATTGATGTTTATTTGTGAAGAATGATTAAATAGTATCCTTGCCTCTTTTAAGTTGCTTTAATCATTCATTGTTAAATAGAGGTTTAAGCCATCTGTCTCTGCCAAGATCTGCATAGATATGGAAGACTGTATTATAGAAACACTTAAAAAAAAACAACACTCTAATAATCTGTTTATACTATTATTCTCCAGGCATTTTCCTAAAACAACTTTAAGTAAATTTCCTACCAACTAAACTACAAATTTATCTGTTAATTAAAACTATTTTTGTTGACTAGGTCTCAGTGCTCTTGAGGCCTGTGGGAATTTTACTTAGCAATCTTTTCTCTTGAAGATAAGATAGAAAACAGGAAACCTTGTTAGGTTTAAAAGGAAAAAAATACAAAACTGTCCGTTTTCTGATATCAAGGTACATTCCTTTGAGAAGCAACATTCCAAATGGCTAATCTAGTTAATTCTCAGTGGTACAAGATAGGGCAAAGGGGATTGACCTTGTTTTGGCACTTGATTTCATTTTATTTTATACCAAGTGCTTTTTAAGCAATTCTGCCTCATCACTATTCCATAGGAGTAGGCGTCATTAACCTCAGTGAAGAGTTTATTACAAGCCATTGTTAGAACTTGTTTTTGAATAATGTTACTCCATTATTTAAATGAGACAAACTACCTATACCCAAAGTGAATCAACAGAGTTTAAAATTGTTCAAAATATGGAAAGATAAGATTTGGGGGTGTGATTTGGGGCAGGGTTGCTAGTGTGAGTGTGCATGTTTGGGAATGAGTATACATGTGCCTGTACACATGCACTATCTGAAGATACAGTATGAATTTTCCTCGAAATAAATTGGGTTCATAAAATTGCTTCTTTCCCAACCGATGCAAAATATGGCAAAGAAACATAAGCAATCATAAATAATGGCTGTATACGCCATTTGGGTCAACTTCAACAAGACATGGGCCACTCAATATATTCCAGGGCGGCAGTCCTGGATCTACTCTGGAACTTTTAAAATGTTTCAAGTGAGAGCTGGGTAGTTAGTCACAGGTGGAACCTGAGTTATGCATTCCGACTTCCTTTATGGGCTGTAGATCACCTACGACACTGACTACTATTTCATTGTAATCCTACCGAGTTCTCTCTGGCAAGGGAATTACCAGGTACCCAGCTTTGCATGTCTGAAAACCCGTCAGGAGCTCTAGTATTAAAAGGATTATTTGTTAATGAGGTTGCGAGAGACAAGTACTGGATATTGATGGTGATTTAATATTGTATGCTGAATGAATGGTGTTTCACTTACCTAACGGTGCTTTTTTGTTTTCCATTTCTTTAGCAAACTTTCCTCCTTGCCCCCTACTTTGTAGTGGAATTTGAGATTCAAGAAGTAGGGCATTCTCAATTATATAAAGACATTATAGCATTTTAGAGATTTTTAGTCAGAATGTAAATTATAGGTTAAAACGTAGTTTGAGTACTTGAATGCCAAGTACAATTGTACTCGGTAAATATTAGTGATCTCCACGAGGACCACAGATGTATCAAGGCCACTTCTTCTTACTGTTGATGAATTAAAATCTTAAAATAATAAATTCTTGTTGGATCTTATGTATGGGCTACAGGAGCCCAGTAAGACTTTAAAGTCAGTGCACCTTTGGAAGGGGCTCAAGGTCACAGTCACCACTCTGTCTTTGAAAACGTGCGAATTGCCTCCCAGACACATTTATTTTGCCTTAACACTGCAACTGTGTTCCATCTAGGGGTTCTGCTGACAGCACCACCACACAAGTACAGTTCCCTTTCTGTGCATCAGCACAATTGGAGATTGCAATGCTGCTTGTGGCCTTTAGGATTTAGTCATGGAATGTAAGGAATTTTCAACAGGAAATGTATCTGGCTTTGAAATATTTTCATCTGCTGCAGTCGCTTAACCTGCATGCCTTTTTGGTGTCAGCATTTAATTCTAGGATTTCATCTGGAATGTGTGTGTATATGGTTTTCTATCTCTATAGTTACCCATTCGATGCTGTTCATGTACAATCCCTGTTACCATTAATAATCACATAAGCAGTGCTAGCAGATTTGGGCAAATGCTCCATTTCATCTATACCTGAGAACATAAAACTTTTATCGGCAATATAATTTAATTTTACTGTACGTTTTTGGTGAGGATGCAGCCACGAAGTCAGCAAAAAGTACAAGTTGTTTTTGGGTGGCTCATTTGTGTTGTATTGTACTTATATGATTTAGCTGCTTTTTGAGTCTTCAATAATACATACAATATCAACGTCACCTTTAAGATAAGCGATTTAAGCAAAAGTCAAAATAGTAGGTATATTATTTTATTGCCAAAGAAAGGCTTATTTTTGCCCTCTATATAATTAATGTTCTCAGCCAGTTGCCAATAGAATTTGACATAGCAGAGTCTGGTGCATAGTAGGTGCACAATAAATGGGTGTAGCTGTTATTGCGGTTGTTATTGAAGGCTCAGAAATGAGTGAAGGACACCTAGGAGTTGAAATCTCAAGGCTCTTGTGAGGAACATTGGGCGAAGCTGGCATAATGTCACATTTTAGTGTATACCTTATTATTTTCAAGAGTCTCAAACTTAGCCCCACTAGGAGATGAATTGCATTTGGAGTAGTTCAAAGCCAATGTGAGTGTGTTTACATGTGGTATTTTATTATATTTAAAGAAATTTAGAACATTCAATAAAGATTGAGTCAGGACCATCTTATCTTACTCATCCTTAAAAATGTCTTGTTCAGTGCTAGGCACAGAATAGACACTCAGCAAATATTTATTGGCCAACTAGCTCAGGGCTGAATATATAGGAGATGTGTAGTTTTGTTGAATGACTGATCGAAAATGTAGGATTCACTGTAATCAAGGAAGGGGACCCATTCTCTAAGGAAGTTTGTAATGTGACTATGTCATATCTTTGCCTTTGGCTGGTCTTCTACCAAGGATGTTATTCTGTCTGTGCTTTATTGAGATAACTACTATGTACTTGGCAACCATTGTTACTTGGTGATTGAGATAAATCATCTTATCTTGGTATATTAAATGAGTTCGAAATGTGAGAAATTTAGTATTGAAATGAGAGTTTTTGAAGAAATTTGGTATTGAAATGAAAGAGAATTTTTAATCCAATTTTTGCATCCTGAAATTACCCAATAATCTGGTAAAGGGAATTGCTTCCTTGCCATCTGCACCAGTTCTCCACCAGAAGCGCACTCCTGTGAGCAGAGTGCTTAACCACTCAGCTGGAAAATTGTCCGTTTTCATAGGAACAATATTTTAGGTCCTAGAACATCTATGGAGCGTTTTCTCAAAAAATCTCACCATTTTCTGACAAACCACACGGATGTGCCTTTCATTTTGTAGTACCTTTTTTTTAAAAAAAATAGTAGTGTATATATGTGTGCAAAGCTTTCCTGAGAGGCTGGTTTGCTGATTGATTCAAGATTACACATCTTGATTTTGTTTGCTTGATATGAGGAGCACAAATCATTTATCTTTTCGTTCTAACAATGAAATAGTGATCTGTGTGAAAGTCAATGGGCATGTGAAGCATTTGACTAATAGGGAAACAATATTTGGCATGTTGCATTTGGGAGGCAAACTCATAGAAAAGTGGTTAATTCTAGATTTATTCATGCTCCTCAGAGTTTATAGGAGTGAGTTTAGTGGGAAGGATGAATTTTGAAGCAAAAGGGACAGGTGTGTGTATGGTAGACTAGATGAGATGATCCTATTGTCCAATGGCTTTTTAAATTATTGATGTAACACAAATGAATCTCGGAATAAATACTCTGAGTAAAATAAGCCAGATAAAAAAAGGCGCATACTGTATGATTCCTTTTATATAAAATTATAGAAAATGCAAAATAAGCTATAGTGAGAAAAAGTGGATCTGTGACTGCTTGAGAGGTGGTGGTGGGTGGTGGCACAAGAAGGAGGGATTACATACAGATGGGTACAAGGAAGTTTTGGGGGTAGTGGTGGGTATGTTTATTATCTTGATTGTGGTGATAGTTTCACAGCTGTATACATATCAGATCTTACTAAACTGTAACTTTATATGTGTGGAGTTTATTGTGTGTTAATTATACCTCAGTTAAGCTATTAGAAAAAAATATAATTTTTGTGGCACTTGCCACTTTCTAATCACCTAATTAATTGTTTAGCATCTGTCTCTTATACTACACTGTAACCTCCAAGAAGACAGGCTCTGTTTTTTTGTGTTTTTTTTTTTTAATCTGTGTTCTCGGTGCCTAACCTGTGAGAGAGGTACCTACTAAGTACTCATTTCAGTATGATGTCTGAATAAATAGCCATATTATGTAGCTAAGCCACAGACAGCTATCATTTACTGAGCACTTGCAATGTACTATGCTAAAAATACATTACTTTATTAATCTTCATGACATGTTTCTTATTATCCCCATTTTATAGAAAAGAAAACAGCTTAGAACAGTGAAGAAACATGCCCTAGACCACTGGCTAATAAGTGGAGAGAAAACTAAAATCAAGGCTGTCTGATTTAAAGTCTGTGATAACCTTGTACTTGGGCCCTTTGGCATTTCTTGATAGTTTATGTGGATTTTCATGAAGCTGTGACAGGGAGATTTGCAAGACTATAAGACTCAGTTCCTAGCACTCACATTCAACACAATAGGAACTCAATAAACATTTAAAAATAAATGAATGAATGAACCTAGTACTGTAAGGTCTTCTTACAGGAAAATCCTTTTCCTTTTGCTTATTTTCCCAGTAATAATAGGGCAAAGTTGTCATCGTACACTGCGCCCTGTTTGTATTGCCTGAAACCCTAATGCCATGCAGGATAGGGTACGCGGAAGAAAACACCTTTGGGGGAGGGAACGTGGGTTTCTGCCAGCAGATCCAGCCAGGCCCCTGAAGGGTCTCAGGAACACTTTTTCTCCATTGTCACATTTGAGGTTTTATGCCAGGAGAGGGAGGGAAATGGCATATATGTAAATTTCTTCGCCGTTGTATTATTTGATAGGTACCTATAAAAGGTAGTTGATTTTTGTAGGCCAACATTAAAATTCCAAAAAGGGATTATAAAAGTGTTTGCATAGTAATATTATAACGGGGTTGGAATATTCATTCCCCCCTCCCCCCTTTTGGTTATAATACCAATGCTAAGAATTGTAGAATACAAAGAATGGTTACATTTCTGAAACTTTATACTTTACTTAAGGTAATTGCATTTTAAAAATAAAGCAGTTATAACATCAGTTTATCTCCAGTTTTGTGTGTTTAATGGTAGTGCATTAAATTTACAAACACTGCCAAAATTTTTTGAGTTTAGCCTAAAAGTAGTAGTTTCTAAACAGTGATGTTCTCATATACTGCTAGTTAGAGGTCACATTGGGATTTACACAGACTATTTTCCCTGTAACTGCTCTTTTAAAAAAAATACTTAGGAATGCTTTATTAGGCCCATTAAAAACAATCCCTTGTAGGAAAGTGGAATATACCACTGATTTCATTAGATTCATCGTTCATTAATATTCTCTAATTTCTTTGTTTATTCATTCAAAACTATCAAGGCTGCACTTTGTGCCAGGTCTGTGTTAGGTGATGAAGGTAAATGGGGAATATGCATAAATGTTTTCTGCTTTAGTGGAGGGAATTCATCCTTTCTGTCTGTGGTTTTGCTTTTGGAGATTTTAGAAGTATCAGTATTGTTAATACTTTTATACGGGCATACTGTGGAGACATTGCAAGTTTGGTTCCAGACCACTGCAATAAAGTGAATATTGCAATAAAGCGAGTCACACAAATTTTTTGGTTTCCAAGTGCATATAAAAGTTATGCTTATACTACACTGTAGTCTATTAAGTGTACAATAGCAATGTCTAAAAAAACAATGTACATACCTTAATTGAAAAATAGACTATTGCTAAAAAATAGTGACCATCATTTAAGCTTTCAGCGAGTTGTAATCTTTTTGCTGGTAGATGGTCTTAACCTTCAGTTGGTAAAAAATGCAATTATCTGTGAAACACAATAAAGCGAAGCACAGTAAAATGAAGTATACTTGTATTTACTTGTCAGCTCTGCCAAAATCACAGGTTATTTAGGTCAAGCTGCTTGACCTTACTGCCCTCATTTTTTATTTTATAAAAAGGGCACAGTAACAGCTTTTCCCATGCGAATTACATAACAAATAATGTACTTCAGGAAGAGAGTCATAAAAATGCATAAAGTATAAGAGAATAATTCAGTGATAAGCCCACTTTCTCCATTTGTGCATGTTGAGTGTGTGTGTGTGTGTGTGAAGGTGTGGTGGTCGCAGTTGAACTGTATTTAGTTTTTGATTTCTAGGTAACTTGCCTGCTTATAACTTGATTTCTCTTGAGATGACTTTTGAATTATTTTCTTATCTTTGTGTTCTGGATTGAAAATGCTCAAAGTTTTTGGTTTTGGAATTTGATAATTTCGATTACTGTAATTCTAGCAAATTGAACTTCTCCAAGATGTACAGGAGTGTTTTTGTTTCAGTGGAGGGGAAATGGGCACAGACAGAATTTCTTTTAATTGGCATTGGTGGATACATTAGAGATGTTTAGGGAAATCCTCTCTGCAGTGTATTGGTGGAGAAGAAAATGAATGCATAATATCTTATAATTAAGTTAATGATCACTAATTTGTGGAGAGTCCTTCGTTTTAATGATATCAGGGAACACTGGAGACTGTGGTGGTTACCCTTTATTTCGATTTTATTTGAAAACTCCTAGTTATTATAGTCCTGTAGTTTCTAGGGAAATTCCTTATGTACATAAACTTGCTTTTTCTCATGACCTCCCTATAGCTATTTAAGGTTTAATTTATACCTTAATTATCTGGCCACTTGCAAATCCCTTCAAGGCAAAGGCTATGCCACATTGAAGTTTGCGTCTCCAGTACTTTGATCAGGGCCTGCTACACAGTCAGCTTTAGAAATTGTTGGCTCATTTCACAGAAGGGTCCATCACCAAGGCTCAGAAACCTAGTGTTGACTAGTGTTGACTTTCTGCCTCAACCTTGCTTCATCCAGGTGATTTGCAAGTCTTGAGAATCAGGCTTCTGTGAGTAGAAAGAGCTGGCTTGGTCCCTGACCGAGTTTCTTAATTTGAAAACGTGAATAATCGTGCTTAATTTATAGAATTGTGAAGACTAATTAAAATAATGACTAGCATAATGATTGGCACATAGTGAGTCCTCAGTAAATGATAGTTTCCCTTTATCTTTTTATGAGCTCATTTTTAAAATCCTTCTCCATACTATATTAACTTAATAGTCTCAACTGTTTTTCCTGAGGTTTTTCTGTCTCTAGGTCAGTTTATTCAGATAGCTACCAGATTAAATATTTATTAATTATTTACTATCTGCTAGATACTAGGCAGATAGTAAATAACTGTAAAACAAACCAACAAAGAACCTATCACTGCTTTGAACCTAGAAATTTACTTAGGTTGGTAATCAGTCTGACCATAACCTAGTTTTCTATCCTTATCTTCCACCACTTCCCTTCACATACTTTACATTCCTTATAAATTGATACTCTCTTCTTCCTAGTTAGGAATTGGGATGAGGTATCCAAGGACCTAGGAAGGCTCAAACCTTGTCCTGCCAATCACCTCTCCCACTTAACTACCCTTTCTTCCCAGTATAAGAAATTACAGAATGGGAATCAAAGTACCAGCACTCGAGACTGATGTAGAGCTCTGACAGAAGCTGGATTAGGTAATGGACTCAGGCTCAAACCCAAGCGATGCCTCCTCTGTCTATTCTAAATCTTTTTTTAACTGAGGTAAAATTGATGTATAAAACTATGTAAGTTTCAGGTGTACAACATTATCATTCACATCTGTATGCACTACACAGTGATCGCCACCAAAAGTCTATTGATCCCATTAACTCATTTTACCCACCCTCCAACCCCCTACCCTCTGGTACCACCACTGTATTCTTTTTACCTATCAATTTGTTTTTGTTTTGTTTTTCTTTAGATTCCACATATGAATGAAATCATACTATCTTTCTCTGTCTGACTTATTTCATTTAGCATAATATCCTTTAGGTCTATCCATTCTGTTGTGAATGGCAAGATTTTACTTTTGCTAGCTGAGCCAACCCGTGTGTGTGTGTGTGTGTGTGTGTGTGTGTGTGTGTGTGTGTGTGTGTGTGTTGTGTGACATTTCTTTTCATCATTGGACTCTTAGACTGGTTCCATATGAACTCGGAGGTGCATATAGCTTTTCAAATTATTGATCTTGTATTGTTAGGATAAATACCCAGAGGTAAGATTGCTGGATCATTTGGTAGTTCCTTTCTTAATTTTTTGAGGATTCTCCATACTGTTATCTATAGTGGCTTCACCAATTTATATTCCCACGAGCAGCGTACCGAGGATTCCTTTTTCTCCACATCCTATCTAACACTTGTTATTTCTTGTCTTTTTGATAATAGCCATTCTAACGGATATGAGGTGATATCTTATTGTGGTTCTGATTTATATTTTTCTAATAATTAGTGATTTGAACATCTTCATGTGTCTTTTGGCTGTCTGTATGTCTTCTTTGAAAACCTGTCTATCCAGATCCTCTGCTCATTCTTTTTTTTTTTTTTTTTAAAGGCTGACAAACCTTGGTTGACCTCACAGATTGCAAGGACCTTGTCATCTTACAATCTCTTATTTTTTTTATTTTTTACACCTACAGCACCTGGTCTTCTTAGGTGGTCTCCTGTCTAAGTACTAACCAGACCTGACCCTGCTTAGCTTCTGAGATCAGGGGGGATTGAGCTTGTTCAGGGAGGTATAGCCGTAGACCTTCTGCTCATTCTTAAATCGGGTTACTTTTTGTTGTTGAGTCGTATGAGCTCTTTATACATTTTAGATATTGACCTCTTATCGGATATATGATTTGCAAATATTTTTTCCCATTCAGTAGATTGCCTTTTCGTTTTGATGATGGTTTCCATTGCTGTGCAAAAGTTATTTAGTTTGATGTAGATCCATTTGTTTATTTTTGCTTTTGTTTTCCTTGCCCTTGAGTCAGATCCACAAAAATATTGCTAATGTCAAGGAGCTTACCACCTGTGTTTTTTCTTCTGGGAATTTTATGGTTTCAGGTTTTATGTTCAAGATTTAATCCATTTTGAGGTAATTTTTGTGTATGGTATAATATAGTGGTCTAGTTTCATTCTTTTGCATGTGGCTGTTCAGTTTTCTCAACACCATTTATTGAAGAGACTGTTCTTTCTCCATTGTATGGTCTTGGTGCCTTTGTAGAAAAATATGTGTAGGCTTATTTCTGGCCTCTCAATTCTATTCCATTGATCTGTATGTCTGTTTTTAAGCCAGTAACATACTGTTTTGATTACTATAACTTTGTAGTATACTTTGAAACCAGGGAGTGTGGTACCTCCATCTTTGTTCTTTTTTCTCAAGATTGCTTTGACTATTTAGGATCTTTTGTGGTCCTTTACACCTTTAGAAAAATTTTCTTCTAGTTCTGCGAAAAGTGCAACTGCCATTTTGGTAGGGATTGCATTGAATATTTAGATTGCTTTGGGTGGTATGGACATTTTAACAATGTTTATTCTTGTAATCCATGAGCACAGAATATCTTTCCTTTTGTGTCTTTGATTTCTTTCATAGTATCTTATAGTTTTCAGTGTACCAATCTTTTACCTCATTTGTTAGATTTATTCCTAGATGTTTTATTCTTTTTGATGAAATTATATATGGGATAGTTTTCTTAATTTCTCTTTCTGATAGTTCATTATTAGTGTGTGGAAACAGTATAGATTTCTGTGCCTTGTTTTTTTACCCTGAAACTTTACTAAATTCATTTGTTACTTCTAATAGTTTTTGGGTGGAGTCTTAATGTTTTCTATATCTAATTATCATGTCATCTGCAAATAGTGACAGATTTACTTCTTCCTTTCCAATTTGGATGTGTGCGTGTAATTGCTGTGGCTAGGATTTCTATTACTATGTTGAATAAAAGTAGCAAGGGTGGGCATTTTTGTCTTTCCTGATCTTAGAGAAAAAGCTTTCAGCTCTTCACTATTATGATGTTAGCTGTGGGTTTGTCCTACATGGCCTTTATTATGTTGAGGTACATTCCCTCTCTACGTACTTTGTTGATAGTTTTTATCATAAATGAATGTTGAAATTTGTCAGATTTTTTTTCCGCATCTGTTGAGATGATCATATGATTTTTATCCTTCATTTCGTTAATTTGGCATATCACTTGGATTGATTTGTGGATGTTGAACTTGTTCTAGATCCTAATCTTGGACTCTTATTGCCTTTTGGCCACTAAAGACAAACTGAGAATTGAGAAGGAACAGATAGAGGTTATGAGAGCAAGTCTGTTTCTGCTTACTACAGGAAGCCAGGAAGCGAGAAGTTGGAGAGAGTGCTAAAAAGTGGTGCTGAACTTTTAACTCAGTGATCCTGCCCCCTTGTAGCCCTCAATGCCATAGACTCTGTGCTGTCATGATGGGTTAAAAAATCCTTCTTTCTTGAAGATGAGTTGGATGATAGCTAGGCAGGCAGTGGGCAAATGTAAATGGCACAGAGAAAATGTGATAAAAGTTCCATTTTTCCTATGCCTGTTACATGACCTGAGATGATAATCGATAATGTTTGTGATATTCCCTTGACTTAAAATTTACTCTTGCTCATATGCCCCTTAGAATGCCTTCTCAATTTATGCTTTCCTACTCAGCCCAAAGCAGTTCTTAAGTTATTTGTATAACTTATGACAAATGTAAGTTCCAATTTTCATTATCATTTTCCTTTTTGTTAGTTCAGTAAATGTCTGTTCAATGCCTACTGCCTGTGAAATACTGTACTTAGCCCTGAAAGTATACAATATAAGGCTGGATTTTCAGTCCTTGAAAAAGTTAAGGTCTATAAACATAAACAGAACACTATAAGGAATTTGTTATTTCCAAAATAAAAATGAAGTGAGTGATGAGGCTAGAACGATTATCCTGACCAAGTTATTGTGGCCATGGTGTACCACGCTAAGGAACTTGGATTTTATCAATAAGAGTGAGAACCTACTAAAGGATTTTAACCAGAAGTTTGCCCAGGTCAGACTTGCATTTTAAGAAGGTCACTCTGGGAGTTTTGTGGAATATGGATTTAAAGATGGCAATATTGGAGGAAGAAAGACCAGGACAGAGACTATTATCCTAAATGAAATGGGACCAAACTGGAGCAGTGATAGTAAGGACCAAATATATAGAATGATCTGAGAAACAGAAAGAAGACAAAATCAGCATAATTGGAAGATGACTTTCAGTTTTTAGCTCGTTTGTTTCAGTCAGTGCTGCAGATGAAGGAAATGTGGAACAGGTTTGTGATGGAAAATTATAAAATTTTATCATATCTTCTTTCTTAGATTGTAAGTTTCTTAAGGATAAGGTCCCAGCATTTGCCCACTGGTCTGTTCAACAGTTATCAGGTACATACTATGTGTCAAATGCTGGACCAAAAATGTTGTGGAGATGATGTGTGAGAATATGTTTTTATTGTATTATATCTGTTTATCCTCACCATGGCCTATAGCAGATGTCCAGTAGTATTTGTTAAATGAATTATGTGAAAGGTTCCCTTAAGATTGTTTGAGAAATATGACTCAGAAGGAGAATATTTGCTCTTTTCTCCATCCTTCCTCACCACCCCCCACCCCACATACTTACAGGGAAATATGGACAAGATAAGGTTTTACTCATATGGTAGATTGAGTAGTTATTGAACTTTGACTCGTGAACTCATAGAAAACTGCAAAGAGCTGATTTCACAAAGGGTCACACATTATAACAGATCTTACATTCCATTAGCTGAACAAATTGTGTTATAAAATTAAACTTAAGTATAAATAGCAATATGTGGTTATTTACATTTAAATTTAAGTTAAATTAAAATTTCAGTACAACAGTTGTACTGGTTACATTCCAAATGTTCAGTAGCTATCCGTGGCCCGGTGTTTTTGTATTGGACAGCACAGGTATAGACATTGCCTTCATCACAGAAAGTTCTGTTGAACAGTACTGTTACAGATAGTGTTGGTAGACAGTGCAGACTCTTGAGCTAGACTGCCTGGCCTTGATATCTGCCTGTATTGGGTATTAGTTGAATGAAACTTACTTCTGTCTTAACACAACTGCAAGATGAGGATAATAATAATGCCTGTTTCATAGGGTTGTTGTGAGGATTAAACTAGTTAATTTGTGTGAGATACTTAGAAGAGTGCCCAGCACCGAACAAATTACTACGGGTTTGCCGCCATCACCACCACCATCGCCATCATCATTATTTTCTTTTTATTGAGAAACATATGTTCCTATGGAAGAGAAAGGAATTTACTTTGCTCACTCTCTAATATTTTTTCCCAGAGATGAACTTTTAGGTGGCTTCAAGAAAAAAAATGTTTTCTCTATTTTAGCCAGCACTCTACATAGCCTGTGACAGTTAAGTAAAAATGTCAGTTTAAATGTGTTAGAGGCTGCTTTGGAAGACTATTCCATATAAATCATTCATTCGTTCATTCATTCAACAAGTGTGCAGGGATTGCTTCTTAAGTGCAGGGCACTCTGTTTGAATGAGCTGGGACTAAGGAGCATCATTCAATGCTGAAAAGCCCTGTCCCACAGGGATGGCTGCTCTACTTTTGTATAAAGCCAGGACAGGCTTTTCTTCACAGATTTGTTGTGAGTCTGTCAGCTGAGATGTTGCACTGAATTTCCTACAGATTTATACTCTTTTGGGTATTTTGTTATGGTAACTTGGGGGCTTTTAAGTTGTATTTATTATATTCTCTTTTGGACTCTTCAGGCAGAGGCATTTTATCGCTGCATATGTACAATTTGTTATTGGCGTTATTGGGAATTGCTGATATAAAGCATTCTATGACTTTTGGGAATATTAATAAGCCTCTTAAAGTACTTGTTCAATTAGATTCCCTGACCTGCTGTCCAGAGGTTGAGCTATCATTATCCGACAAAGCTTTCTATAGTTTAAGTGGTGGTGGGGAAAACCATTGTCTTTCTCCTCATCTTTGTTCTGCCTATTTCACTGGCTGTTTCCCTGGGAGAAGTAGCAGAACAGGACACCCCATTCTGGAGCTCCAGAGGAATTTTCATGCCCTAGGATATGAGAAAGAAAGAGCCAGTTAGGTTTTATATTACGATTGTGTCTACTTTTTATTTAAGAAATGTTTGCTGTATTCAAAGATTTGAAAGATTAATAATTTGTTTTACTTATGTGGAGAATTGCTTCTTTCTGCCTCAAGCATCAAAGTCAGAGTGCCTTATTTTATTTGCATAAAGTTTGAAGTGTTTTTCTTTTAGGCCTTATACAAGTGAATTCCAAGACTAATTGTCACTGATTTCAGTCTTACTGATGTTGTACCTTTAGATCAGCTTGCCAAGGATAGGACAAACATTCTTTTTTAATGACACCAAATACTGTCCTTTTGGGTTCCCAGGGACCGTGAAATACTTGGGTTTCATACCTCGTACTATCAACCACCGACCTGTTGTGAAATTCTGTTGTCATGTTTATAGTTTCCTTTTCAGATAATAGATCATCTGATTTGGAGCATGAAGGTACATCCTTAGTAAATTTCTACACTAGAAAGATACTGAAGAGGGAGACTAGCCAAATACCATAGACCAGACAAGCTGGCAGGAAATTGCAAACATGGTGGAATTTCTAGTGCTTTCCATTTTTTGAAGTCATGGATAATTTAAAAAGTACTCGCTTTTACTTTTGTTTGTTTCTTTGCTTGCAACCACGTCTATCTGCCAACCTTTCTAAAATGTCATGATGTAATTATTTTAACAGGCACTGTATGCTCCTTTATTTGGGGGATATTAACCTTTCTAAACAAAAGGAATGTTAATATACACTGGAGACACAACTAATGGGATTTCATTTTTCTTGTTAGGCAAGAAGCTTGATTTTTTTTTTAACTTCTCGTAAAAGAATGCGGCAAGTAAAATAATTGCCTTAAGCTAATCCATGATAGCGATTTTAAACGTGACTTTCCAGATCACTTTTATATGGCTTAGAAAGAATAATGTGATTTTCTTGTTTTTGTTTGCTTTTAGCTAAACAGTGTTGAAGGATGATATAAATTCAATGAATTCAAAACAAAGCAAATGCTAATTGCTAATGTGCTGAGTTCTTTTAAGGCATGAAATATAGTGTTTAATTCATAAGCATTGTTTAATTTTATGTAGACTTAGTTAATTTTTTGAAAGTTCGTATAGGACAAACTCAGAATATATTAGCTAGCTAGTCAGTTTCTTAATCACTGTGTTAGTCCTGTTTGATGATTAAATATATGTGACCTGGATGTGTTGTCCTTTTTATAAAAAGATAGGAACGTAGGCTCTCAGACAGTAAGGCAGAACACTTTTAGGATTTTTATTGGGTCCTTCCTCTCTCTCTGGTTCTCTCCCTTCTCCCCCTTTTACGTCTTTCTTCCCTCCCTTTCATGGTGAGTATCCACTAACCATTCTCTTGCACTTCATGAATCACCCTTTGACCTATATAGCATGCATTTGCAATGGGCTGGATAGTGTTAGAGATAAGGTTAAGGCAGTGAAACAGATGAAAACTAATTCATCCATGGGGGTGTCAAGACCATACTTTGGCCTTGTTATCAAGGACACTCAGTTACTGAACTGCCCAATCCCATAGTTCTATAGACATTTACCATCTGAATGAAATAGGCATCATTAATCTCTTTGCTGATAGGGAAACCTAGAACAACGGGGTGAGGAGGAGAAGGAAGAGAATGCTCTTGGATTGAACTGTGATCTTCTTCTCTGCCAAGTCCTTGAACAGCTTTCCCTTTAAGCAACAAAGATGGCAAGTTTTGCTATTTTGGATTAGTGAGACAGTATGAAATGGTTTCCTTTTCCTTCCAGGCAAAAATACCAACAGAATCTGCCTTCAGAATGAAAGTGCTAATTTCATTTGGTGACTTTCAGACTTGAAATATGGGCTCGAACAGGAATTGTGCATTAGTCAGCTGAGGCAGTCGAGGTTATTTTTACAATGCTAATTATTATTTCATGACAGTGATTTACTTTATGTTGTCTGCCGTTTACACCCCCAAACTAACCATTGTTTTGAGAGCAGAGTTGGTTGGGTTGTCTTGCTCTTTTTCAAAGACAAATCTTACTATTTTATGGACGTAAATACTTTACTGCAATAAAGAAGAGAGCTTTATTGAAGAGAATCTTGCATATGAAATGTAATCTGGATAAATATTCAAAACTAATAGGTTTATATTTTAGTCTTGATTTTTAAAGTATATTTTTCTGACACCCTAATCGCCTTGCTTTATCTGCATTAAACTTAATCTATTTTACTAGGATGCAGCTAAATTTTTGTTACTCACATTGAACTTAGGAAGGAAGCAACACATATAGTTAACAAATAAATACAAAATGAAATTTAATATAACCCCTTGATGCGTAAAGGAAGATGAGTGGAAGACAGAGTTGATTGCATGTCTGGAAGCATATCTGCCTGATTTATGCTCTAATTTTAGTACTGAGTTTCCTTTGTAATAGTAAAATGTCACATTAGCATGTCCCTTTTAATAATCTTATATGCTACCAGTGACAGTAAATACATGCACTGAGTTTAGCTCAGGGTTTCTCAAACTTCAAAGGCTCGCGACCCTTTCTGATGTAGTTAAATTGCCCAGATGACCCTCCTGTCATATATTTTTAATTGTAAAGCACTTGAAATTAATCATGTTTTATTTCTTTTTAAATAAGCACCTCAAGAGCAGTGGTGAGCAGTTTTGCTCACGGCACTTATCCACTCTTAAAGAAAATTAAAGACTGAAAGGGCCCCGAGTCTCAGCGGCAGCAAAGCCATCGACAGGGGAAACAGAGCTGTGTGTGACACTTCTCCACACAGCCTCTTGCCTGCGCACTTAGTGAAAACTGGCATCGGTGAATATAACGGAGTGAATGCATTTCGAATTATTACCACAAATCTTCAAGTGATCTAACCCAGGATTTCAAGCACCTCAGTGAAGTCTGGGGTTTTCTATAATTTGTATGGTAACTGAGTGCCTTTAATTCAAACTATACTGAGCTAATCTTTAGGAGAATTGGAACCTGCCTCTGAACTAATTATGATTTACAGAAATTGATAATTTGTCTTCTGCATGTGTCTGCAGGAAGAAATTACTATTAAATTTGATTAACAAATGACAGATTTCAGCCCAGTAATTTACCATCTTTATTAGCAAACTTAGAAAACTTCTAATAGTAATTTTTTCACTCATATCAACTCTATCCTAGTTAAGTTTATCTAGAAATAACTGATATGTGTGGGGTAAGTATGACCTACTTCACCTTTAACAAATAAATCTTGGCGTGGTTTGCCTTTTCAATCCTCAAGCACAGCCTAAGCACTCAAACTGATTTCCCATGATACTTGGAACTTAATAATATGTAATTAACTTCCAAAAATGAATGCTCTGTTCTTTTGAATACAATCCCAAAGAATTCCTTCAAAATATATAAAATTGTATAAAAGGAAGCAGAGCATTATGTTAACCTTATTTTTCTTGCACAACTTTGCCAAATGTTTTTCTTTTTTAACCCATTTTCCATTTGCTGAGAGAATACTTGCTGGCGGCGCTTGTGGCTGCAGCATCGACTCCGAGATAACTCAGGATTACAGTCCTAACCTAACCTCCGAAGTTTGCCATGAAATATCTCACTTTTATTATTATTTTTACATCGCTTTAGTATATTGATAGTCTTTGGAAGCAAATGACATTCTATTTATAACGTTCTGTTTTTAGTAGTTCGATCACTGAAAATGTAAAATCCTAGAAAACCTAGCAATCCTACGCGTGATGTTAAATGAACGTTGGCTACGAGCTGCACTTTTTTATTCTAAACGGGAAAAGGGTTAAACAGGTTGTAGTTATGTGTAATGGACAATACCTTCGCTGAAAGCTGAGTCATAATATATGATTGACATAATGAATGATTCTGAAACCTACTTTGGATATACATAACCGAGATATTGTAGCACGTCAGGAAAGTGAGGGCATTAAACTTCCTTTACGTGAGTAACATGCGGTTTTTAGTGTACATGTTTTTATATAGTTAAAAAAAATAATCCGTTGTACTAAGCAGCCTAACAGACTGATCAAGTGGTTAAAAATGCCCTTTCATATTTTCCTGTCAGGAGAATCTTATCTTCTTGCATGTCAAAGAGGGAAGCTGAACTATTAGCCTTTTAAAGACCCAGAGGTAAAGTTTAATTTTATAATGACATGAAATAAATGTTCTATTATCTAAGTAATAGTTCACCAGAAAAGTCTGAAATGGCCTCCTTTCTCAAGGATGCAGCTTGTGTGTGATGCTAATATTAAAATGGACCTGCCAAATTGAGTGATAGGAGGTGCTAATAACTCGAAGTGGGGAGATGAAAACAACATATTGCACACACCTGCTCTCGGCTTTATGTCAGTCTCATTTAAGTTATTGAATGGGTGAGTATAATGGTGAAGGAGGGGACTGAGACGTATGCCAGGAAGAAGGGGATGCGCAGCTAGTGCCCTACAACAGTATGAGTCAGCTGGGTGGCCTTTGCTTAGGAAGTCTGGCTGTTACTGAGTTTGGTCCTTGACCTTTGACTTGAGAATGCAAAAGAAGTATAGATTGTTAATAGCAGTCTATCCTGGGCAGTTGTATTGTCAGTGAGGATTGTTGTATTGACCTGAACACTACCTTAGTTTGTTGGTGTTGCATTGAAGATGTATGTTCATATACTCATTCTGATTTTGTTCTAGCTCTTTGACTTCTTAAATAAACCAATAGGTATTCTTTTCTGACAATGTATGCTATTGATATTATTATTCTTTTTAAAGCCGGGCTATACATACTCTGATCAAGTAGAAGGAATTACTTCAGGCAGTTTGCTAGCAGTTGTTGCTCGTAAGGGTCACCATTATAAACTGGAACAGTTTATCAACAAACAAAACAAAAACTAGGAGCCGAATTGTGGGCAGACCCTCATGAGGTGTGGTGGGTTTGGGGGGGCTCTGGGGCCTGGTCCATCTCCCTTTGGCCCAATCTGGGTCTCTCCCTGAAAGCTCCTATTCATCCCAGAGAAGCCAGGGAAAAAGTCGGATTCCAAAAAGAATGCTGGTCAGCTCTCCCTTACTCACCCCAACAAAAAAGAAGCTTCATGAAATACCTTTCAACAACGGATTCCTAAAATTATGTAGAGTTGATTTTGTAATATTTATGAATTTAACGCCTGTAGGTTAATCTAATTCTGTTTTTGCTTAACCGCACATTGACGTTCATTCACAGTTCCCGAGCACATAACTTAAGAATACAAGTTGAGCCATGTATGTAGTATGTAGGATTAAAAAGCTGTCAGGGATTATGCTAAACCACATGTGGATATTTGAGAGTGGACTGTGTCTGCTCTGCCCCTGTACAGCCTGCAAACTGAGGATCTCTGGGAAGAGAAACTTTTTAAGATAATAGGATTCAGATTAGCAGAAGAGTCCATCAGAGGTTGTCTGATTTCAGTGGTGATGATCAGCAGATAACTTACGGAATGGTTAGGCATAATGAGGGATAAAAAGAAAGGACATCTGGAAAACCTAAAGAAGATGATTTCAGCTTATGTTTTCAGAGAAACAGTTTGATGCATGTCCATTTTCTCTTTTTAATTTATAATTTTAAAAAATAAAATTGAAATGCAAACAAAAAGAATTGAGTGAAGAAATGCTTGAACATCTGCGAGGTATAAAGCAAAAGGGTTCTTGGTTCCTGGTAGGGTAAAGGAGCACTGTGGTTAAGCTCTGATAAATGGCACCCCTGCCACTGGCCTCTATCAACAAAAAGTGCTTCTTGGAAATCAACAATAAAACAAGCTGGATGTAAACATCAGCAACTTAAGTACTTGCCAGCTCAGTTGTTAGGAATGGAGGTAAAGCTAAAGATTAAAGACAGCTTAACAAAATCCTACACACCATCCAGCTGGGCTTTACACATTATGAGATGTGGTAGGACAGAATGAGGGTGTTTAAAAAAATTATTGCTATTATGCAGCTGGAGGGCAATGGGCTGAGTTGGGAATATGCCAGGAGAACTTGTGCTGCTTGTGTAGATAAACTTGCAGGACTTCAGCTTTCAACTCCATCCAGTCCTTTCTGTCAGATTCTCTTAACCTTGTCCTGTCCCTCGTAGAGTACTGACATTTTCAGAGCAGAAAAAAAAATCATGTTAAATTTATGTATGAGGACGGGGATGTATGTCTGTATAGGACTCTGGTTTTAGGTGTTCAGGTTCTTTTGATTAGTTCTGTCTTTGGTTTGTTTTGTAGTCTCAGAAGAGCTTACAAACCAGTGCTGGTTAGGAGTTTCTCTCATTTAGATTCTCATGTTCTCTGGTCAGCTTGGTGGTGGTCAGTTCTTCATGGTGTTTCTGCAGAAGAGCCTCAGCCCCTCCTGAGTTGCTGAAGGGGAGTCCCGAGTATGCACTGCTGCTAGACCACCTAGGCCTGTTTCAACCCAGACAGTGCTGTTTTTGTCAGTTAAACTTGTTGGGATTTTGCCTAAGATTTCATTTGCTGAGAGAGTTTTAAAACATAAATATTTGAAAAGCTCTGATGTTAGAGGATTGTACAAGACAGGCCTGGAAAGGAAGATTTGGGCCAAATTATAGTGGATCTCAAACATCTGACAAAGGAGAATATGTTATTATTTTACTGGTCGCCAGGTAACGGGGAACCATTGAGGAAGACTGAGCTGGAGACAGACGATGTAAGGGATGGCCTGGAGAGAGACTCGTATCAGGGAGACTGGGTGGTGGGCTATTGTAGTAGGTAGTTCCGTCGTGATATGATAAACAGTCTGTGTTAGAGTGGCAGGAGTAGACATGTTTAACAATATGTAGACCAGGGATGATGGCTGAGTTTTATCTTATATTCCAAACTCAGTCTGTGGCGATGGTTTCCTGGAGGGCTGTGATTACAAGGATTGCATAGTTATGTCTGGCTTAATGGGGGGAGTTCTATGATCATTTAGTGATGTCTGTCATGGGTGAAAGAATAGGGGAGTGGCACCTCCTCTGTGCATAAGTTGTCCCTGGTAGACATAATCCACAATGTAGGAGAAGAATTAAGAATTGGTGACAAACTGAATGTAGAGAATCAGAATGTTGGGTGAATAAATGATGACTGATATTTAACCCTGACTGACCTGACTTAGAAGAGTGCCAATTAAAGGAGAAATATCCAATAAACAGAGATATGATATTGAAGTTTGAGATTGAGATCCATGCCAGAGTTTTTGATGAATTGATTCGCATAGGTGTAGTAGTTAATTTTGCTCTTGCAATTCGGTTGAGGGTGGGGAAACAGAAGAGGACGGGGGATAAATTAGTGGCTATCACCTTGAGTTGACATGTCGATGTTGGTACCAAACTCTGAATATGGACATCTTTACATCTTGAGTCATGTTGCGAGAAGGAGATCAAGGATTTAGCATAATAAGCATTTAGAAGTAGATGAGTATCTAGGGTGCCCTATCTGGACAACATTAAATTTTATCAAAACTCTATTGGAGCTTTTTGTTTATTTTAAACTCTTACTTAAACTCTACCTTGTTTATTAATTGGCAGATTTTAGTGTTGACTCAAGCTTTGTCTCTTTCTCTGCTATCTTGAGATTATATAGAATATCGATGCTAAGAAGAAACTCAATCTGGACTTCTATTATAGAAGAAAACACAGGGACTCAGAGTGGCTAGGATTTCGCCTAACAACACAGAGATAACAAGTGGTATATTTGGGTCTGAGATTCAGGTTGTAATTTTCCTTCTAAGTGCTTTTTCTGTTATTCTGTACTATCATTTCCATAATATATATGATAAAGATGTGAACTTTATGTACAAAATAAGGATAAATAATGTGCATAATCTGATGAAATAATTTGGAGAAATAGAGATACTGGCAGTCCCCAGCTTTTTGCCCTTTTATATTTTGCTGTTTCTTTCATATATTCAAAAATATACTTAAACCAGTTTTTGAATATTTAGGTCATTTCCAGTCATTTGTTCTTATAAGAAGGAAAAGACAATGTAAGTACGTTAGCCCGACTGCCTAGATTTAAATCCAGGGTTTATCACTTCGCCTAAGAGATCTTTGGTTAGTTTCTTAGCCTTTGTACCCCGGTTTCCTTATCGGTCAATGAGGATGATAATGGTGCTTATTACTTCATAAGATTGTTGTGAGAGTTAAGTAGGATGGATATGGAAAGTACTTAAAAAAATCTTTGGTACATGGCAAGCTCTGTATAATAAGAGCATAGACTTTGGAGTCAGACCTTTTGGGTTTAAATTCAGCTCCATCTTTTACTAGTCGTTCGACCTTGGACAATTATATTAAATTCTCTGAGCTTAGGTAATATCTACCTTATAGGACAGCCATGAGAACTAAGTGAGGTAATACAAATAAAGTGCTTTCACGGTGCTTGAATTAAAATAAGGACACAGAACATGATAATTGTTTTCATTATTACCATCATAATCGTTATACTTATGAATAATGCTGTAATGGACATCCATACATGTAAACCTTTGTATGTCTTTGTGAATGTTTCCTTAGGGTAAATTCTTAGACATGGAATTGCTGTGCTCCTCTTAACTTTCTAAAATGTCTTTAATTTTTAAAAGGTCTTTAATAAAGCTTTATATACCTAAAAAATGACAAACTTCTATTGAGCACATGGTAGGCACAATTTACCAATCTAGGCATAGTAGGTTATACAAGGATGAATAGTTCCTTATCTGTAATGACTTTATAATCTAGTGTGAGAATTAAGAGTTGAAACTAAATAACTCTGATAAAGTATGCAACGTGATGCCTGTCTTTGAAAAGGGACAAAGTACTGTGGAAACACATTACTTGGAAGGATTAATTTTGGCTAAGGGAAATCAGGAGAGGCTTCACCAAAGAGATGACATTGGATATTGATGATGTGTAGTATTTTGATAGATGAAGATAGGGAAGGTTATTACTGGCATAGCAAGACCCGCCCTATGGCTCTTTTCTGTCGTTGGGGCCTGAGGGCTTAAGCACTAGCCACGGGCTTTGGAGACAGACTGGTAAGGAGCTTATCTCCTCTCCACTCGCTGTTCTCCTCCTAGATTCTCTTTATCTTCCCTCCATCTGCTTCAGGACACAGACAATTTTTAGATTTTCTAGTTTCTCTTAGAAACATGATACTACATCAGGTATTACTTAAGACTTACTCAGGCCAGAGTACACATGCAACTCTTTAGTTCATCAGATTGAAATTCAGCGTCTAGGTTCTCTATGATTACTTTAATCTGATTTCTTTGAAGAAAAGTTAATCTCTTGTTATAGTGTGATGACAAGGCTTTGCAAGTATAGGTATTTTAATGTAGTCATAATTCTTAAGGTAAGTTAAAGCCTTTTGAGTTGTTACTTATTTTTCAGTGACAGTTATGACAAATGGCTGGCATAATTTATTTTTGCTCTGTAGATGGGCATAACTGGAGGTCTTATATATTAGGTATGCATTTTTTTATGAATTCATAAAATTTAAGCCTAGAACATTGGATTAGATGTTAAAGCATTTATGTTGACAAGCAAGAAGTAAATTGTACTCTGATCCGGTTTGTATAATAATGTGCAACCCAATTCACCAAGCTTATATTGGTAATTTTGTATTGCTATGAGACTTAAGTTACATATATAAGAGTTGACAGTCATTTCAGCATGTGTTAGACTTGAACTCCAGAAGGTAAAGGAGAAGTCGTACTACTTAATTGTTGTTCAAAAAACAGTCAAAAACAATTGGAAAAGGGTTCTTATGTAATTCTCTGCCACAACACTTATAAATACACAGTCTACCTAAATCTAACGTTAGCCAATGTTGTGAGCTACTTAGGTTGCTTGTTTCCTTAAAGCTTTCATGTGACAAATTTATAATTTTATACGTTATTTCTGGGTCAGCAGTTAGATTAATGTTTTATCTCCTCAGCAAAAGCACAGTGCTTCTTTGTAAACTTTGTTATCTTACTCAAACTGAAAATTGCAAAACAAAGAATTGTCCAGTTCTCGCATTCCTTGGTGAAGAGCTTTGTTTATTAGAGGTTATCTTGTATTTTGTTTTATATTCTACTTACAGCTTAACTAAATTTTCTGCAGGTAGAATGAATATCCTATTTGAGGCTTTCAAATCTTATTAATTAAAGCTAGTTAGCTGTCATCACTGATCTTTTACTAACATTTAAATTTTTTTTGCTTTGTTATATCCCAGCAGGAGGCCACTTAGATTGATCAGAATATAAACCTGTCCTGCTCACTAAAATATACCTAGTGACTGGCCACGGAAAAATATTCAAGAAATACTTGTCGAATGAGTAAACTGATTATATCTCTGAGCGAGGAGGGTATAAATCTAAAAAAAAAAGTAGTTTAGAATACGCAGATTTTTCTATTAGTCTGAGAGCTGTTAACTTTGGACATTTCTTCTTCTATTTGAGCTAGTATGAATTTAATTTTTTTGAAGTATGTTATGTTGTCACTTCTTAAGTAGGAATAGGAACTCATGTTGTTTTTTGAAATATAGTACATTTTAGAGACTTCGTTTAGAGACTCCAGTACTTCCATTTGTGGAGTGAAATTTTATTTTCTTTTGTGACTCTTAGAATATTGGAAATTTGGTTTTAAATATATCCTGTTAAACTACATGTATTACGATCTGACTTTTTTTTTTCTTTTTGCAACCCTACTCTAAAACTCTAATACATTTCAGCATCTACATAAGCCTCATCATTTAAAATTTGTTTTAGTATAGCCAATTCTAGCTGTTTGTCAGAGAGTTCCTAGAAAGAAAATGTCATAAAAGGGATTGTCATAAAGGGTTTTGCGTCTCCTCACAGGAACGATGGAGCTTGCATTTGTGACCAAAAATGAAACTAAGATGATCCTAGACTTGACATGAATAGCATAAAAGCAAAAATGCAGCCATAAATCTATGCGTTATTTCCTTTTTATTTTTATTTAACAAACATTTTAGGTATATCAGATATGAATCTTAAGTAGTCACCATGGTCAAAAGAATTTTTCAGTTATTAAGGGAGAAAGATATAATCAGAGTGGACTTGAGAACAACCATGTAAGAAGTCAGCCAGTGTTTATCATGCATGCTGCAACACTGGTTTTATGACACCTGGGTTAATTTGGAATCCCATCCTTAAAACTTGGATGCCTTGATTTGGGATGGCAGAATAGGCTTGGTAAAGAGACTGATTTTAAATTTGATCCGGGGTAGTTTGGTGATCGTATTAGAAATACAGATAAAATTTAGGATACCTAACAGAATATTTACTTTTCCTCTACTTCTCTTTAACCTAAAATATGAATCTCAGTTGGACTTAAGAGGTAGCATTTTTAAGAAGGTTCAATGCCAGAGTTTTATAAAAGCTTTGAAGCACTTGTGTTATAGATTGAAAGAAAATTCGATCTCTTAGTTGATGTTAAGAGGCTTGCCAAAATGAAAGTTGCCCAATGGTAATTAACTTTGGATCCAATGTTCTTTCCTTCATTTCCTGTGTTCTGATATTAGATAACTGCTTATATGGCCATACATCATTGAATAATTGGAAAATGTTAAAAATTAAAATTAAATTCTGAATTAAGTAAAATTAGTGAAGAGACAAAAGGCAAGAGCAGCTTTTATGAAGCAGGTATGACAAAAGTTCCATGAAATCATGATTAGATTTGTTTGTTTTTTTAATCACAAGATCTTTAGCTGGTTTAAAAAAAAAAAAAAGCTGGAACAAACGTCTTTAGCATAGAAGGTTACAGGATCTTATAACATGTATAGCACTTGTCTCTCCTTCCCTGTTTTTATCACTTTTAATGCAGGAAAGGTTGAGGAATCAGGATTTAGAGAGAAAGAAAAGAGAGATGTAATGGCCCAGTATTTAAGGAGAGTTGAGCCATGGCATAGACCAAAGTAGGGATGCTGGGACCAATTGTGATAGCAGACAGAGACAGTGATTCCTGTACTGTGTAGTTCTTGTGTGTAAACATCTGCCACTGGTCACTGAGTAGCCTTCAAAAGGCTTAAGATAATGATTATGATACTTAAAAAGCATGTTGGGTTCAAGGATTTATAATATTCTTTAAAAAGACAGTAAATTCCTGGTTAAATAGTGCATACTAGTATGTGTCTAGATTTTGATAGTTCTTTAAATCTCTCCAAATGGTAATTTCTCTCAAATTTGAGACATAAATACTAGGTAATTTAGTGATAGTCAAATATTTAAACAGTTTAAATGAATTTATTACATCCCAGTTCTACTACTTACTTACTAGCTGTTATAACTTTTGGCAGGTACTAAAATTTTTCTGTGACCTAATTTTCTCTTATAAAGTGCAGTTAACAATGGTTCCTACCTCATAGGGTTTTTGTGAGTACTGAGTTAACATATGTCAAGTGCTTAAAATAGTGTCTAGCTAATAGTAATACCGTACATGTGTTATCTGTGATGATGCTTGTGGTGGTGATGATGCTGATATTCTCATCCTCCACCTCCTCTTCCTCTGCCCTCAGCATTTGTAGAAGTGTGAACTTTCTCTCAATTCAGTCGTTAACCCCTTCAGGGGAACCAGTATTTTAGAGCAGTATTTTATAGCACAAGGTATTATAGTCCCCTCAGAACCAGTCAGCTTTGTGCTTAGGTTATTCCCAACCCAGTCTCTTGGAAGCAGAACTTAAAAATTCAACTTCAGTTTAGTCACGGCCATTGTTTTTCAGTGGTTATCTCAGAGGTGATTTATTAGTAAAAGCAGTATGATCCTTAAGAAATGGACTTTTGATAAATCATCACAGCTCCATGGAATATTGATTCAACAACATCTGTGGGTCTCTAGTTTACATATTGTATTGTGATAGAAGTTGTGGGCAATTCAAAGAGGGCAGAGAAAATTACAGCTTAGTCGCAAAGATAGAACAAATGCATATGAAAAGTTAAGTAGCCTTAACGAACATTAGTTAAAGAGCCAAGGGAGATTCAAGTAAGTGGAGACAGAATACCTACCTCCAGTCTTGGGGAAAGGCTTTATAGAAGTATAAAAGGCAGGATCTCAGTAGACAGAAGAAGGGGTGCAGGTTGAATGGTAGAGGAAGGCTATCTTTGGCGTATTAAAAAAAAAAAAATCATGAGCAATGTATTTTTACTGGAAGAGAGAGTTTATGCTGAGGAAAACCAAACAGCAAAGTTGGTAAACTAGGAAGATATCCAATTACAAGGAAAAAATTAAATCTGTGTTAACTGTGAGATTTAATGTCTTCTACACATCAAATTAACACATGCATTAAGCAGTGATTCTACCAGCTAAATCTCAATAGGAAACTAAGTAACTGGAGAACATCAAGGATCTAGTTGCTGGTGTATATCAGAGCCCCTGTAAAGAGGAACTCGATCAAGCTTAGACTTGATTTTAAGCTTATCTACTTACTAATTGTATTAGTGGACAAGTTAATTAATTCTCTGAACCTCAATTGCTTCATCTGGAAAATGGTAGTAATATTAATATGAAGGCTGCACCTTTGAAATATATGAGGATTAAATGATTAAATTATATGTAAAGCTCTTACAAATTCAAATATATAGTAATTAATAATGGTAACTAATAACAGCAGCACAGAATGTCTCACAGATAGAATTACTTTGATTTTACTTTTTTCCCCATATTGAGATGCCATGTAAAATGTTAACTATTTAGGGTTCTACTTCTTTAAGAAAAACTTGAAAATATACTCCTATACTTATTTCTTACCATACTACTGTGAAATGATAATGCTTCTAATTATAGCAGTGCAAGCTAGTAATCCTATTAAAATGACTAAATTGTGAATATACACATTAGAGAAGGATTTAAATCTGGTGTTTACTGAGTTCATATTTTAATCCGAATAAATATATTTGAAATTTTTAAGGATAGAAATCAAAAGTATAGGATAATCGAATAGTTAACAAGATAATTAAATAAGGGTTCCCCTAAGTCAAGTATTTTAGTAATAGAGGTTTTTCTGTACTGGGAATTCTTCTTTTCCCCAGAGTTGTCACTCAGTTTTATTTTTAAATGCTGACATAAGTCCATTTTAGTTTTCTATTCAGTATCATACAGTGGAAAGAATACAGACTGAACAAAACTCCAAGTTAAATTTCCTCTGTGCCATTTTCTGGCTTGTGCGATCTTGAATAAATAATTTCATATTCTAGAGCCTCACTTTCTATAAAATGGGGACTTTTCTATAAAAAATAATGTCCCTGATATAGCAGGAAAAATTATTCAATTTGTTAAATGTAGACCTGAGGACATGTCCTTTAATAATCTGTGTGATGAAAGAGAAGCACACGTAAAGTACTTCTGCTATATACCACAGTGTGATGATTGTCTCAAGAAAAAGTACTTGTGAGATTGAGTTACAGGCTGAACTAGTTGAATGTTTCATGGAACACCATTTTTTCTTGACAGAACGATTAACAAGCTGTGGTTATTCAGACTTGGATATATTACATGGACATTTTCTCAAAAATAAAGTGAGCCTGGAGCCTGTCATTTTAATAGAAACAAGGGACAGTGTTTGTTGTTAATGATAAAATTATTTCAGATAAAACTAAGAATCTTAGAAAACTTGTATTCTCCACTGTGAACTTGACAGCTTCCTAATACTCAAAGACTTTTGATGAGATTGGTGATGATACTAATGAATGTAATTTTTTTAAATATAAAAATGAAATATGTCAACATTTGGAAGATCTGCATAACTCAGTGACTATTTTCCAAAAGACCAATGTGTGATATTATAAAAAATCAGGCAAAAAAAATATATGGGTAAAAGATTTATTCAAAGTACAGAATAGAGAGATGGATTTTAATGTAGCAGAGTATGAAAGTTTTTTGATAATGGTTTTCGATTCCACATTCTAAGTTAGGATTAAGGAACTACCACTTGTTGAGTTTTGGTATAGTATCAAAGAAGAATATCCGTAATTATATGAAAAGACCATTACAGTACTTTCCCCTTCTAACTACATACCTGCATACGTGGCTGAATTTTCTTCATATACTTCAACAAAACAACATATCACAACACATTGAATGAAGTTGATATAAGAATCCATGTATCTTCTGCTAAGCTAGACCCTAAAGAGATTTGGAAAAAATTTCTCACTAATGTTTTTGCTTTGGAAATGTAGTTACTTTTACAAAAATATGCTATTTATGTTAACATATAATGGATTTTATTATTTCAAGTGGATTAATAAAAATAATTAAAAATATTTTTGACTTCTACTATAGTAAAAATGAACAGATATAATCTAAATAAACAGAAGTTTTTGGGGGTTCTCAATAATTTTTAACAGTTTTAAAGGGTCCTGACATGAAGTTTGAAAACTGCACTGCTAAAGTGATAAATTAAGACTTATGATTTTTATGGTTTACTAATGCATGATATTGCCATCTCGTGACAAAATAGGGAAATGCAGGTATTCTTGAAAAGCTCAGCTTTTGAAGTGATTGAGAATAACTGCTTTGTGGAAATTTATCAAGAGAAAATAAAGACATAAGTTTGTATTTCCAAAGGATATATCTTAAGATATATGTGCCAAAAATATTAATTTTCAGAAGGCAAGCAAGGAACAGTTAATTAAGTAATTATTTTTAAAGACTAACATTGGTTTTAGGCCAACCTTATGGTAAGAACACAGTTCTTATGTTCAATACATATATATCATAGTACACAGAGCCCCTCATATGTGATGTTACGGAACGTGTATTTACTGTTCGAAATACCGACAAATGTTTATGGTGGTATTTTACTTCATTGGCGTATCATTATCACCTGTGATGGACTTAAGAGTCAACCATATGTCATTAACACAAGCTTTGAGCATATTTTTCTGAAGAAGAATGTGATCAATTTTTTACACCAAGAATTTCAGGCCCACACTATGGTGAAGAATTTATTTTTTTGTCCCTTAGATACTTTATCCCAGCAGTTCTGTGTCATCTGTCCTGTACAAACATGCAGAGTAAGCATTGATCCTTGCCTTCTAGTTTTTTGAGAACTAAAATATACAGTGTAAATATGCATAAACATGTGGAAGAACATATAGACAAATAGAACCTAAGCCAAATTGTGAAAGATGCAGCTGCAAGAACCAGGCTCATGAATAATGAACATTTATGCTATGGAATAGCTTCAGTGCGCCTGTTTTTGCATCGATGAGCTATGTGAAAAGGAAGGAACTTCGCTTAATTTTCATTCAGTTAGAGGAGGACCCACTGGCCAGTTTTTTGACTCAATTCAGCTGATTGTTTTCAAAATAACCTGTTTTATTCAAACAGTTGTGTGTGTAGGGACAGCTGTGCTCAGATGAAATGACTGTGAGCCCTACACTCTAACTACTGTACCAGTTTTCTGCCTGTGTGCCCAGTGACCCTGCTGATGAATATTTTAGACATCTGCATGAATAATCAGACTGCCCACAGGAGAGCCACTTGCTTGTTTGTGAGACTAGAAATGCAATCGAGATGATGCTGACTCTAAATCTGTGTACCAATGCGAAAATAATAAATACCTAAGTAAATCCTTGGTCTGGATTGTTTTTGAGCATCTATAGGTGCTCTAAAACTGGGTGTCAAACAATTACATAAGGAGATATGTGTTTGTGGTTTTGAGAAAACTCCAGAGCTTTTGTCAGACTCTCCAAAGGGACTGGGACCCATAAAATTAGCCAAGAATACTGGATAATGTTTTGTAGTTTTCAAAGTGCTCCATACATTTTTATTTGATTCTTTCAATATTTCTGAGGAAGACACGGCAGGTATTTTCTCTCTTTCTCTCTCCCTTCTAAAGAAGAGGATAACTGGGAGCTTAAGTGGTTTTGAGTTTCATCCTGTAGGCACAAGGAGCCATTGAAGGTTTTAAATGAGAAAGAGATCTGATCCGATTGTTGTTTAGAGACTTCCCTGGTGATCATGTAGAGGATATTTCAGAGGAGTGGGAAGCTAGTTAGGAGGCCACATGAAAGATCAGATGAGAAGAGATGGTCGGCTCTAAGTTTCTGACAGTCAGATTGGAAAAGAGCCAATGGATTTGCAAAAGAGTTGAAATCCCTTAGGTTTATTTATCAGTTGGTGTTGGAGGCAGGGGAAAGATAAAGAGGGGAAAAGATGTTTTTGAAAATGATTTTCTGGCTTGGTCGACTAAGGAAATAGAAGCAGGGGGAAATAGGAAAATAAACTTAGTGATTTTGAAGAACTCATAGAACATCCAGAGAGAAAGTCTAGTAAGCAGTTTGAAGTGCTGGTCTGGGACCGGTGAGGTGAGTTTGACGTTGTTTAGAGTGTGTGGGGTGGGAAGTGAAGAGTGCTAGTGATGGAACAGTGAGAAAATGTCAGCCAGTGTTCAGCTAGCTGGAATGATGGTTTTAGGGAAGCCCAGGGAAATCCAAGCATGGTCTTTAAAAAACTCTTATTCCTGAGTAGAGAAGTAGGGATTGACTATTTCTTGACTCTCTTTATTTACTATCAAATTACTCTATTATTTCTGAATGACCTTAAATTCATGAAATGTATATAAATCAGGTACCACCATTCTAACTGCCTTCAAGTCAGTGAGGCACATCAAGCCAAGGATGTGTCGAGGGTCCAGTTTTATAATCTCTATAATCTTCCCCATTCTTAGATATGGAAATTGCCACTTTATAAAATATATGTAAATATCATACTAAACCAGCTTTAAATACCTTCCACTACCTGTGCCTCACCTCACTTAATTTTGGAGCCACAGTTGCTTCAAGATAGTTTCACAAGATTCAATGCAGCACCCTCCTTAAGAATAGCATTTCTTTTGATTACTTTGCTAATACCAAGATCTCGTAGTTTTCCTCCCTCAACTAAAATGACCTTCATCTTCATTTCACTTCAACTGTGGACACACATGCCACACTTAATAGATCTGCTCCACTTTCAACATTTCAAACTCTATTAGTCTCCTTTTTGAAATAGCCTTCTAACTTTTATCTGTCCCATCTCCCCCTTTTTCTCCTGAGTCTACGGTTTTTTCTCCTGCCTATTCCTTGTTCACATCATTTATTCTGTCCTTGTTTCCCAGTGCAGGCAGATGAGTGAGAGGAGGCTGGCTACTCCCTTCCAATATCCTGCTTCCATACCTAGCTCTGAAATAATCAGATGGTTCCGTAATGATTGAGCTTGCCCTATAGATTTTCTCACATAGTTTCCTTTGAGAATTCCCAACCCAGGGTCTTTCTCTATCACCCTTTTTCCTCCTACTACTTTCATTTGGGCACCTGGACATTATTTGAAAAACCTCACAAAAACTGGGGCAGTGTTGAATTTTTTAAAAATTAGTCAACTATCTAACCCCTTTTACACACACACCTAGAGAGAAGGGAATCTTAGAACTGGATGAAGAAAAATAGATCTGAATTTCATTTTAGTTTCATTTTATTGTTTCAGCTGGCTTTGCCCATGTATGTGTGAATAAATATATATATATATATATCTCTCTATATATATATCTATATATATACACACACATATGTATAATCATTTATATATAATATATAACCAATTGGTAGCTCGTGTGTGTGTGTATGTGTGTGTGTATATATATATATATATATACATATATATATATATATATATGTATATATAATCAATTGATAGCTCAGAAATTTGGGGACTTCTTAACTCTGTATGTTTTTATTTAAAAATCAGCCTTCGTACCACATTTTGTTTTCTATACAGGTATATAGACTGGATAAAGATCTTGATAAGAATTTCCCCCAGATACTTACCCTTTGTGAGTTAGGAATTGGACTGTACAAATGCTTTTTCTTCCTTCTAAGCTGTGAGTGATACTTATTTATTTTATTTCTTGTCAGTTGGTTCCATGGTTCATGAATTCTTTATTATAGTAGGAGTCATCAGTGGGATGGAGAATCATTGAAATTGTAAGTTCCAGACATTAGTTGGAATAACCTGAACACTGTGCTTACCTTTTGGGCCTTTAATTTAATTTAAAATTAAATGAGTCTTGTGATAGCAAGCTTCACAGATATGTGTGCAGGGCTTGGACGAGAGTGTGTGTGTTGGAGGGGGGCTCTTATGTTTAGTTGGATAGGCTAGGAAATCTTGGCCTAAAAACACTCATTGTTTAGAGTGCATAAATAACTGAACATAATGGTAGCGAGAAGTTGCATTTGAAATTGGAGCACTGACTTCCAAGAAAACAGTGCTATGAACAATGTCTTCCTTATTTCCTTTAAAACATCCATGGAATTGTCTGAAGAGGAAGCAAATCCCCAGAAACAACCACAAGGAGTATCAGAAATTGAGCCCATTCTAATTTTTGGAAGGAATTTTTTTTTTTATTCCTTTCACCTGTGGGTGAAACCCCCTTCTTCAGCAACCCCCTGCTCTCCTTCTTTATGCAACCCCTGTAGCCCCAGTATTTTCTGCCTCTAGTCATGGAATCCTGCATTCCTTGTACTGGCCTGTTTTCCCTTTTGTTCGTCTTTGTGCTGTTAATTGCTTCAGTTGATTTGGTAAATAGCTGCTACCTGCTCCTACTCTGACTTACTCAGCTTTTTTTGTGGAGTGCAGGGAAAGAGTTAGAGACTGCTGTCACTGAACAGACTCTTGGCTCCCACCCAGGTTCTATCGTGGTCTGTGACCTTTAGAAGAAGTCAAGCTCCAGGATTTGCACCTGCCACCAATCATCCTTTGCCCTACCCCCACCCCACTTTTTGTCACTGGTGTGGGTTTTGTTTGTTTCCTCCCTTAGAAAGCCCCGAAAGGTCAGGGAAGGAAGACTTGGGTTGGTGGCGGATTCCTTCTCCTTGAATCCCCAGCACTGTGCTCAGTTCCTAGCCACGTGGTAAGCATTCAAGAGATTTGTCCATTCATTAACGAAGCTGGATTATTGATTGGTAAGGGCTTTAAAGCAGTCCTCAGAGTAGTAAGCGTTGAAGACCAAGGCTGACAAACCAAGCTCAAGAATGTAAAAAAGAAACAGAGATGAATAATTAAAACAAAAATCAACAGCTTCAAAGCAAACTTATAGGAATCTACAGTAAAATCTTTCTGAAACAGATTTGCTTTATGAAACAAGAAGCTGCTAGGAAAGCTCTGCTTTGTAACCTCAATGAGATACATAAAGAGATTCCTCCAATAATTGAGAATTTAAAAGAACAAAATGAAATGAAAACTCTATAATAAATAAAATAAATCTTGATTGAAAATAATAAAAAGCAGACTTAGAAAACCCAGCCAGTGATAGAGGATAAACTTCAGGAAAATGTTGGAATGCAACAGAAGCCTAGAAAGACACAGATCCAAACTCGAAACAAGAGATTATTGAGGAAGAGCAAAACAGTTGGGTCAATGCTGATAATTATTGCAGGGACATTTTTCATATCAATGCAGAAAACAGAATCAAACAGACACCATAATCCCATCCAACTAGAGATAACTAGAATAGTTTCACATTCCTTTCCTTTTCTTTAATCTGCAGGCTCAGATTTATATCTCATTTTCAAAGAGAGATTGAATTTGGAAATATAAATATACTACATATACTTCCAAATAATATATAATTAATTTAAATCTTAAATACTCCTTTAAGCAACTTCTGAGATTTAGGCAGACAACAGAATTTAGCACTTAAGACATCATCTTGTTGCAAAAGTATATGATCCACCTGCTACGGCACATAGTAAGCACTAAAGAAATATTCGTTGAAGAAATGGATGAAGTATATAAATTAACTAACTATACTTGGAAAATGTAATTTCATCTACAAACAACTTTATACGTAATTTCACTGTTTCTCCCTCGTATGAGAGAAAGATAAAAAATTTACCCTGAAATCTGGACAAAATATCTGTCATGATGTGAAACATGGAAGAAATGTTGAGATTAGCATGCCGTAATGAACATGTTGGTAAGTACTGGGGAAGGCAGAAATCAGAACTTAAATAAGTCCTAATTTTTAGGCTCTCAAAAGGTTAATTCAGATTGTTTTGGATGTCATCATATCGGAAAGAGTTGGCCAATCTGGTAGAAAATCAGAGGTCAACAGAAGTGATTACGCAGCTAGAAAATTCAACTCATAAAGCATATCTTAGTATATAATTTGGTAAAAGAATTTGAATCTTTCTAAGCCCAGGGAAACAGAAGGACAATTTAGACTGATTTGGAGAGCTGTGGAGCTGATGGCATAAAATTGAGTAGAAAAAATACTTATTGAGTGTAAGACAGTTCTTAATGGACAAATTAAAGAACCATATAGCATCCAAGGAGAGCAGTAAAGATGTTTTGATACAATCTGACACCCCAAAGAACGAAAACAGCTAACGTTTATTGAGTACCTACTGTGTCTGGCACTCTATATGCATCGTTTCATTTAATCTCCTCAGTAATCTATGAACTAGGTACTAACATCTTCGTTTTACAAATGAGGATTTTGAGTCTTGGTCATACGTCTGGTGAGAAGTCACACTGTGTTTTGAACTCAGGCTGCAAAGCCCAGTCTCAGTTGCTGTCTGCTCTTATCCGCTCTGGGCTTCCATACCAGGCAGTTGAGTATGAACAGGTATGTTGTGCAGAGATTTGGCAGAGTAAACCAGCTGTTCTTCCATATACTAAATAGGTGATCCTGACAAGCCATTTTTAATTAAATGATAATAATAATATCTTATGTATTCCAATCAAAGGTGTACTTTCGTTTGTGCTTCCGGATGAATGAATCCTTGTGGAAACAAAATTTACATTTGAGAAGGCTTTCTTAATGCAAATGTAAAATAAATAGGTATTAAACTCCCCAACCCAATAAAGTGAGCAGTATCCAGCAAATATCAAGTGCTTCAGGAGGTGTTAATGCCTAAGTTGGCTACATAGTAGTGTGTAAGGGGCTGGAGAGAGAAACCTGAGCTGGAATTTGTGTTCTATCTTTCATTTGCTTATAACCTCAAAAAAGTCATCTAACCTCTCTGGGAATAACAATACTGTTCTCCTCTTGGGGTTGAAAATTTTATATGGTGATGAATACATATGTAAAGATAGCGTGCATATATGCAAATAAGATGGTATGTATGTAAAGATGGTATGTAGATAAGATAGTGTGTATATGAAATGGTATGTATGTATATGTGTAAAATGCCTAGCTCAGTGCCCTGCGCATAATAACTATTCAATTAATAGTGGCTGGCATAATTATTATTCATTGTTCAGATGCAATCTTCAAGTAAATACTTTTAGAAAGTACAGCCAAGTAGTACTATAAGGTGGTAAGTTTTAATAAAGATTTCAATTTTGTGCATTCCTCTCAGCTGATGTATTTAATAGTAAAATTTCACCCTCTTTGTGCCCTTTTCACAATTTGGGAGTTTACAGAAGGCTTTGGTGTTTTAAAGGCAGTAGTTTCTTCACTGAAAACATAGCTTATGACAAATTCAATGGTTGCCAAGCTCTAATATGTTAGCAGACAGAAGCATGCTTTTAATATTCATCATCTTTAAGTGCTACCAACTGACATTCAGTACTAAATGTGCAGATATGGGTGCTGAGCAAAACAGAACTAGAAAGGGGACTTGCTAATTTGTATTCTAGATGGAAATCTTAAATTAGTTTCCGAAATTTTTAAATGGATTTTTAAATGCCGGGCACATAGGAGATTGAGTTCATATTAATATTTATAAGATTTGAGAAGATATTTAGTGAAATATTTGTATAATTTAATTTTGGTCATAATCAAGTAGGAAACCATAACAAGAAGGACATTGCATTTTAGTTTGATGACTGTTTTGTGGCTCTTGGTTAGTAAAACTCTTCTAGAAATGCCCCAGACAACATAATGTATTCTTAAAAAGCCCTTCCTTATTAGAACCCAGAATTCTGGTCAGAGTTATTTGTGTATAAATTCCTTGGGTTGGATTGTTTTATGTTAATTTCATTTATGTTAATTAATTTAGAAATCAGTATCGATAATGATTTTTTAGAAGCATTCATTGCCAGTTCTGCAGAACTCTGTAATCTTGCTGCTTTTACATTCCTATACGGAACAGCTCTGTTGGTTCACAGAAAACCTGCTTCCTGTAGTTTTGCTTAGGGCTAATTGAGTTTAATGTAGTTTTTTGTGTGCAGAAGGTATTGACTTGTGCATAGTATTTAATTTGTGTAAATATGTGTATATGTAATGTTTTGCCCCTCCGAGTTTTATTTTAAATGTAACCCTTGAAACTGGGATAATAGAAATTCTTAGCTAGGCCTGCTAGCAATTGCAGGTGCCAACGGTTTAAACTGCTATAGAAATACAATTATGAGCAGCCAAGAGCAAATCTTGTTTTAAGGTCCATGTGTAATGAATGCCTGTTAGTATCATAGAATACAATTAAAAAGAGGTTTACCTCTCCCAAGCTATGATTGGTTCTTTCTCATGGAAGTGTGGAGTCCCATGAGTAGAATGTGTATTCAGCTCTCGGTGATTTAGACACCAGTGAGCCTGGCATACTGCTGGCTTGGATAAATTCAGGGCAGTTATAGTCAGGCAGAGATGGGAAAAGACCGAAAGATTAATGAGGGAGCTTAAAGCAAAGCTCCAAAAATGAGAGCAATGCACTGCTCGGTCTTATGTAATTGTGCCGAATGGAAGTCAGTCTTGGCTGCTGTTGTTTAAAAATTTTAGGAGGTTGGCAGGGAATGTTTGTTTGTTATGAAAATCAGATCTAGAGAATAATAGTGAAAACCTGAGACAAAATATCTAATTCTCGCTTGCCTGCATATGCCCTCAGACACACGCCTCTCTTCATGCTCCTTTTATTCCAAACTTGACCAACCCTCCTGTCTCCCTGCTGCCTCCCAATGCTTCTCTTTGGCAAGGACCCTTATTAAGGACTCTGAGATCTGATCCACAGTTGCCTTTTACAGCAGGGCTACCAGGAGATGCGTGTCTGAGATGTGTTTCTGGAGGTTGATACCTTTTACCCCAAGGCCTGAAAGATTGGGAGCAAATAGGGGTGTGAGAGCCCTCTGAGAAGGTAATCTAAATTATTGTTGGTTACCTGGGGCTGTTGTGGGTACCAGAAACAGGGTTACTTCTGGCTGATGGTTGCAAATAACAGTTTTGTAACATTTCTTCCTACAGATCTTAAGGGATAATAGTGGTTTTAAAATGCTATTTTACCTTTGAAAATCTTTTTAATAAATGCTATAATGAACCTTGCATTTATATGATGGACACAGTTGATCCGTGCAGGGAAGCTGGTCATATTGTCAGTGTGAGGCTGGGCACTTAGAGGGGAAAAAAGCTCGTAAATAACGTGATGTAGGTGAATAACTCCTGAAATTTGAAGCTTGCCAGTACTAGTGAAGAAAAGCTGCCTTGAAAGAGAAATTGCCAACTCACAAGCAAATTCTTTAGAGCTTCAATATAGACACTCACCAGCCTTTTAACTTTACTTTCTGTTTCCTCTTCAAGGAGTTTGGCGCCACCTACAGGAAGCAGGAAGCACAGAAACCAATTCAGCCTCTCCATAGCACCTGGGTCCTCCCATTGGTCATTCCTCATCTCTTTAGCTTTTATAACTTTGATCACTTGTTCATCATATAGTATTTATCAAGCTTCTTCTTGACCATAGAACACTACTAAGCTCTGTAGAAAAAAGGTTGCATCTGTACCAGCTGTTTGGCAGGAGATTCCTCACCCTTAATTGCTTTTTTAAGGTCTCTGTTTCTGCTGTCATGCACCTTTTCCACGGCCACACCAACAAGAGAGAACAGAGTTATCGATTGGGCACCCAGAGTATATCACATGTAAAGGTACTGCTGACTGCTCGACAGTTGTGCCTTGTTTCTCATAGAAAACGTAGCACCCAAATCATCATGTTGATCGTAGTTGTTATTTGTTTTTATTTGTCTTATTTGAAGAGAAATGTTACAGATTTTAAAACCTACACAGCAAAGAAAGTTTTAAGGATACGTGGTTCAGTTCATAGAATTCTAAAGAGAAATTCATGATTATCTTCACGGGTACAGTAAGAAGTATCAAAATTATTTTCATTTCATTTGTCAGTATCTCGTAACTATATCACTGAATTAAGTTCCCCATTGTTTCAGACTAGAATGATTTGGCTTGAAAGGCATTAAGAACAATGTAGGGCTTTTCTCTTTGTTGTGTGAACAGACTATAGCTCTTTTTCCTCCCCAAATATCTCTAACCCAGACCTTCTTCTGAGCTCATCCCACAGGGTTCTATGCGTGGTTTTCCTCTCTTCTGTTCTGGAACACCATCGCACATATCCCAGACCAAATCCACTGTGGCCCAGATTGGATCGATACCATTATTTATTTTCTTTTTCAAATCTCTTCCTTTAAAAGAGCAACAAAGCCCACCACCACATAACTAGTCCTCCTTCAGTGGGTCTGCATTTTGTTTGTTTTCCAGCTCCCCTTCCTCTCTCTTCTTATGGGCTAATGACTCCATAATTCATTCACTTGCCTAAGAAATACCTCTTAGTTATCTTCAAAACCTCTCCACTGCTGAAGTCCAAATCAGTCAAGTCCTATTGCTTTACCTCTACATTTCTTGAATTTCCTTGTTCTGAAGCTGAATTTCTGCTTCATTCTTTTCACCATCATTTCATCCTCTTGAATTTGCTGTATCTCATCCACTTCCAAGTCACTATCTTCTTAAGAAATTCTTACTAGTTGATTTTCAGTAGATTTGGGAAATGGGCTACTAGCAAGAAAGAACTAAGTAGTCAAGTGAAATTTACCCTCCCTCCCACCCCTACTCCCATTAAATTATGCTGTAGAATTTCAAGACTTCTGTATATTTGGATATTTGTGTTTAAATATTCATTTAAACGTCAAAAGGAACATAAGGGTAAGAAAATATATTAGTGGTTTGATAGAAAATGTCACACGTTGGTGCTGGAAGATTACAAATATAATATTTAATATATTTCTACTGAATGGTTGATAAAAGTTACTCAAAATATATAATGCATCTCTCCAAAGGAGAAACGTAAGTGTCCAATAAGCACATGAAAAGATGCCCAACATTATTAGTCACTAGAGAAATGCAAATCAATATTAAAATGAGATAATATTTCATATCCACTAGGGTGACTAAAATTAAAAATAGACAATAATAAATGTTGACAAGGATGTAAGGATGTAGAGAAATTGGAATCTTCATACATTGCTGGTGGTAATGTAAAATAGTACAGCCAATTTGGAAAACAGCTTGGCAGTTCCTCAAAAAGTTAAACATAGAGTTACCATATGACCCAGCAATTCTACTCTTAGATCTATGCCCAAGAGAATTAAAGCATATGTTCACACAAAAACATGAACATGAATGTTTGTAGCAGCATTATTCATGATAACCAAAATACGGAAACAACCCAAATGTCCAAGGACAGATGAATGAAAAAACAAAATAGTACATTTGTACAATGGAATATTATTCAGTAACAAAAAAGAATGAGGTAGTGATACATGCTGTAGCATGGATGAACCTCGATATTCTAAGTGAAAGAAGTCCAAAGGCCACATTTTATTTAATTCCATTTATATGAAATGTCCAGAATAGGCAAAGCTGTAGAGACAGAAAGTAGATTAGTAGTATAGTAGAGGCTGAGGGAAGAGGACGACGGTGGCTGCTAATGGGTATAAAATTATTTTTTTACTGAAGACAATGTTCTGAAATTAGTGGTAATAGTTGTAGAACTCTGGATATAATAAAAACCATTGGATTGTACACTTTGAGTGAATTGTATGATATGATTTATATCTCAATAAAACTTATACATACATGTATCAATGTTTGTGTCCATACTGTGTGTGTGTGTGTGTGTGTGTGTGTGTAATTAGCGGCATTACATACTTAGAGTCTGCATCTGATTCCACTTTATATCTTCCAAAATACTAAACACAATGCCTTATATAAGTAATCCCTTGAAAAATGGTTGAAGAATGAATGAATGAGTGAATGACACAACAAATAAATGCATGAGTGGTCTTATAATGTGTGGAAGAATTTTTTCAGCACATGCTATAGGAGAGAGGTAAAGAACAATGGCCAAGAATTGAATACTGTTCACTCAAGCTGACAGTTCAGCTGTCCTGTCATTGCTCTGATATCAGACTGATAGAATCATGCTATGCTTTGACGTCAGCTAGATGGTGTGTTTCTTTTTTCTTTTGAGTGATAGGTTGGCAAAATATACTTTAGCAACTGTATGTTATGTGGATGATGCACGATGCTAATACTCTGTTGTGACCTTTATTTTTATGAGCTGTGAGAATTAAGAACCTACCAGTTTTAGTTTAATTAAGCAGTAAGACACAGCAGATGGTGCATTTGTGGGCGATGATTGCATTCCTCTGGTTCCCTCAAGCAGTGCTCTAACCCTATGGATCGCTTTGCCTAGAGAGTGTCGCACCACTGTTGCAAAATTACTAGGAAGACAAGCTCATGGTATTAATGTGGTCAGAAAATCTTATAGGGACGATTGATGGCAGGACGTGAGTGCCTCAGGAGGTTCTCTTGGAACTAGGAAGTAGGCATTAGGAAGAGGAATTCATGGCGTTGTATGGTTGTTGTTGTTTACTGCCTATTGCTATTCTCCAATATTTGCAAGTAAAGCATATGAAGATTTTTATTACCCTGATATTCTTTTGTGTAATCTGGGTCAAACATTAAGAATGCATTGGAATATGATTTGCATGTTTTAAAGTACTCAGAAAAGAATAGGTAAATGGAGAAGTACTGAATTTATGGCAAGTTGTTTTATTATGTTTGCTTTTAGTCACTACGGAGAGCCTAGAGAGTGTCCTACAATATACATTTTTCCCCAAGTGCTATATGCTCACCACCAGCGTATTTACTCCAGAGGATGTTAAAAAACATACATAAGCAGAGAGAATATGGAATGAATCCAGTGCTTCTCACTGATCACATAGCTCTTCAGGGAGAAAACCAAATTGTTAAGCCGAATTATTTTCTTTCATTGTTAAGGGAGAGACTGTCTAGCTCAGATTTTTTTCCCTTTACTGTCTTTGAAAAACTGAATTACTTGAAAGCTGGCATAAAACTTGTAATTACACAATATTTTAGATCCTAAGATAATATGCCTCAATTTTTCTCATTAATGCAATATATGAAATCATCAAAATGAAATACATTCACTTACTGGCTGTAATGTTGTTAAAAGTATGAACTATGTGGATATTTTAAAATATAGCTATCGTTGCTTTAGATAGAAGAATCCATTTGTCTCATCTCTTTGCTACAAAGACTAGATTTGGAATTATAGTTAAATCATGAACTTCAAAAATAATATTTTAACAAAGAGGATATAATTTCTCTCTGGGAAAACCCACATTTTATATTGATCTTTTTCTAAATTATTTAAAGAAACTATTTCCTCTGATTTTTAAGGTGTTGTCACCACAAAACCCGTAACTACATCATCCTACAAAGTGTTCTTTTTGGAAACCTTTTATAATTAATTAAATGAAGCATTTCTTTTCTGGATTCCTACCAACTGCAATACACTCAGGCATTGAAAATTTAAAACTGAAGGTGTAAAGACTTATTTTGCAATTCTTCTTGTAGGAATAAAAGAACCTTTTAGTTAATACTCACCAGTGTATTATAGGGGAAATATCTATAAACATCTAACTGCACAGGAAATCTAATATATAACTAATTTTGGCCTATAAATTATTAATGATTTTGACAGGAGAAATTGCAAATTATTTTTATATGGAAACATACTTTATTGCGAAATCATTGGTATTTCATTTCTTTACAGAACAAGATTTTCGTCTAATTAAAATTTAGAAAAGAAGGAACTAGATTATTTTCCATTTGTTCAGTATTTGAGTAACTTTTCAATTCTTTTGTAGCTCTGTTTAATTTTAAAAAAAAATTTTTAATGGACCCCAAAATGAGACCTCAGCAGGAAGATAACATTATGCCTGAGAATTTTAGAAATGTTAGAATTATTTATTTTAGTTCTCTAAAATCGGTAATGTGTTAATTATCATTAGGTTGTTTATCTAATGATAATACTTCCTTTTTACAATGATACTGAATGTTTTGCATTATTTTTGTATTAGAGGAAGTAAGGAAGTCTGTCAAGGTGTACATCTTGGCAGGTGTACATACACCAGTAACTGACAATCTGCACCTGCAGCCTCAGTCTCTCCTGAGTAGTCTAGCCTTTTAGTTAAGACTATAGGATTTAGAATCCCAAAGACTTGCCTTCAAATCCTGACTGTGCTACTTACTAAGCTGTGTGACTGTTATTATTTAAAAATTAATTTTGCCTCTAAAAGAAACTCCCCAAATCATGGCTTAAATTCTAGTTTGTCACCTAAAAGAAGTCTGGAGATAGGCAATTTAAAACCTCTACCCAGTCCTCTCTTTCTGCTTCACCATCCCTAGTTGGCGACATTTATCTTAGAGGTCATCTCCTAGTCCAAGATTACTGCTGGAGCTTTAGCTAGAGCAGCTGCCTCTTAGGCAGCAGCAAAGACCAAGAATTACTCCTCCAGGCAGAACCAGTTTCGTTGCCAGTCCACAGGACACCGCTTCTTTATAGCACATTACCTAGATGTGAAGGAGGTAGGAAATGTTATCTTTACTACGGACAGCTAAAAAAGAAGGGTTCTGTTTCCAAGGAGAAAGGGAAGAATGGATATTTGCTAAGCAACTGGCATTCTCAGCCATAGTGACCTTGGGCAATTGAATATCATTGAGCCTCAGCTTCCTTATCTCTAACAATGGTTGTAAAAGGATCTAATTCACAGATCCTATTGTTTTGAATATCAAATAAGTTACAACACACCTAATGATTTAGCACAGTGCCTGGCATATAATAAGTAAGCAATAAATGTTAATTGTTATTCTTTCTACTTCCTTAATATCTCTAGGTTAATACCCTATAGATACTTAAAACCTAAAACGTTCAAATGTATTACATCTTTATTGCATTCTCTAGCTCACCACTTACCTATTCTTATAATCTAGAAACCTCAGAGCAATTTCTGAATAACAGTCACCAAGTGTAATTCTATTGCAAAATTTGCTTATGGATTTCTCAACCTTCTCCTTTCCATGTACATTGCCACTATCTGAATTCAGGCCGTCTTCATCCCTTGCTTTCCATGGGACTTCCCTATCTCCCAGATAACATTCACACTCTTTAGAATGATATTCAGGTCTCTACATAATCTGACTGCAGTATTAACAGCTTTATCTTGATTCAGCCACACCTCTCGAGTCTCTCCAGATCACACTTCTTTTTTCTTAACTTCACTGAAAATTCACTACTCTCCAAATAGGGAATTGTGACTCTAGTTTCTTCAGGATAAATATTGAATAATTCCGAAGTTGAAACACTTGAGGAAACTAAATAGAGATGCATAGATGCATTTCAGTTTATAATTTTGAATACCAAGTTATGATTTCTGGAAACCCCTTTATGATTTTGTTTATGAGGCCAACGGATAGATAAGTATGTCAACACTCCTTAACATAGCTAGGTGTCTAAGTGTATAAGTATGAAAGAACAAAGGCTCTTGAGTGAAAGGAATGGGTGGGAAGAAGCTGATGTCTCTAATGGATGGATTAGTGTGTTCAGCAATTCTCGATATAGGTTAAGATCTAGAAACTCATTATTTTTACTTTGCTAGACAATAACATTAGTTTAGCTACTTAATGTGAATGTTATGCATTTTGCTTTCAAATTAAAATAAAGAAGTAGAGAAGGTTAGCTTTACTGGTGTGTGTGTGCGTGTGCGCGTGTGTGTGTATGTGTATGGAATGCGTAACTGAGTGTATAATGTAATTGCAAAGCCCTTAGATGCAATATTTTGAAACTAAGTTTGTAGTACAATTAAAACATATCTTTGGTCATGGATTACTTGGCCTTTTGCCATTTTCATAGGCAATGTCCTACTTAAATAGCCTGGATTGGCTGAGAAAAATAATTGCTGCTATGAAATAATTTTGCAATTACCGCTGTAATTAAGGGCAGTTTGTTAATGAAAGTGCTTGGTGAATAATGACTGCAGGGCACTCCATCTTGCAGCTTCATGCCAGATGATTGGCTCATGTGGTGGAGGCAGTTAGGGAATTAGTGACACAGCTGTCATGGTTACAGGATGGATGTAAATATCCTTTGCAGTTGATGATGAAGAACAGTCATTAGCCTCCTGCCCCTTGGGAACTGGTCAGAAGAACAAAAATAAACTTAACACATGATGATAAAAGCCATTCCTTATGTCTCCTTTTCTTCAGTTTGAACAATTAACATTCTAATAGGAACTGCAGAGAGCATGTGGATGAGCCCTCTCCACTTTATAGGCATGTTAGTGTGATAAATGTTCCTCCTGGTAGGGCATTGGTTGTTCACAGTTTATAACCGCTCTTATTAGCTTATGGGCCAGTTAAAAACAGCTCTTTAGAGACCCATGGGCCCCATTTAAATTTTTCTTGTTCATCTCCAGGTGTTGCTATTCAGGTCGACCCTTTGAAGAGTGCCCATGGATGGATTTTTGCATGCTTTCTGCATGGCTGAAGGGGCAATTGAAGATCAGTTTCTGTGGTTAGGTTTATTTGCCCGTGTAAAATATATATTGTTATGAAGATGACCTGGATGCTTCTCTGATCTTGCTTCATAGTTTGAAAAAGTCATTGTTGAAGGTTGAAGATCCATTTTTTTTTTCTTCTCAAAATAAGATATCCTAGGTGTTGCTTCATATTTATATTCATTCCACTTCCTTGGTGTTTTGATGTTGTTTTTCATTGTAAATTTGCTTAAGCAATCTTTTGTAGAGTAATTTCATAACATGCATACACTGTGGTTTTACATTGAGATGCTCGTGATCTGCAACTCATTAACTTTTGCTGACTGGGAAGTCAGTATAGCATGTGGCATTTTCTCTCACTTTATCTTGCTATATAGTCAACTTTTATTTCTTGTAAAAGATACTAGTAGAACGCTTCCACGGAACTTAAGCATGGCTTCTCTTGATAACCTAGTGTGCTAAATCTTTTTAGCGCCCTAAGCATAGATCATTGGAATTTGTGTCATTACATCACTGTCAACCAGTTATCTTCACTAAAAGAAAATAACAGTTTTCTGGGGTTCTGCTCAAAATACTGTTTATGGCAACATTCCATTTAAGGATGAGTTTATTGCTCCACGTGTCTGGGTAAAATTTCTTGTATTTGCTTGTTGCTGCATTTGATGCCTGTGTATCCTCTTAGCTTTAGCAAGAGAAGGTGCCAAATAGAAGGGATCAGCATTCTGCCTCAGAGCTATCACACACTGTGGCCCAAACTTCTGCCTCTTCCTTTTCCTTTCTCTGACTGTCACAGAGAGAATGAAAAATGTCAGCAAGCTTAGGTGTGAAAGAGAGCCTTGTTCTGACACTGAAATGCTCCCTTGGCTACTGAGTTACTTACTTCTCCAAGACGAACCCCTTTTCTCATTTTCCATAGATAAGTCACTGGGATTTTTCAAGCTAACTTAATTGTGATCAGACGTTCTAGGATACAAGTTAGCTTGCTTGTCCCAGTGGTGGTAGGGGTAAGTCCCTAAAAGCCAGATAACTTGAAACACACACACACACACACACACACACACACACACACGAGAGAGAGAGAGAGAGAGAGATTTTCAGTTCAATAAATGGCAACTTCCTTTTGGAAGATGGTTATTCTCAGTCATGGCCACGGCTGGCACACTTATTTGGGTTCTAGTCAGATGTGACTTTCTAAGCATTCTCTTCACAGAATATCTTAAGTGCAGGAGGAGCTGGTGTGGCTTTGCATTAAATCAACTTTGGAAAACAGGTATAGAGACTTTTGCCATACCGTATCTCAGTCTAATGAAAATTGCACTGTATTATTACTCATTCTGTTTTTAGCTAGAGTATGGGCTTTTGTGGTAGGTCAAGATAACTAAAACAGGAAAGGAGAAAACAATTGTGTCTTTAATTGGTGTTGCTCCAGGAAAAGGGGACTGGGAGCCGTTTTCTCCTCCGGAGAGATGTGACATGCTACAGTATTTAGATATTCAGTGTGTGTTCTTGTTTCTGTTTTATTTGGTGGTGTTTTGATTTTTTTTTTTTTTTTTTTTTTTAGCTAAACATATGAGACTGGAGTTTAATTGAATTTCCAAGCCAACTCTATGAGCACCCTTCATAATGTATATTTAAAGGTGCACTGCAGATTCTTAGGCGAAGTGGCCATGTGAATTTAACAATCGGCAGGCGGGTGAGGGGAACACTTTCTGAGTTTGGAGAAATATTTGAAATTCCTAAGTAAAATAGAATCTGCTTTCATGCAGTTTTCTGGGCTAATTTGGACAAGAGTTATAATCTAACTTTTTCACATAACAGACCTTATAGGGTTTCCCTCAGTGCCCCAGGACCAGTCAAAAACTTTATAGTTCTCCACAGTGAAAATGGACCATGCCCCATCCTGTCATGTTGCCATCCTTTCTATCAAAGCAACACTAATTATAAAAATTGAACATAAATTGGTACTGTTTAATAGGTTTGGGTTTAATTTTGCCTCAGTGGGAAGACATTCGATTAAAAGAATCCTTTTTTCCCCTCCTTCTCCCCTCCTTTTTCTTTTAGTAGAATAGTTAGTAAAGGCGTAGGAAATTGATTTTAGTGTCACAAAGGACGTTTCTGACAGGAATGTACTTTGAAATGATTCAAGGCATCTGTTTCTCTTGCATATGCCCAGCACTGCTGAGAGCTGTACCTAAATTAAACTGTTTAACGTGTCAGCGCTGAATCAGATCACAATTTACATCCCAGTTGCTTGGTTGGAATTTTTAACATTTCATGAACTTCCTCCTCTAATTTACTAAACAAGTTCTCACTCAAAGTGACCATTTGTTCTAGATGCCAATATGTCATGGTCAAAATTGATTTAGCTTTAGAGTTATTGTTTTTGTATGGTCACTTTGCCTATGAAACGAAATCCTATTTGCAATCTGTATTTCTGCTGGCAGGGTTTGTGGATGATTGCTTGGTGGGTGTTTTTGCTACTGTTCATCTTTCCCTGGTGCTGTGTCTATCATACAGGCTGGCTCCAGGAATTCTATTGCTTATAGTTCCCAAGCATAGAAATTTCGTGCAATCTCTTTACTAACATATCCATGGCATCCCACATAGTACCTGGAAGGCACTTAAAATAAATCTTTCATAAATGACTGGGGCGTGATCACTTTCTACAGGATCATACTATATAGTCTTAGATTCTTGGCTTCAAGAAATTTCTGTCTACTCTGCTCATATTTCTTAGAAATTAGTAAGGCTTAGCTGCATCAATTATAGTGAGGCATGTCCTTTGGAGTTGAAGAGCAGGGGCAATTATTTTGTGTGTATGAACTTTTTACATTCATTTTTTTTACATTCATTTTTACCCGGCGTGAGAAGGAAAGGTGACTATGTTGATGCATAATCGGGACCTGAGCTCGTTAACTTAATTACTTAGTGGTTCTCGACCATTCTTTTCTCCCCCACTGTTCACTCACTTACCCTTGCACAGTATTTACCAGTGAGCTTTGATGAGAGAATCCTGAAGAGAATGGCTTCTATTCCTGCCCTTCTCTAGGCTTACAAGTTTACAACCAACCGAGGTGGTGGTAGTGTTTATATAGGGGCACTGGTGCTCCAGTGGACTCACTTAGTTGACCTTGAAGATTAACTGGTCAGTCATGATGAGTCGGTTGAGAACATTATCCGTTATATTGTTATCAGTACTCTTGCATCTCTATTAGCAGTTCTCTAGGACTGTATTAGTGAGGGTAGAAAGCTTCAAATTTGCAGTGACTTGAATATTTTGAAATGTTATTTCTTTTACTTAATGCTCTAGGGTATATGTCCCAGGTCTGTGGATAGGTTGGCTTCACTGAACCATTTGGTTACCTAGGCTAATGATGGCTCTGCCACTGTCTACATGTAGCTTCTGAAATTATTCTGGTCATACCAGTTCAGCCTCCTGGAATGAGGAAAGAGGAAGTGCTGGAGGAGCAGCTGGCTTTTTAGGTACCAGGCTAGAAATGGCACAGGTCACTTTGCTCACATCGGAAAGAACTTAGCCACCTGACTAACCTAGCTGCAGGCAATGCTGGGAAGTTCAGAGTAGCAGGCCAGCTTTGTGCCAGGCCACATGAAAGATGGGGGGAAAATGAGTGGATAGTTGGCAATCTCTTGGACCTTGGGCTTTTCCTGCCCAATTATCTGTCCGTCAGCTTTGTTTTGCAAAGTCCCACAGTTGATCTTAGACTTAAAAAATAGCTAATGCGACCTACAATGATAATTCTCCCTGTTAGTGTCTTGGGGTCCAGGTTATTTGTAAAGATGATTGTAATAACTGGCAGAGCATCTAACTCACTTCCTTCTAGTTATCAAGAGCTGAGTACTCCACACACATACATTTTTACACTTTGAAACCACAATGTAAATCTGACAAATAGGTGCTATTTTATAACATTTGGGTGTTTGCTTCATTCCACTTTTTTGTTCCTGGGAAGCATGGTAAAATAGGGACATTTTGATAGAATTGTAATTCCTTCTTCATTTGGGAAGACATAGTATGTACTGTTGGTACGCTAATCGTTATTTGGGAACATCCAGAAGGCATAATCATTATTGTCTGCAAATATTATTGTATACTATATACATATGGTAACTGCCTAATGTAAAATTAGGTTTCCATTAGGATCTTTGTTCAGATATAGTTTTGGGGTTGACATGAGAAATTGTTGCCAATATCATTGCTTTTGGCTTTTCTAGTGTATTTTCTACGAGGAACTAAAACAGATTTTCCCTACCTTGATTAGATTTTAGAGACAATGTCTGATTTTCTCCTCACCTTGTTTAGAGAAAGTATATGCCCAACCATCTCCTGATGCTTCAGGATGAAATATTTTTTCATCCTAAAAAAGATTTTTGAGATTTTAAACCTCTGTTGAGATTGGCTTTCGTCTCCTCTGCTACTTTACCACAAACAAGGGATTGTCGTAATTCTTGCTGGGCAATATAAGTTATTTTTCAGATAGGATTTAGATGACAGTCATCTGACTTTTTAAGTTATAGCACAAGCAAACAATTTTGGTTTTGTGCGAACATGAAATCACCTTGAGTTTTGTTTTATCTTTGGTGAGGGAGGGACAAGAATGTCAGGCATATTCTAAGCCAGGGTCAATATTTTTTTATGTAGGAAGGCAGTTTCATTTTAAATATACTATTTTTGATAGAGCTTGTTTTAGTATTGATACTGCATACAGTAAGAGTAGATATTTTTCTGAATGTTTTCTGAGTATGATTCACTATAAGCTCATAGTCCTGTGATTTCAGCTATATTGAAGCTACTATTAATGGATTAGTAGTATCTTTCAGCAGCATTTTTATATAGCACCCGACCCTCCAGTGATCAACACATGAGATTCAGTGTGGAACTGCTTGCTGAAGGTGATGGGGAGAAAACACACCTATCTGGTGATGGTATTAATGTTGCCAATGTGCTTAATGTCTAAGGCATGTTAAACTGAGGTTTTCCAAATATAGGGTCCCTGAAATTTAAATCAAGTAGCATTGGGGCAAGAAACAAGGTTTTTTTTTTTTTCTGATAGTTAACTGATCGATGACCATCTTACTTGATCACTTATTACAGCATCTCATATGGCTGTCACTGCACTGTCACAACATTCTATAATTCTATGTTTACATTTCTGTCTTTCGTACTAGACTGTGAGCTTCTTGCAGGAAGAGGACGTGTTCTGTTCAAGTTTGCGTGGCACATCTACTCAATAAATGCTTGAATGAATTAAAGGAGGAATAAATATCTTAAAGTAGGAAAATCTTATCCCTATGCCAGTAGATGGTAACTAATCTAAAGATCTTTCCTCAAAGTATGGAAAAACTGGTATTTATTTTTCCTGTACATAGGGAATTTTTTTATTGCCCTTCTCTGCCTATCTGATTACTTCATTTTTTTCTCAAAATCAAGAAAAAATACATACTAGCTGTGTTGGATGAAAATGATAAAATTTTCTTCATCTCATAAAAGCAAAATCTTTTCATGAGAAAATGGTGTGGGGGGATATTCTCTTACTTCCTGCCTGACCTCACCCGCAAACTCCTTGCTACCCTAAGCCTATTTACCTGTCTCTGAGACTGAAGCGATAACTGGACTACCTCAACAGGCTGCTGGGTACTGAACGAGAGGCGTTAGACCAGTGGCTCACAGGTAGTAAGGTCCCAACAAGCGTTGCTCATGAAAATAATGATGAGTATTATGGTTTGTTCTTTTCCTCAGCAGTCTTCTTTGATTAAATATTTAAAATTTCTGTTATTTATTGTTGTTATTTTACTTCAATACGCCCTTAAATGGAACTGTTTTCACAGAAATCAGCAAGTGGCATCCTCCATCACTGTGAATAGTGAAAGGAAAGGCTTAGGGAAAGTTAGGTATAGTGATCTCTCTACAGTCATGGAAAACAGGATATAATAAGATTACCTTTTCCCCTGCTTTATGGAGATGTCATATCATGAATTGGTTGAACTATGTAAAGTGGCACTTGTTTGTTTTTCCAGCGTATAATGCATGTAACTAATAGAATCCCTTGCTATCAGATGGTTTTGAAAGCTTGCTCAAAGCACAGTGAAATGATAAGATGCCACAGATTTTTGTATTACCTACAAATAGTACTCTTCTTTTTCTTTCATTTTAGACAGTGGATTTAGAGGTCAGAAACAGAAACATGTTTAAGGAATCCCCCACTACACACACACCTGCCTTTAAAGATAATATTTTTTATTCTTTCTAGGATCTAGTGGTGTAGTACAGTACCACCTCACCTATCTGGAGGTCATGTATCAGATAACCTCAGCTGTCTAAAACACCGCTGAGGAGTAGAGAGTAAGTGGGAAGTGCCTCTGGAACTGCCATCAAAAATGTCATTAAGTATTTGCATTAAAATTTATGTGGATTACTCAAGGAACATCCTCCCCCTGCATTTCATGAAGACCAAGTTTTTATTAATTTTACAATCCTTATAGAGTTTATACAAAATCTTATCTTAGTTATCTTTTTTCCCCACACATTGGAGCCAGAAGATTTGAGGTTTGAGAGGTACAGTGTAGGGGGATGCTGCTAGATATAAGTAGCCTTTAGTAGCATGAAAAGTCCATTGATAACAGTGAACAAGATGTCAGTGTGACCTGAATCAGCAATGAAAGCCAAGTTCTCTTTATGTTACTCTGTTTAAGAGGGTAGGTACTATATAAACTTTTAGAATTGTCATCAATATAATTTAAGTAAGAAACTGTGTATAAAGAGCTTCACAATAATTTCAGATAAATTGAGAATTTCCTCTTTGGCATTTTCTGCTAGATATGAAGTTCTTGGAATATAAATCTTGGCCTTTTATTTTTGAATAAGTTTCTTCTTTTGCCTTTTCCCATTGTGCATATAGGATTCTCCTCTACCTTGTTTTTCCCCTTAAAGGAATTTAAAATAAATGTTTAGGCATAGTAGAGAAACTTAAGGGATCTTGAATATTGAACTTACCAAAGTTTGTTTTTTTAGTTTTAAACATCCCACCCTGAATTAACTCTCTCACCTCAAATACTAAACAGTGACAACAGCCACAGAAAAACAACTGTATCAGCATCTACTTCCCCCTCCATAACTACATTTATAAGCTCGAGGCTAGGGATTACTCTCCAGAATATTACTATAATGTAGCATGATGCCATGCACACAGAAAATGCTCAGTAATCCTTGAAGCATCAGTTGTTTGAAATACTATTTTTAATCCCATTTGATAGATGCTATTTTTATTCCCATTTACAGATGAGGATGTGACAGTTCACAGAGATTGAGTGGCTTGCCTCTAATCACACTGCCAGACAGAGCAGGGGGCTGTAGTCCATGTTGCCAGCTCTGTATTGGCTGCCAAGGCTCACTGCCTCAACTTCACGAGAAACTTGGTATTCCTGGATTTGCCATTTGAATTCTCCATAACTTGTAAGAACTGAGCTCCCGTTTCCTAACTGACAAAAAGTAAGAAGAATAAAAGGACTGACTGAAATCCATTGTTAAACTTCTCTGGTTGATTGAATTGATATAACCGCCTAGCTCAAAGCAATCGAACTTTTTTAAAAGCACTGATATTTCATGACCCTACCCTGCCCCACAACAACCACCGCAATCCACCTCTTCTTTTATTTTCTTTTTTACTTTGACAAAATCCTTGGATTGCATATTGAAAAGCCCATGGGTTAAAGCTAATCTGTATGTTTAAAATTATGCATTGACAATTCTTCTTTTGATTTTCCTTTTTTTCACATTTTTAGAGGGTTAACAACTTTAAAAGAAATGGCATGTTCCTTTAACCCAAAAACGTTTTATTTAAATTTAGTCAGTGGTTTGGAGAAAGAATAAACAACTTTCACTTAAATGTTCCCATGTCTTAGAAGAATGAATGGATAGTGATAGATTTATAACTTATGTAAGAATAAAGAAGATAAAAGAAAATTGAAACTCAAAATTATTGGTTTCAGGAGAGCATTTCTGATTTAATTCTAAATTGTGAATAAGATTTATGCCTTGCTTAAATGTTTCTTGCCAGGTTGCGGAAGCAAATCTCTACCTTTTGTGTAACATGTAGCTTAATTCAGGGCTTATTGTCTATGTAGATAATTTAAAGTGAAGAGAGGTAAATCATCATTCATATTTATATCTAGTACAGTGCCTCTAAATATTTGTTGATTAAATAAATAGAAGAATGAATGAGTGAATTTCATTTGGAAGTGGAAGATTGATGTATTAGCATTTATACTATGTGTAATAGTTATATTTCATGAGAGTTAATGCTAAAAGGAATAGTGCAGACTACAAAAAAATTTTTAGTATCACTGACAGCTGTGCCTCGCTACAAGAAAATCAGATGTGAAAAGTGAATAGGTTACTTTCTTAAAGAATTCGCTCTAAGATTCCGATTTTCCATAGGAGCCCCAGAGGTCAGCTTTGTGCTAAACGAAAGTTATCTTTCATGGTCTTCATTTAAATGCTCTCTAATATATTTAGTGAATGAAAAAAATGTAAAATTAATCGTGGTTACAATTTCAGCGTATATGAGCGCATCTGCTGCTGTCTATGACTTATGTCTTTTTATGTCTGAACTTAAACCATGGGTTTCCCAAAAATTACTTCTAGAAAATATTGTTAGATTTCTTGAGCTGATAGTAGCATGCTTTGCTTCAGAGCGTTGTAGTGTTTAAAACTTCTGTTGTAGTGTTTAAAACTTTCCCTGTTAAGGACAAAAACCTTCTTGTAGGTAAAAGCAAACACATATATACTTTGTGTCTTTTACAGTAATCATTTTAGAAGGCCACACAGACTTATTTCATTGAAGCTGCCATTGAGCGAAATTTTTTTCTACTTCTCTTTATGAATTTTATCTGGATTATATGAATCGTCTTAGCAATAGATCTTCATCTTTTGGGGTAATTTGATCTGTTTGGAACCAGCCCACAGTCATTTGGAATCGCGTTATTAAGGTAGACGTTATAGTCATGGCTTAAAAAAAGGGAAAGCCTCAGTGTAATTATAAAACAGTAGGATGTAAGTGTGGCACATTGACTGTCATGGAAGGTAAGGGTAAATGGAATAATTCAAACAATGTGGGGGCCTTTGCGGGGAACTATTTTGAAGGATAATACACCTTAAAAATTTTAAATCTATAAGGTCCAGTAATTTTTCTTGAACGTTTTAACCTGATTAATTAAAGTCTCACCATATGCAGAGTTCAAGGTTGATATGCAACACTTGGACAGGAAGAACTGGGGTACTTAAGACCTAGTTTGTCCTAAAGGAGTATTGGATGAGCTCATAATTGGGTCTCAGCATATTTTTTTGAGCTTAAATAGATGAAAATCCATTTTTTAAATGTTCTTCTGACCTTACTCTTTTGTGTGTATATTTTTTGCCTTCTTGTCTTATCGAAAACAGAGTAACTGCTTTTTTGGCCTTCCTATGGATGGAAGGATGGGCCCTTTGAGGAACGTATTTTTTGATTTGCAGAATCTGGTGGGATATTTTACCCTTTCAAGTTGCTTTTTGCAAAGGGAAATTATGTTGTCAAACAGTTATTTAAGCTCTAGTTATCATACATGCTTGCTTCTGCTTCAAGTTTTTACCAAGCAAACACAACCAACAAATACTTGTAATGGGTCGGAGGCGTATCTATAACAAATATCTCTGCAATGTGGGAAATTAAATTTGCCCTCGAGTATGTAAATCCAGATTAACAGAAATGAAAGCATTGAAAATATGTTATAAATAATCTTATAATGAGCTTTTGATTGGCCTGAAATACTTTAACTGTTTTAATGCAACAGCATGACATCCTGACTCTGTATCACTCACTTACTCGCCCACTCACTCAATCAATCCTGGTTGCTATACCACGTGAAGTGTTGATGGTCAGCTTAAATGCTTCTCATTTTAAAAAGTGAAGCATAAGTAATTAAACAGTGCATCTAGTACTTGGATATCAGGTTTTTACTGAGGCCCAATAATGAATAAAAAGTGCATTAACCAAATTAAAACATGTGCACGTCTATGTATTGGCTATTGATGTGCCTTTGTGAATTTCATTACTGTATGATGGAGAGTCTCGTTTAACCAAAGAGCTTCCCAGAAATTTCCCTTGTATTTTTTGTTTACTTCTAAACTGGTTAGGGGAGATAATACTGTGACAGTTCATCTTGCTTACTACTTTATGTAAGATAATCCTAATTCTCAATGACTCAGAAATCTAGAAAACATAAACAGGCCTTTTCTCTCAAACTGTTCAGTGCACAAGTAAATGTTTTCTTGGATTCTGTTCTATATCAGTGACTGGGAATTTTTTAAACAGTGTGCTGCTAAAGTGAATGGATGACTATTAATCTTAGTAGGTGATGTATATGTACGCATGTGTGTATGTGTGTTTGTATATTTCCCACATGGATATACCTTAAATAAAGTTTTGAAGTTAAATGATGCTTATTGCTGAAAATGGTTTGATGCTTAAAAAATGTGTTGGATTTGTATATAATCGAAATTAGATATTACACTGCCTGAAAGTTTACATTGTATACTTTTATTTCACTTGTAACAGAATTTGATCAAAACTAGATGTCCTGAAATGAATGACCAGTCTGTTTCCAGTTCTAACATGAGTCACTAAAAAACCATTGAGGGCACCCTTGGCACTTCACCTCTTTGAATGCTTTAGAATTGGGCTGTTGCCCATCCAAATAAAATCTGAAGTCAAGATGCCAGTTTCCTATTAGCTGCAAAAAATACAAAAGGGAGTGATGGTGGAGGGAACTAGGTTTTAATAGAACTTTAAAGAATCCTTCTTCCATTGTGGCTAGCCAATGCTCTATTTATCCTTTATCTCATTGTGCTGTGACTCTCCAAGCTAGAGAGGAGAGAAAAGATTGGGAATCAAAGTGTGGATAAGAAGCAGAGACCAAAAGAACAAAAAAGCAAAAACTGACTAGAGGAAGCAGAGGACTGCAAATACAGAAAACGAGAGGAACTTCAAAGACAAAATTGGATGGATACATGTTGAAACCAGTAAGAAAGGAAAGTTCTTTCTGATAATGCAAACTGAGTCGAGGTCTATATACGTAATCAGAGACTTGTCTCTGGAAGGAACCAACCCATAAGCAGGAGTCTAGATAATCTTCTGGCCCTTCTGGGGGTTTGATGGCAGGTGAGGCTAGAATCTAATTATTTTTTTTTTTTTCTATCTGGACATCATCTCCATTAAGTACTTGTCAAGCAGTGACTTGAGGGCTCCAAGTGATTTCGGTTCCAGTATATCTCTCAGTAGTCAGTTTCTCACTTAGCTGAATGAGTATTCATTTCACCATCTGAGCATCTGTCTCCTCTATAAATTTCTGTTTCTTGCATGGTGAGACAGTCTATGCAGTCTTCAGCTGTAGTACCAAGTAACAGGAATAGTCATTCCTTTATTCTGCATTTCTAATCAGAGATGGTAGGTTGATAGTTTTTTCCCCATTGTTCACATAATTATTGTGCACAGCTATAAACATAAAGGCAATAATCTCATATTACCAGGTAAATTGACTACTCCAAAGACAAGGACGAAAACTGACTCAAAGGAAAAAAACTGACAAAAACTTAATAAAGTGAGGCTTATCATTTGTTTTGTTTTCCTTATTTGAGTTGTGAATTTAAATATATTTGTTTGTTATCCATTTTATTCATATTTATGTTTGTAAGTAACAAGGTTTTATCTTAGGCAGTTTTAATTCTTTGTATGTCTGTATACCTGTTTGAAGTATGATATCCAATCAGATTATTTCTTTGATAATTCTAAGATGAAATGCATAGGTGGTAGATGTGTCGTTTTTAGCACAATGTCTCTATTTAAGTTTTCTTTGAAGCTAGGAAGTTTGGACATAAGCTGTTTATTATGCCATAGTTATATCTCTTCCTAAAGAAAACCACATTGAATTAACTTTTGCTTAGTGTATTTCTATCAAAGCATTTGATCCTTGTTTCTGCAAGATAATCCTAAGAACTTTTTATTTTGAGAATAGAAAACCATGATGGATTTAATTCATAAAGGGAAGCTGCTGCAAGGAATGTAAATGTAAGTGCTTGATAAGGTAGGATTTCCTAGTTGCTATGGCAACCTTTGGGTCATGAGCCTGAGAAAATATAAAGTAAGTCCTGAAGCTGTGAAGATGATTATAAAATTTAACTGTCATTCTTCATTTAGAGTTGATGGCAAACATTATTTACTTCAGTTTATCTCAAGGCAAGCGAGGATCTGTTTTTAAAAATCAGACTCAGATCACAAATGAATCCATGTTGCACATGTCTGACATTATAAAGCACATGCAGCATTTATTATTCTAACCAGACTATTTGTACATAATATCCCTATAGATTTGGTCACCGTCCTATGGAAGCCAACAGTTTTCGTCTCTTGAATTCTTAATGAAAACTGTAAAATGCAGCTGTATACATTGAGTCATTTTGCAAAAATATGTGTGCTTTCCATGCCAAGAAGAAGGCCTAGGGGATTGTGTAAGAAGGAGGCCTTTGTGCCTTCTTTTCAGGTTCAAGTATAAATAAACGGTTTAGGGTGGACAAATGCCAGGAAGAGATGTTAATACAGTTGTATATTTTTAAACTATATCACAACCTGGAGATTAAAGAGTGGGTTAGACTCTCTTTCATTAATGCTTCCTCCCACCCTGCCAGGGAGTGGTAGTGATGAAACTCACTTCTACTGTGGAAGAAAGAATACAAGGTGTCAAATTCCTAAATTGAAATGATGCTTAACTGTGCACTGTGACACAGTATCAGTTTTTCTTGCTTTATCTTTTACAGAACGCTGCTTAATTTGCACTAATAACCTATGAGACCCATTGCAAATGACCCAATCTTTCAAATTAGTGACTATGTGAACAAACACTATAAAACTATCAGATACTGCATCAAAAAAAAAATGTAGTTTATTGCAGGAAGAAAAACAGAGTTGCATATTGGGAGGGAACACATTTTTCCAACCAGATAAGTGCTTTCCTGTCGTCTGCTTGCCCATCGGGAGCGTCAACACATTATATGGTCTATGGCAGCCAATGGCTTACTGGTTCTTGAGCAAAAACATCATTTTTTAAAATGAAGGCATAGAAAATCTCAGTGATTACATGCATGCTGATGTCTGGTATTGAATTTTTTCCCGTCTCCTTTGCCTCCTTAAAAAAAAGAATTCCTCTTTCTAACTTTGAGTGCTGAACCTTTACATTAAAAAGGAGAACAGAATTTAAGGTTATTAGAAATAAAATGTATACCTGGGTAGCTTTTCTGTAACCATTCGAGTCCTAACCTGTGGGATTATTCATTCTTCTTCTTTTGGAATATGAGGCAGAGTCCAGCCCACACACCCAGCAGCGTACACTGTGCTCATCAAAGCACTTTTCTCAGTTGGTTTGTTTTCATGTCTAGCAGCAGAAATAGCTGCTCTTTTTCTTTTCTTTTTTCTTCTGGCATCTTGTAACTGCAACTGGTAATGTGTCTTCTTTCTAACCTGGGAGTGGCACAGAGATGGCGGCATTCTCCCACTCACACACAGCCTAGCTCCTGGCCAGAACCCAGGGAAGAGCTGGCCCAGCCCCATTTTCCTTTTCATTACTCTACCCCGCTTCATCATCAGACCTCACCTGGGTCTACTAGTTTCCTCTTTTATTTTTGCCACCCTGGTTACATGTATTCCACCTGGCTTGCTAATAACTACAGCAGCAGCCTCAGCAGCAATGACATCAGTAATGACCATTTTTAAATGCTTGTTATGTGCTAGGCACCATGATAAGCTCTGTGTTTACTTGTGTTTACTGAACACTTTGCCCAATGTAATTTATATACATGCATATTTTTTTTAATTTCATTTTTAAATTATTGTGCAGTAAAATTTCCATTTTTTTCTTTTATGAACAGTTCTGTAAATTTTAACAAATGTATATGTGTTATCAAGATATAGAACAATTCCATCACACCAAAAAATTCCCTCTTGTTATGTGATAAGCATTTTGAATGTATTTGCTATTTAATCCTTATAATGTTACAGGGCATGTACTATTATTACCTCTCTATTTTACTTTATAATTTAACTTAATTTTTTGATGAGGAAAGTGAGACTTGGAGAAATTAAGTAACTTAGTGAAGGTTGTACACGTAATAAACAGTGAAACCAGGATTGGACTAGGTCCAGAACTTGAGCTTTACTCTGTATTTCCACTCACACAAAGTAGTGTGAAGCTGTACTATCAGTATAGCATGAAGGTATACATATGAGTTTTAAATAATATGATGTGATGTTGCATCTTGTAAAGGATCACAAATATTTTTATGTGATACACTTTCAAAAGACCTTAGTGGAGCAGGGGTTTTGTTTGTTTGATTGTATCTTTGTTTTGTTTTGACTTCAGGTAAAACTGATAAGAGGAGTGAATCGAATATCTTCTTGGTTCAGCTAGAAACCATTAATGCTTTTTGGACTAAACTTCCCAACACTCATGTCTCATTACTGTCATGCTTATTTCCCCCTTAGGCTGTCATACCGCTACACATAGAAACCAAAGCTGGGCTTTTTCATTAGCCTTGGTCAGCTCACTATCCTCTCCCTTTTCAAAAATAAAACCCATTTCAGTAGCTGTGGGCTCTTCTGTGAGGGTGAGTCAGCTTTAGGAATAATAACCAGAATCTTTCATCCACGCTTTCACTCTAATGTGCTGATGCTCAAATCATCCTAAATATCAATACAAAATTTTGCTTTAGACTAGGGATTCTTCTGCCATCATTCAGTATAAATCCCCTGAAGTGCAAGAGAAACTATGAGCAATAAAGGAAGTGTTAAAGTTCTATCTGGAGAAAAGAAAGGGGGATGGGTAAAATGCTTTGTTCAGGGAAAGGCTAGAGCTTCATTGGACGGTCAGAGAAGCTCTCCTCCCAAAACTTTCGCAGTCTAGAGTGCCACCTTAAATTGAGCTTGACGAGCGTAAATGTGATTTTATGACCAGAGCCTATGTGCATGTTTAACAGTTCTAAATAATGTATTCACCTCTTCGGGGTGGCCATAATCAACGACGATCGTGGAGAGACTATGAGGAAGCAGCCCTACGTATTCTCGTTTTCTTTTCCTCTTTTTTTCCTCATAGTTTTACTTCTAATTTAATTGGACCTAGGCTGTTAAGGTATATTGCGAATAAAAGATGTGAGCATTCCCTTTGTACAGGTTTAGGAATATTACTCCTGAAAATTTTGTTTGAAGAGTTCTTCTTCAGGACAGGTTTTGGGTAGTACCTGCTTTGTGTGACATACTTATATGTGCTTAAGAAATAAGATCTACCTTGTATTGGAATAAAATAAGGAAGGAAGCCAGATATCAGTATGAAATTGTATTTTTGGATTCTTTGATCCCTTAATTTGATCCTTCTCAAAGCAGCATCTTAGACCTTCCCTCCTGTTAGAAAAGACATTTCTATCTAAAGACAGATGACAGGTCCGTTTTTAAAGTGAGGATGTGAGTATTAAAAGCCTAAAAGCCAGGAAAAGAGTTTCTTTCTTCTATTTGTAACACCATTCGTGATGAAGAGGGTAGGGATTATTGCCATAATTTAGCCGAGAGAGCCCCCTGAAAATTCTTATCTTACAGAAACTCGTCCCTGGGAAAGTTGTTCATGATTACCATTGAACAGTTAATGGTACCGTGAGTTTTATATATCTACTTGGGTAGTTTTTTTTAAATTTTCACTATTTTCCTTCCCTATTTGTAGCCTAATTTAGACTGGAGCAACTGAAAAATCTGTTGTATTTGCCTTTAATAATACATTTAGAATAGCTAATCTGAAATCAGTTTTCAATCAGAAAGGAATATTGGATGCCTTTATGGAAAGATTACTGCAAGCTAAGTTTTCTTTCCTTTTTTTCTGATGTAGAGTCCTTCTGTACACTTTGTTAATGTTTCAACATTGAATCAAACAGTGTATTTATTTCATTTTTAAACATTGCAAATTTAAGGCAGGGGCCTCTGCTTCTGTCTTCAAATGAATGAGAGTACCATTTTAAGGGAAAATGGTGGCTAAAGTGTCAGTGCTCTGTATCACCTCTATCAAAGAGACTGATTACACTGTTGATGGTGATTTTCAAGGCCATCTCCATCGTGCTTCTGCTTCTTAAGAATGTATAATGCAGTCCAACCTTAAGACAAATAGGTCAAACTGAAAAACTCTGCAGGAATATAAGAATGAATTCCAAAATAATAAAGCAGTCCAACTTTGAGCTTCTATATATTTTGTAAATATCTCCTAACTTAGAGGAAATAACTTTTAAATGGCTCTTCCATGATGGTGATACATATTGGTGTCTAGGCTTGCCATTCTCACTCATTTTCAGCCGTTGTTTCTAGAATTCATTAAGAGTTACTGATGCTTATTTTTTACAGGTGATTGAAGGGGGAGGGGAGTACATACATATTGTTCACCAATTTTTGCTGCTAATGAACTCTGGAAAAAATATGTTCTCCTGTGGGACAGGAAAAATATTTTTAAGAATATCCCATCTGCAGATAAAGTAAGTGGCCAATCCTGGACCTGTCGAAGATAAAAATTAATGCAGTGTTTGACTGTATTAAATCCCATAATTGGGCATAAGGGAGAGAGCGCCTTTGTCTTATTTCGTTTGTCTTCCCATACTGCGCCCATTTAGCACTGCAATAGCAGTGAACTTCACGGGCAGTCAAGCCTACGCTTTCATGTTCCTTCCAGTTCTAAATTGAAAATATTTTTTTGAAAAGAACTATGACAAAAGCAATTTGAGTTAGTGATATCTTGAAAGAGAACCCAATTTAGGATTATCTTTACGGTTTGGTCATTGTTACCTACAGTAGTCAGATGTCATGGTGATCTTCTTAATATTAGTATTCTGAGAGAGTCTGACCTGACAGTGTTCAGGTAACATCACAGATTGGGACATAATATTGAAATTTCAACTGGTGCTGCAAAGGGCTGCTCTCAGAAATCTAGTGCAAAGAGAATCACTGTAACCGAGAAAGAGTACAGCCATTCTCATTTGGCTTGTGCTCTGTGAATACTTCTGTATTTAGCCAAAGCCGCGTGATACTGAGTGGCTAATTAAAGTGTGCTGAGAATGGGCTTTGTAACTAACACGTAGAGAAGGAAATGGGCAAACACTGGTGTCTTAGCTGATTTTCTGACCTGTAACTTAAGATGCGTCTCTCTCCATTTCCTCGTCAAAGGTCCACTATGCTGGTGTAGGGCAATTAGATCTTTTAGAGTTGTGCCATTACTGTTGTAACAGGATCAATGATTCATGAACGTATGGAGCTAAAGTCTTTTACAAGATGAAGTGAAGACTACAGAAGGAAAAATTGTTGTTAAAGAGGGCCATCTGTCTCTGAAAATGTGATTTACTGGGGCATTCACCTTTGCCCCAAGCCATAAAAATAGGTCTAGTGACTGGATCTCTTCCTCTTTCTCTCTGCCTTCTTCCCTTCCCTTCCTCCTTCTCCTCTTCCTCCCCCTCGCCCCAACCCTAGAGCCAGAATCAGTCAGTGGACTCTGAAAGAAATGATGCTATCATGAGTCACATCGTTTCTTCTAAACAGAGGAATGCAATATACTGGCATCTTAATTGTACTCCTAAAATCCCTCCCAGACAAATAACACATGTCACAATCGTCTCTGTGTGGCAGATGATGAACCTAAGACGAGATGAATTGATATGCCTAACACAGAAGGGTGTCAATAATAGTGCTGAGACTAGTACTCAAGTCTCTACTATGTGGATTATTCACAGCAACTATTATTCCCCAGAGAATCCCTAATTACCACCTACATAAGATGGTGTGTGATCAGGGAATCTACTCTCATTTTCAACTATGTAGAAATGAAATGAGAAGCCACCATTACTTGCAAGGGACCACGCAGTGCATTCCAGAAGCAAATATGAATGACATTTGGCTCTGCCATTTTGGCTGGTCCACAATAATGCAGCTCTTCATTCTTCTAAGTAATCAAGAGTTATTCTTAAGCCCCAGAGTCCTTCCTGCCTACTGGTTCATGATTTACCTTTCACTTTCCAAATTTATTATCCCATAGTTTGGCTTCTAAATCCATTTTGGTGCTTGCAGTTTGTGTCATGTTCTTGGCCATTAGGGGTGTTTTGGATTACATAGGATATTCTGTTATGTGTATATATATACACACACACACACACACACACACACAAACATATATTCACATACATATATATATATATACACACACATACATATTAGTTTGATCTCAGCAGAGTAATGAAATATTTCAGAAGGATGTAGTTTGTAAAAATTCATGAACTGCATGCTCTGCCTATGTCAGAAGCACAACATGTATGATTTTATTTGTGGCTTAATCAACAGGAAAAAATGCCAAGTAGCTTTGACTAGCTGGCAATGGATCTGTTTGTGTTTGCCTTATTTTATTCTAGAAGACACCTGCTGGAGATGAGAGCCGGCAGAAACACCAAGGAGGTATCCAGGGCTTCATTATAGCAGTATCTCTAATGATCAAAGAAGGCTTTTTATACAGTCTTATTCCTGATCATGCAGCTGAACATCTGTCTACCTGTCTGTCCACCTTTTAATTGCATCATCCAGGTCTCTCTGATCCTAGATGGTTCTGTCACTACAGCTCTGCCTTCTACCATTCTGATCATTGTTAACACAAAATTTTCTGCGAAGAAAACCAGTAAAACCAAGAGCTTTCTAATAAACTCGAAGTAAACTGTTTTATAAGAAGTTAATTTTCTATTGCATATCCAGTGAAGCCCTTGTGCTAATGTCTGCCTCAGAGCCAAATACTGTATAGCAAGGAGGGGAGTGTACTTTAGGAATACTTGAAGCATTACATTTATTGGATACAAAAGGAGCTTATTCTTTCTAGACACTGCAATCTGCTAAGTACTGATTTTTTAAAAATTAGCAGTATGAAGTTAGGAATTTAATTCGTTGATTTATTCATTAGTTTATTTGTAAAATATTTATGAAGACAAACCCATTATTTGTAGGACCCTATGTGATTCAAAACTGAGATTCTGTTCCCATTTGGAAAAGAGATGAAATATGTACAGATTAATTATAAGAGAAACATAGATTAATTTTGATATGAAAATACTCAGAAAATAGCATACTCCAGTGTAGGAAAAACTGACTTGGGTCAGTCAAAAATGGCTTATGAAAGGAGGAACGCTTAATGTGGGCTTTGACAAATGGGGAAGATTTATGATGTTAGAATATAATAGTTGAAGGTATTCTAAATAGAGAGAACAGCATGAGATAAAGCAAAAATCTGGAAACCCCAAGTCTTGTTGAGAGAATGGTGTGGTGCGGGATACTTTGAAACCTGGGGAGAGAAATCATGAGAAATAACACTGGAAAAGTGGCTTGTAGGAGGTCCTTTAGAGATGTCTGTATTATGTTAGGAACTTTGGATTTTCTTCAGTAGAAAACAAGAAGTCATTGAAGACATTTAAGAAGGGAAAATGATAGAAGTATATATAGATTGCTGAAGGGAACATGGATTGCAGAATGGAGAAACTGAAGACAGGGAGATCACAGTAGTCTAGCCAAGGGGTAGTGAGAACTTTAACCAGGGCAGACACAGTGGAGAATAGCCATGAAGACCTCTGGGATGTAGAATGTACAAATTCAGGCCAATTGATGGCAGATTAGAAACCTCAAAAGGACTGGAGAGGATGCCCTTAACAATGATGGGCCAGGAGGAGGGGCAGCTGCATGGATCAATGGGATAGATTTTGTTGTGGGCTTATCGAACACTCATTGATCCAGGGGTAATGTCCAGGAGTCTATTGTCAGTATGAACACTGGAGTGGATGAAGTGTGTTAAGATGTTGGAGAGAGATTTGGGAGTCTTCTATATGCAATCGATAGTTGAATTGATAGGTAATTTGTGATTAAAAAAAAAGTGAGTCTAAGTTAATTGTATTTATTAAGTAATAAGGAATTGTATCTCATTGAGCTGATAAAATTCTACGCAGGAGTTAGAAGCTTTGTCACAAGTAGCTTTTGAAAGTTTTACAGTTGCTCCTCTCTCCACTTTATTACTTATAAGAACCTTCAGAGGAATAATCACATTTCGTGGGCACAAAGAAGAGGAAGAATGATGGCAGGGGAACAAAAACCAGAAAAGTTGGCCGGGGTAATGGGGACTCCCAAAGTTGAAGGCAGGGAGAGTTTTAAAGTGGGAGTGGTACGTTCAGCACAGTGGCACATCTGGAAGAGATTGACATAGATGAAAACAGACTGTTGGATATAGTGCCTAGGAGGAAGTTGTTTCAAGAGACTAGCTTCCATAGTTTGCAATAAAATTTTAGGACCTGAGAGGAGGACTGTTTAGTGAGGAAGTGGAAGCAGTGAGTATAGACAGCACTAATGGAGGGAAGGCTGGATTTCTCTGGGGTACAAGCAAAGGCCTTACTTGAGAGGACAGCTCAGATCCCCTGTAAGGAGCCCAGAGGCTGCATCTGAAGAGGCAGCTGGCTTTGATTTTGTTCCTTGCTGTTTAGTCATATGAGCACTATCCTGGTTATTACCTGTACTGCCAAGATATACCTACTTCTTTCCACTTGAACTCCATACTGAAACTATGGGAGACATCGAAAGCCATGGTCATTTCTCAATACTTGTATCTTTTATTTGTGCTTATGAAATGACTCAAGAGGTACAATCTTGATTTTCTTATTTACCTCTCAATTATAGAGTCGGATCTGAACGATTATTTATAAAGAATAACTGGCCCGATAGTTTTGAAGAAAGGTTTACCTTTTGTCTCGTTCCTATGCCTGAAATTAGGACTTAAATTAGAATATGTTGATTACTAATTAAAATCTGCACAATCCTGGGCTGTTTCTTAGCTTAAGCAGAATAATGATGGAAGTAATCATAGCCAGTAATAATAAATATTATTGATGATGAGACCAAAACTACTGCAGTTGTGTCATTCAACAGTACTGACTCCAGAGTAGTACAGTATAACATTTTATTTGTTTGCCTCAAATTAATGGTTTTGGATTTGCTGAGACTGTCAGATAGAAACTTTAAGTTAATTTTTGTTGTTCATGTGGAGTGGAATAAGGTATAAGAATCCCTGAGATCTTTAAAGAATTTTGTGAAGTCTCTGTAGGACAGAACAGTTATATTTAATCTTTAGCCATAAAGAAGTCATTGAAATTTTTTTTTTGCTTATTTCTCTTTCTTAATGTTATTTCTTTACAGTAGTTTAAATGACAGCTAATTGTGCTACAGCATTTGGTAAATGTCATGTATCCCACTTTACTAAAAGCAGTGAAGTAGTGTAAACATGTAGCTTCTTTTTTCAAAAGATCTATGCAGTAATTATCCTGAAGGCTATTACAATATGCAAATAGCAAGGAGGTCCTTGTTTCCGAAATTAGAATATCAATATTGATTCAACATGTGCAAAAAGAAAGCAGTGTCTCTGACCAAATTTTTAATCTCTTTTCGGAAGAGTGGAAATGATATTGGGTGTCCAGATTTGATCAGGGTTTGAGTTCTAGCTACCCCATTGAGTGATCTTTCACACGTCATTGACCGAACTGCTGCCCTAATGTCATTCTCTCTCTCTACAAATGGACATTCAATGTCTGTCCTGCCTAGCACACAGGTTCCTGGGAGGATCAAATGTGATAATGTACTCGGTACACCATAATGTGCTATACAAGTGTAGGTTATTATTATTTCAGAAGAAACTTTGTCATCTCTGAATTATTAATTATTACTAATTTAAAATGTATTAAGCATCTGATTTGTTCTGGCTTCCACAGAGAATTTAAATTGGCCTTTGATAGGAATGCGATGTAGTTTCACTCTTTCATGTTAGGGAAATTGAGGCATGTAGAAATCAAATTGACTGCTTTTTGTTTTCCATTTAAATCATTTTCCCTTGCATATTATTAATGAACCTAATACACTTAGTATAAATTAAATTCAGATTGCCTGAAATTACTGCATGAAGCTACAAAAAAAGACTTCTGAAAATTAAATGATACAGTCTTGCAGTTGCCTGCTGTTTTAATGTAAACAGGACTGCCTACATTCCATTTAATACTTCCATCTTGGTGTGCCTGTATGCATTTGGAGTCCTTTGACTTCAGACTTGAACAATGCTGTCAGTGACTGTTCAGAGGTAAGTGTTTTTGCCATCACACCAGGTCACTGACCCCTCCAGCTGTTGTTGCAATGGGTGGTAAGAAAATGAAGACAAGCCCCTAGTCATCATTGCTCTTACACATGAAATCCTGTTCCCAGTATGTTTTCCATTGGTTCTCAATATACAGATTACTCCCTAATGTCACTCAGAGGCCTATATTCTCATAAATGCCAAAGAAAGACAGCTCTGTAGTCTCTTAGAATTCTTCCCCCAGCTGAATTTGTCAGGCCAAATTTGGAAGAGCAACATGCAATTAAATATTCATTTTTAATTTTTTTATTCACTCACCGCTCTAGATGACAGATTTTATAAGATTTCTCTGACTCTCTAGTACTGTATACTAAACTATTTATAATTATTTCTTTTCAGGCCCAGGTGATTGTGAGAGAGATTTGGCTGGATGTTTTGGCAAAGTAATGCTAATTTATAGGTCCTTTTAGTGGAATGTTATGGAAGTGTGTAATGATAATATCAAAACTGCATTTAATTCCTGAAGAGGAAGGAAGGATAGCACATGAGAGACAGAAATCTGCTGTTCTCTTTGTAAGTGAAAGGTCATGCTACTGAGCGCTGCAGGGTGGATTGGTGAGAAATGAGCTCCCGTTTGCTAGGAATTAGAATGAGTCTATCTGATTTTCCTTCACTTGTGACCTTTAAAGATGCAGCTTTTAGATTGATAAGCAGGTGGATGCTTTTAGTAACCCAATGCAGAATTTGTTTCATATAAAAAGACTATCTTTCAGACACTGAAGATATTGCTTCCACAAAGGGTTTTTTCTTACAAAGCCTCTGGAGAAAGAAATTCAACGATTATATCTTATCTGTCACACAAAGAGAAAATTCGGAATTACTGTATGTTCAATTAGAACATTTTTTTTTTTCCTCTCAAAGCTTTAATCATTTTCTGGAACACACATCCTTCAGTTAAGAATCTCTAGGAAGGTTTGACAGTGGACACTCCTCAGGGCTCTCCCCTCTGGATCTTCCGGCTCCACTCGCAGAACCTCCTCCACGCAGATAAAAGAGCTTCCTGGGTTGCTATAGTGATACTTTCATGTTGGGCCCTGCGCTATCTTGAAGGCAATCAGATGAGAACAAGGAGTGGGGAGCAATATAGTTAATGTCAGGCGGCTGAAGGTGATCTGTGCTATTATATTTGGAGATGTTTTGGTTTGCTGAAGACAGGATGCCAGTCAGTGCCAACCCTCAACCCACCGTGGGCCCAATTTGATGTTTGGATATTTAAATATAGAATTTTTTTATGATGCGTTAGAATTGTTTAGAATGTTTTTATGATAAACTCTAAACAGTTCTTACTTTGTATTTTAAAAGATTGAGGTAGCTTACTTTCCATGGCCAACAAACAAATTTCTCTAATTCTCTGTTTGTGTTCAGTTCATAATTACATCATCCATCTTTTTTGTTCTAATTCTTTTCTTTTATTTTTCTTATCCCTTCAGCCATCAATAGCTCAAGCCCATCAGCGTCTGTTTTATTTTGTCAAATGCTGGTGTTTTATTGGGCTTCTGTTTCTCATTTGATATTCCTACCTGATAAAAAAAAATTCTTCATAAAGCACCCCCGATCAAATACTTCAGGACTTGTTTCTCTTCCTGTGTACAGGTTTTAATTTCCTACTGAAAATCACAAATGAGGTTAAAAAATTCATTTCTCCTGCACAGTATGCCTGACTTTCGAAATGTTTTAGGGCAAGCCGAGGAGTTAGCTAAGTGACTTCCATCTCGTCAGACTTAATGCAGCAGTCTAGAGCAAGAACGATCGGCTCAGTAGAGTCAGCGTTCTCATAATAGGAATTCTTCTCTAATTTAAAAATATTCTGTTAAAAAAAAAAATCAGTAGTACATTGTAGAGTCCACACAGAAAAATATTCTCATTGGAAATATCTCAGAACTTTAGCGCTGCCATGTGGAGAAAATGCCGGCATATCCACAGTGAGTATAGCCGGGCTTCTGCAAACTCTGGCCTCACCTTGCCATCCCTCCCTCCATCTGTTCATATATGCACATGTAACACACACTCACTCACTGAGAACCTCCCAGGCACTGTTCCAGGCTGTGAGCATGACCAGCAAGGCTCCAGCCCTCATGGAACTTTGCGTTCAAGTCACTTTTGACCTGTCTGAAGGAGAGTACACCATAATAGGAGGCTCTAGCCTTGCACCATGCATCACAGAAGCCACTTAGCCCCATATGGCTATTCGAATTTAAGCCAAGCGAAATTAAATACAATTAAAAATTCAGTTCCTCAGTCACTCTTGCCACACTTGAAGTACTCTGTAGCCTCATAAAAACAGTGGCTACTCTATTGGACAGTGCAGATATAGAACATTTTCATTCTCACAGAAAGTTCTATTATACAGCACTGTTTTGGAACTTCCCCCATTCTTAAAGGTAAACAGTTATTAAAGAGGCAGATATGTAAATAAATATTCCCTCTTGTCTTTCATCTCCAGAAATATTTAAGCTTCCTGGGAGTCCTCAATTCTTCCTGAGAATAGTCAACCTGAAAAGCCATTTTTAAGCAAAATTAATGTGCTGTTCATCCAAAGCTGGGGGTAGTATGAGGTAAGCAGGTAGAGGACAGGGAGGGAGGAAGGCAAAGGGGATCGGGGCTGCCTCTAGGCCTCCTGCGTCATCTACTACCTACCTTTGGAGTGGAATTAGTATGGTCAAGATGGGGAAGCTGACTGCCTATCCAACTTTTTATTCATCCATTCCATAAGCGTTTCTTAGGCATTGAGAAGCCATTGCAGTGAAGTAAATAACACCTTTTTATCTCTAGTGGAAAGAGACAAGTGACAGGGCAGGGCAGCATGATGAGTGCCATGATACAGAAATGCATGAGAGTCTCTGGGAACACGGGAGACATTGTACCTGACTTCCAGGGGAAGTGGGGGAGGCAGAAGAGAAGTAGGGGAGGGTACATCAGGCAGGGATCACAAGTTGTGCCCGAATGTAGTTTTTGGTTTTTATTTTGTCTTTAATGTACTCTTTTTTGGAATAAACTAGTTTAAAAATTTAGGTTATATAGAAATGGCTTGGTAATTGTCGATTATATAAAATGAACAATCATGAAATTCTTCAAGTTGCAAAACCTGGTAGTTCCTTTGAAGTATTTGATATAAAATCTAATTTTTCTCCTAGTATTCTGGAAGGAAATTATTGTTTTAGTTGGTTCTAAGTGTAAGTTCCTAGAAGGTGAGTTGTCCTCTCATCTTTTACTCCTGGCTCTGCTGGCTTCCTTGCTGTTTCTGGAATAAACCAAAAGCACATTCTCCCTGTAGGGCCCTTGCTTTATTGTTCCCATTACCTAGAACTAAAACATGCTTCCTCCCAGATATCCATTTGATTCTCTCTCACATAACTTCCAGATTCTGCTCGAATGTCACTTTATCACACAGGCCTTGCTGACCACCTTCTCACACACAGTACTTTCCAACTCCCCTCAACCTGCTGTATTTTTCAAAGCACTGATCATCACATGACATATTATGTATTATTGTCTCGCGATGGTCTGACTCCCATATTTAGAATATACGGTCCATGAAGTTAGAGACCTGAACTATGGACTAGTTCACCTTCATGTGCCCACCACCTGTAAGAGTACTGGCATATAGTAGGTCTCAATAAATATATGTTGAGTGAAAAAATTCTATCTTGATATGTTTCAGATCCCAAAAGGAATGGTTAGATTAACCATTCTTCCAATTTCCTTTATTCCTTCTATAAAGATAATTGAGATTTGTGTTTTGTAGCAATTCATAAATCAGTAATTCTTTGTAGCCAAATCTTAAAGGCCACTGCCACTTTCACTGCACCAAATAATCATTTGGCAAAGCTGATGCTCTGTGCTGTCTGTCAGATACCCAGGTGACTCTAGTGTAGCATTGTTCAAGTATAGTTCACTGTGTTTGAACACTTCTCTCCATCACGTCTGTGTGGCCAAATCATGAAAACCTCAAAGGACCACCCTGTTTTTCTGATTTTAAACAGGGCATCTGGGTTCGCCTTCCCTCCATCATACTTTTCAATAAAATAACAGCAACTAATAATAAAGCAGTCTCTTTGAAGGCACGTGTTAGTCACATCCCCAAGAACCTTGCCACCAGTGCTGTAATTGTCAATGTAAAAACGTCTGAAGAACTTTAGTGCAAGGTATACGAGCCCCTTTTCTTGCATAGCATGTCTTTCTTAATTGAGAGAACATAGTGTATTCTTGTGTCTCTTTGGATACTTGGCCCTAAATCTAAACAGGAGAGAAAGGAAAGGCAGCGTTTCAAACAGGCAAGGGTTAGGATAAGGGGTCATGAGAGAACTGCTTCTCATTTATTGATTTTGTGAAATTGTTTGAAGAATGATTCAGCATTTTAGGGTATAAAAATAATAGCTTTGAGTCGCTTTTCAATTAGGCGAATATACTTTCGCTGAAAGGTTCTGTTGTTCTTGAAATGCACTTTCCTTCTGTTCTTTCAGAGCCTCTTTAATCAGTAGTGATGTGACAGGAGGTACGGCAACCTCCCTGACACCCCCTGCGTCTTCCCTTCCCTCTCTCTTTTGTGAGGCTGAGTCGCCAGGAAAACTGATTGGCAAAATTGTTCCTTAATTGGGGAGAAAGGTAGTCCTATAAAGACAGGAGCTATCCAGAACATAACAAATTGAACTATCAGAATGTATGTTTTTACCCCCATTGGGTTTCGTTTCGACTAGAAATTCTAAGCAGCCAAGGATTAGGTTTGAAACAGGCATTTATCTTTACATTAAAATATTATTGAGGTTTAATTTTTTGTATTCTTATTTAGAGCATGGTAATGAGAATTTTGTTTCATTATTGTGCCCATTGTCAGGTCACTGCATTTAAATCCTTCTAAAATGCATATAGTAATGAGTTTTGTGTATAAGCTGAATGCCTTGGGCTTTAACAAAACGACTAATAGCTGTTTAGTGGCCTAAGGAAAATGAAACTCCCTTTGAATTCCTTTTTTTTTTTCTAAATTTGTTTGTTTCAGAAGTTTATATATGTGAATATGGCAGGTAGAGAAAGAGAATTATATTACCCCTTACTGGGTATTTATTCCAATGGGTGATACATGTTTGCCCTACCTGCAAAATAAACCAGTGGGCATAGATTTTTTTAAGCTTGCTAATTTTTAAACATTAGTTACACACATCTAAAATTCCACTTTGTTTAGAAGAAGAACCTAAGACCTGACCGTGCTTGTTATTGTCTGTGCTTTCTGTGGCTTTAGAGTATGCATGGTTGCAGTGAACCACACGAGGGCATGTATGTGGTCATTAACTTGACTGTGGTAATCATTTCACAATGTACATATAATAAGTACTTACGGTGCACACTTCTTTAAAAAATCAGATGTAAAACCTAAGTACAGTAGTTCTCCCTTATCGGCTGTTTTGCTTTACGGGGCTTCCATTAGCTATAGTTAACTGCAGTCCGAAAATATTAAATGGAAAATTTCAGAAATAAACAATTCTTGAGTTTTAAATTGCACACCATTCTGAGTAGCATGATGAAATCTCGAACTACCCAGTTCCATCCTTCCCGGGACATGAATCATCCCTTTGTCTAGTGTATCCTCTGTGTATATGCTCCCCACCTATCTGGGTTGTCAGATTAACTGTCGCGGTATCACAGCGCTTGTGTTCAAATCACCCTTATTTTATTTAATAATGGCCCCCAAGCACAAGAGTAGTGATATTGGCAATTTGGATATGCCAAAGGGAAGTGCTTCCTTTAACTGAAAAGGTGAAAGTTCTCTACTTAATAAGGAAAGAAAAAAATCATGTTGAGGTTGCTAAGATCGATGGTAAGGATGATAGTTTTTGCTGTCACACCTCAAACTGCAAAAGTTATGACCATTGTGCATGATAAGTGTTTAGTTAAGATGAAAAAAGTATTAAGGTTATGGGTGGACGACTTGAAACAGAAAACACGTTGCAATTGACAGCAACATGTCACGTCAGAAAGCAATGAGCCTATATGAAGACTTCAGCAAGGCATCCTCTGAAACAAGTGACACCAAGCCATTTACTGCAAGTAAGGGATGGTTACTCAGATTCACAAATAGGTTTGGACATTAAAAAAATAATGTAAAAATTACTGGAGAGGCTGTGTCTGCTGATGAAGAAGCTGCCGCCACATTTCCGGCAGAGTTAAAGTTGATTAGCGTTCAATACTATTTGCGGATTCAGGCATCCACTGGGGGTCTTGGAACGTATCCCTCGCAGATAAGGGGGGAACTGCTCTATTTGCAATTTGTGTTCATCAGTCATACCTCAGTAAAGCCAGGCGGGGGGTGGCGCGGAAATTATTTCATTTTCTCCTCACAACAACCATATCTGATAATTTTATAGATGAAAAAGTATTGAGGCTGAGAAGTTAATGTCACCAAGTAAAAGTAAATATTGAATGCCAAGGTTTCAGGCTCTAGGCTAGACTCTGGGGATTACTGGGGAGTAAGAGCCAGACTGTCCCGCAGGAAGGAAGTGACTAGAGAGCTGCAGTGGTGAGAGGTGGGGGTTCATGGAGAGGTCACGAACTCCGAGCTCAGCCACAACCACTTACGTGCTCTTGGACCAATTATTTAATTTCTCTGCTTTCTCATCTATCAAAATGAGGCTACAATACTACTGCTTCAGTTTATGATGAAACAAATGATGTGAAAACACCTAAGAGTCATTCGATGACTATTAATTTTTCTTCCCATTTCTAGTTAATGTCTAGTGCTTTCCCTTATTATACCACTTTGCATCACAGACTCTATACCTGTAAACCTCTATCAAAGGTTCCTAGCTGTGCCTCGGTGTCTTCATTTGTAAAATGGGGATAAGAGTACGACTTCAGTGGGTTTTTGCTGAGGATATATGAGTTAATGCATCTGAAGTACACAGTTCCTATCACAGAGTAAGAGTTCAACAAATGTTAGACACTATGAGCTATAACGTTAGTCTTTTTCCTTTAAATTATAAATTGCATTCACAAGTCTTTTTACTATGAATGCATCTATTAAAACATTTTAGTAAATTCTAAGGTGTTGGATCTGATTTTAAACTTGAGTCTTTGGACTATATAAATTAGGGGTTGGCACTTTGGTTTCTGATTCCTTGGCATTGACTGATCAACATTTGGTTCATTGGTGAGCATTTAAGAGCCACCAGTGAGAGCATAAGAAATGAGCAATCCTTCATACTGTCAGGAAGCATTGAGATTGAGCTGTCAGGGGCCGAGGGGGAATGCTTCATCGCATTGAGCCATGGAACCAGTTGGATTCTTTGTCTTCCATGGCATTCTTGGATGGAGTCCATTTAGCTAGGAAGTAAAGACTTTGGTCAGTTCATTTAATAGGAACAAAGTTAGAAAATCCTGCGTTAACCACTTAGACATAATGAAAATAGGAGAACGTTAGTTATTGAGTTAAATGCGTTTAAAAAGAAGTCAGGAAAATACTAAGGCACAAAGTAATACATGACCTTTGACTTTGATATACAGCCTAAACATACCTTTAAAGCATTGGAAATTTTTTTTTCTTTGTCTTTTTCTTTTTTTTTAAATTCATCAGAGTGACTTTGTTGATTAGATGCCGGGATGTAGGGGTGGTAGGGAAAAAATGGGAAAGGAGAAACTGGACATTTGGAATTGTGGTTTGTGACAGACTCCAGACTTACACGAATCTGCTTTATTCTTCTTTGAAGACTATCTTCCTCTATGTTTTTCTTTTTCTTTAAACAAACCTTGTCTGACTGACTCTAACCTTTAAATAATTGGTAAACTGGAGCAGGGAAACTGACATTAAAATCTATTGAAGAGAATGAAGGGAGGGAGCATTACTCCAGTAAGGGACTGGCCAGCCTGCGATCCCCCTATCTCGTGCTGGGAATGGGAGCGATTTCTTCTGGCAGTGGGCAATATCGGCTGTAGTGGTATCTAAATAATTCACATGTATTTCTGTTAACATATTAATAAATCATCTCGAGGCCATGAAATAACTGACCCATTTCTAGGAGCAGAAAGTCTTGAATTACAAGTGCTGTCTGTCCAGCCGTGGCCTGCCTATGTAATTCTCTTCCTATGCACACACCCTCTGTGCTCCTAAGCCTCCACTCTGGTTCCCGCTGGTCCCCCTGTGTGGAATGCCTCTTTCGGCCTCTATAATTATGTCATCTTTTAGGAGCCAATCCAAGATCCAACCCCCTTAAGAGCTCTTTCTCTCTCTACCTCCCTGGATTGTATTAAGTTCCAGAAATATTTATTGAGTGCCAGGCCCCGAAGAGCCCGTACTGAACAAGATGGGCCCGGCCCCTGCTCTCATAGACCTTAGAGAGAAGCAGGCAAGGTTGGGCATTTACAGCAGCATAGTGGGTGCTGCAACAGGGGTTACTGGGTGTTATGGGAGCTCAGGCGGGGTGCCTTGCCCAGTCTTCTTCCCAGATCCTCACCTTGCCCTGACTTGTCTAGAGCAGTGGTCCCCAACCTTTTTGGCACGAGGGACCGGTACTCCTATGAGAATCTAATGCCTGATGATGATCTGAGGTGGAGCTGAGGCAGTGATGGGGAGCAGTTGTAAATACAGAGGAAACTTTACTTGCTACCCCTGCCGCTCACCTCCTGCTGTGTGGCCTGGTTCCTCACTGGCCACAGACTGACCAGTCTGCAGTCCAGAGGTTGAGGACCCCTGGTCTAGAGTGACTATACAAGCTTCCAGGGAAAATGGCATTTAATTTTATGCTATCTTGCATTGTTCTCTTTGTTGTCTGTGATCTCCCTAGCTAAATGGTAACTACATTGTGGGTAATGACCTTTATTTTATTTTATTTTTTATGCTGCCTTTCAAAACTATAGGGTCTTGCACCACACTCAATGGATAGTAAATACCCAGTAAACACTTACTGATTTACTTAAAAACTCTTCCCATCCCTTCTCCTTTTTTGGCTTCCCCTCGCTGTATTTTTTCAGATGCCTTCCTTCTAAAATTTGAAAATGGCTCGCTTCTGAACCTTTTTTGCTTATGGGTGATGAACTCCAGCTGATGATAGTCAATGTCTTCTGGCACTCAGTTCCTAGGCAGCAACATGTCTTCTTTCTATCACCACATCATTTCTTCCTCAGCACCCATCAATTTAATTATACGTCAGGCTCTCCAGGCACAGACTTACCATCGCCTCTTTTGCATAGCTTCTAAAATACTTTCCTCTTCTGGGACTATTTTCCTAATGAGGGTGGAGTATAATTTAGAGGCTTAATTTTAGAAAACTATATGAAGCAGCAGACCCGTAAAATGTTATGATTCACGACCACTTGTTTTGTTCTCATAATACAACCTAAACGAAAAAGCTATTCATCAAAGCTATAAAAGCTGTTCATTACTGTCTTTAGTATATCGTGTAGAGTATAATTCAGCCCGCAGAGAGGCAGAAGATGGATTCATGGGGGCCTTTGCCTTGGTGTATGTTAAAGGCCAGTAATTTCTAAGCTCTGTGGAAGACCCTATTTTACTATAAACCCTGGATTCTTTCTTAACCCCACTTAGATTTTCTTTCCATTGTATTATCAATGTATCTTCATTTATAGCTCCTTCTTTCTCCTGCAAATAATTGCCAAGACCCTGACTGTCCCCTGATCCACAGCCTCTCTGCCACCTTCACCTGTTGAGGAGATTGGCATATGAAGATGCATTGGCTAGAAACCCAAAATGCAGCCTCCATGGAGCGTCACCTTGGTCATCTGTCAGCTGTAACAATCCCTAGGAGAACCGTTGGTCCTCCTTTCACAACTCTCCAGAGGGCAAATAATCAACATTTCCTAGAAAAGAATGAGAACAAAGCCCAGGGCAGTCTGGGCTATATTTGTCTAGTGTTATAATAGAAACGCGGTAGTGATTACTGACTATAGTGTCCTCAATAAAACTTAAGATACCTCTTATTTTGCAATTCGGATTTGAATACTCAAGTTAGGTGCCTTGTCTGACTCTTTATTTTTCTTCATGGTCATGTATATAAGTCATCACACTTTAAAAAGTGCATGTGAGATAATATCCTGGAAGTTAAGGGCTTGGGCCATAGAGTAGACAAAACTGGTTTTGAGTCCCAGCCTGGGCACCTATTTGGTCATGCCTACCCTGTTTTCTCATCTATAAAATGAGGTTAATCACTGAACCTATCCCATAGGATTACTGTGAGACAGCTCAAGGTAATCCATGTAAGAGATCACCATAGTACTTGGCATGCAATAATCAGCAATACTGTTTTTTCAGTTCTTACTTTTATTTATTTATTTTTTTTTCAGTTCTTACTTTTATTAAGAGACTAACAAAAAATAATGATTAGAAGGTGAGGACCTAGAAAGAACTTACTGAATCCAGATAAGCCAAACAGTTCCAATAGATCTCCCAAGATGGATGATTTGTGTGTCTTTGATACATATTGTACTTTGTAAAGCCAGTTCAGTGTGTGTTGTAAATACAAGTTCATCTAAAAAATGAACCAATTATTTAGCTCCGTGATTAAATGTCAATGACAAGGTGTTTTGTCTCTTTCTTCAGTTAGCTATTAAATACGGTATTATGCCTTTTAACTTACCTTTTGCACATCAGATATTTAGCTGAACAGTAAATTCTTTTTTGTATTAGAAAATAAGCTCTTTTTCATTGAAAACCACTGTAGTTATAGATAGCTCATGTATTTCCACTTAAGGTGTACCTTGTACTGCATATTTGCCCTGGATCTGAAGATCCATCTTTTTTAGCAGACTCATTTTAAACTCTCATAGAACTAAATGATTTCCTTGAAGAACAAGTTTCATTATTTGGCAGATGAAATTGGCAGTGGCCGTTCAGAATCTTAAGCTGGATAACAATGATTTTCGAAAGCCCAACAACTTTGAAATAAGTTTATATGTAATATACAATAGGAAATTGGAAAAAAAAAAGAGTTTTTAAAAAAAATTTTTTGTCCCCCTTTTAAAAAATCCATTTCCCTCAGGAGGTAAAAGTAGCATTTATCTTGGTGTTCTCTTTAAGCTCAAGTCTTGAGGGGAATAATTCCCTAGAGCCAAACTCTTGATGTTGGCTGAATTAATACTCCCATTTATTATGATTTATTTCTATTAGGAGTTCTTGGCCCTTCCCTATATATAGTTCAGAAGAGCCTGCCTCCTATGCTCTAGAGAAGTTCATTAGGTCTTTTCAGAATGGTTTAGCATAAACTATGGTCAAGGATCTTCTATGACTCAAGCCTTTAAGAAAGCTCAGGCAAAAAGGCACAGCCTGGTTCTTTCTTTGCCTTTTTTTCATATGAGGCAAAAACAGATTCTGCCTCGTACTTGGGTGGGTTCCCCAATCTATTGGGAATCCAATCCATTTATAGCTAACATTAGATCAAGGCCAAAGGGGCCGTGGCCCTCGCAATTGTCATTAGTGAGCTCTTATTTCTATTCCACTGAGAAGCTGAAATTGACAAACTGTCTGGGGAGATGTGCGGCTCTTTGCTGCCTGTTTTTGAGCAGGATGCATTACGGTTAAATTACTTGTCATGGCAGAATTCTTCATTAATCACTGAGAGACCACATTCCTAGGTAAATCAGTAAACTTGATGATAAAGCCACATCTTGATAGAAAATGTACCTTTTTGATGTCCTCTTGTCTGCTGGCCTAGTCAGCAGTGTTACTGCATACTCAGAGCACGCTGCTTTATTTCATTCTGATGATGGTGATATACTGTGGATCTGTGAAGATCTGAGCCATAACTGCTACATGAGACCTGCTTTGATTTGTACACAATATGAATAACTGTCTATATATTAGGCATGCAGTAATTTTTTCATCTTCTGTGCCTATAGGGACTATATTACCTTATCAGGGTAAAGTTCATTCCGTAGGACTGATAATTAATCCCCTGTTCCTTTTCTTTTTCTGCTTTCTTATCTGGTGGCTACGTTATATATAAATTCCAGGATTTTTCATCACTATGCCAAATAAAGCAATTTAGAGATGCAAGCAATAAAAAGCTTATTTTTAAAACCCCTCTAGAAAGAAAACTGCTCAGATTCTATTTTAGTGAAAAAAAGGCATTCCATTTTGTGACCACGTTTATATCTACTGCCTAAACCGAGTGCTGGAAGAGTGAGACAACTGGCTGCGAGCGATGAGTCTCTGGTCTCAGGTGTCCCAGGAAAGGTGGTCTGTGTGTTTGAGATTGTCCCGCTACCGCTGCGTGCCCTGCACACATCACACTGTCTGTGCTCCTTCTCTTGCTTGATAACTTTTTAAACACAAATCAGATAGTCTGTAGAGGTTATTAACTCAAGATTCACATCCTTAACTGAAAAGCAAATGTCTTACTAATTGAGGCTTGTGTTTAACTGGATTAAACTCAGTGGCTTGATGTTAACATGCAGTGCAGCCAAATCTGTTGTCCTTTTATGAGAAAGGGCTTTGCTGTGTACGGCTGTGCAATATGCAAGTCACGCGCTCGTTCTAGGGTCCTGGCTTGCCATAATTTCATTTGGGGACGGGGGAGCATTGCAGCACGATGTGCTGGGTAGGAGCTAAATATTACAGATGTTGGAAGGAATGTTGTTCTAATTAAACTGAATTTGGTGCCCATAGCAAAATATGTGCTTAATATGTTGAGGTTTGTGTGAAAATTTACATGTATTTTTGTAAACAGGATTTTTACCCCCTCTCTCATCCTTGCTTAAGGTCTTTAGTTTTGGATATCGTTTACTAAAGAGGAATTATTTCATTACTGATACTGGACAGCACCATAAAATCCAGAGAGTTGTGACATTTATCCTGGCCCTTAAATGTTTCTCTTCTTTGGGAGAATAGGGAAGAATTCTTTCTTCTGTAAGTTGGAAAACGGAAGAGCATTATCAAATAACAAATCCCTGGGCTCTTAACTGTTTTTCATTTAAAAAAGAAAAAGCAATTTTTCCATAAAGTAAATCTTGCATATTCAAGAGAGTCATGGCTGAGCACAGGATTTTCGCCCCCTTCTTAGCCTGACACTTTTTTGTTAAGCGGGCTCTGTGAGATATGTAATTTAAGGGTCAAAAATGATAAATTTGTCTAATTTCACTTGCCAGTTCATTGGTAGGCATTGACTATACCCAAACTCCATGTTTTTCCAACCATGGAATATCAATTTAATTATAAAATTAATGATTAGAAATAAATGCTAATATGTCTAGTTTTCTGATCTGTGGGTTGTTAAAGTGTTTGCCCATAAAGGGCTTAGTGGGCGGTGGTTTTGGAAGGGTTGACATTCTCAGAGACTGTCTTGCCCAATCTTGTGGATTTGCCCACTTTTCAGTGACCTCTGAGGGTCTGATTCAACTGTCATCTTGATTTCGATGATACTCAAATCTGCATCTTTTTTAATTCTTGAGCTCACTTCAAAAATGTAATGCTACACATCATTCAACTATTTGAATGCATCATCGATTCTTCCCTGCCGCATCCTCCAGGCATCCCGTCTTCACCGATGAGTCCTACCTAGCCCTCCAGACTCACTCTTGGCATTTACCATCATTCCCTCTACTTTTCTCCTACACTTCCATTGAGAGATCACCTGGGCTGTATGAACCCTCCTTTGTAATTCTAGGATGTGATCTTTCCTATTTCTGACTGCTGCTCCTCCCACCCTGGTTCAGGCCAGCACTGGCTTGCCGGGCAATGCTCCAATAACCACTTAGCTAATCTTTTCACTTTTGTGGCCCCCCTATTTCCCACCCTCATCACACATGCAAAATTCAATCCATCTTATAAACCTCTGTAGAATTCTTCCTGGAATACAGCGTGATGCCTGATACCTCTTTACTACATTCCCTCCACACTCACAGACTTTTAACCACCTTCAGTCACTTTTCAACATCCATGGGTTAAAATTATATTTCTTCCTCTGACATTGAGAGCCCTCCATAGTAATCACAAAGTAAGTTCCTCCTTCCATCTTAACTCCCATACCTTTCTAAAACATTCACAGAGTCTTTATCACATCCTCTCCATCCTAGTTATATTAAGACCTGTCTTATCTACCCTATTAAATCCTGAGTTTCTAGAGGACAAGTTTTCTTTTTTCTTAAACTTGATTATATTTACCACATATAATTATAATAAATTGTAAACGATAATAATTATAGCTAACATTTACTAAGCAGTTACCATGTGCTAGTCACTGTTCTAAATGCTTTATGTATTTTCTCATTTTAGCTTATGACGCCTGTATTATTATTTACAATTATAACAGTGCACATGTAATTCAGAGAGGCAAAAAGGGTCACTTCTGTGCAGCGTATTCAGGCAAGCCTTCACGGCAATCCACAGGGCACAGTAGGGAGGGAATTTATTGTAAAGATGGGCAGCCATGAAAAAGGGGGGTGAAAATGTTATTGGGAAAGGGCGAGAATTGAAGAGTAGGTAGAGCGGTACGTGAGCACCCTACGTATGTTATTAGGGATGAAAGAAATGGATGATGGAAATGAATGTTGTACAATGGCCAGCAATAGGGAAAGGAGTTCCATAGAGCTTAGTGCCCATACCACTCACTCTGTATTTAGCACAAGTGGCTTTATATTCTTCTCTCTTTTATTTATATATCCTGTCTCTGCATCTTGACCCTAAAGTCCTCAAGGAAGGGGAATATAGCTTATTTGTTGTCGTTGTTGTTTTTGTAGTTTCAACATGTAGTCTATAGTAAATGTACAATCAATGACATTTGATGATGACTATGGAGCAAAACAATAAAATATCACAACAGTTAGTCGTCCTTCCCTCTATTGAAGCTTTCTTCTGTGAACCAGGCATGATGGTAGTGTGTAAAACCACTTGGAGCAAGGACATTGCGAAGTATATAAGGGCTTCTCAGTTTCTCATTTTTACCAGTTTGACTCCGATAATTGTATTGCTTTAATCTTTGTCATCGGAAGGGATGCAGTGGAGGTGATTATAACTAGCATTCCTGCTAGTTAAGTTCTGCTTCAATCTTGACATTCAGTGGAATAGTCACCATAATTCCAGTGGCCCGTGGAACTCTTGTCGTCGTTGTCCTTATTAGATATGATGGTGTTCTACACATTCTGTGTTATTACATTGAAGAAGAAAGCATACCTTATTCTTTAGCATACATTTCAAGGAGCCGTGAGCCCAGTGTATTTTGTCAGGCCATGCTTTCATCAAGTCTCTGTAACAACATTAGAGCTAGGTGGCTGACTGTGAGCTTCCAGGGTGTCTATAATAATACTAATAGGTAAAACAAAACAAAACCTTGTCATAGCAAGAGATATGTCTCTAGCCAACTTTGTGGTGGGTATGGTTTTGCTGGTCAGCAATATGTTCTTGTCTACTCAGGCTGGCTGTTGGCTACCAACTGTGAGATGCTCCTTTGCTGACAAGCCCCCCCCCCACCCGCCCCATTCTGTACTTTGCCCTCAGGCTCACAATTTACTGGATGCAATCTTGTTGAGAAAATGTGGTCTTTATTAGTGTTTGACATAGATCGACTTTTCTTTGTCCGCTTCTGCAGAGCTAGTAGGATACTTAGTGCAGGGAAGAAACAGGGGACAGATGACAGTGAGGACAAGAGAATGGGAGTTTTTAGGTGCTCAGAATCAGAATGCTGTCTTAGTATAGAGATGATTTGAGGGTAGAAATAGCTCATTTGCACCCACTGAGCTTTTTGCAGCATTCCAATCAACGACTAATTATCAAAGAAATATTCTTGTCAATAAAAACAAGCTAGTTTCTAGACACATGGAAAATAAAGACATTTATATGTTAAAGACATTTCTTGCCCTCCAGATGTTTATGATGTAATGAGAACATAAAACTAATGTATGTGTTGATATCCTCCAAATCACTGTGGATTTTTGTGACTTAATATATAATATTTTATTTTTCATTGTGAGGATGTATGCGCATATTCTTGTATGTATTTCTCTATTGGTCTCCACTTAGCTTTGTCTGTTGACTTGGCTCTGTTTTATTGGTCTAATGTATTCTACACAGAGATTGTGAGTGGTATGCTGCAGCTACTTTCCCTTCTCCCATATGCTATCTCTTTAACAAATGCCCACGCATGTGACTTTTTTCTGTCCTAATCCTGGTGGTGCCTATTGTTTTAAACAGTTCCTCAAGTTATAGGTGCTACTGAGTAGCTTTTAAGCACAAATACAAATGCTTTGTGAGTAGAAGTTAGATGTCAGAGAGTCTGCAAAAAAAATAGACTTCATAGTCATTTAAAATAGTCATTCTGTAAAGAACTGTAGAAATGCGAAATTAATAAATACTAGCATAAGCATTAAATTTTCACTGCCTGCTACTTCTGAAATGGTACAACAGCATCATTTTTTTAATGATGGGTAATGATAAAACACATTAACTTTAAATAACCTGTTTTCTCCTTCCCTCTTTCTGAAGCCATGGGTTGGCAAGCTTGAAATTAAATACAAGTAAAGGTAATAACTAAGCTTCTGCTAACTTTAGTCATGGAATAGATACTTTTCTGTGTTTTCTGGATGTTCTGTGGCTATTTAAAAAGACTGGTAAATTGAAAATTGGTGCTAATGGAATCAGCTTAAATTTAAAGAAAAAATGCATTTCCGTTAGTGGGCAAACAAGAAACGTAGAACATTAAAGAGCAAATGCACCATTATCTTCTAACGCATTCTTATTTATCTCCTTATTAAGGCTCACTGAGTCCCCTTAAAATAATTAAAACGAACTTTAAAATATATTCTTAATCCTTTCCCTCCAACCTCCTCTAAAATTCCTTTAAAAACACCTTTATTTTTAGTCATGCTTCACTTTTTATTTAATAAGTTACTTGCAAAATACAAGGGTAGGCTTAAGTAGCAAGCAATTATACTATTCTTGAGTTCATATGTCTCTTTGCAATCAAAGAACTATATTTACCTTTTTTCGTTAATCTTATATGGCCCACAAATTTAATTAACAGAGATTTCTCTCTCCATCTTATAGATGAGAAGGAAACCCTAAAGCATCTGTTTCCTAAGGTTATGTCACAAAGCAATTTAAGAGCTTATAAGTTCTAAGATACAGAAGCGCAGGGTGTTTTGGGATCCAAAAAGGCATCCTGAGCCTTCGGGGGAGGGCAGAGTCAGATCAGGCCTTATGAAGGAAATGGTATCTGGGCTGGGATGTGAAAAATGGGTTGGAATTACCCAGGCAGCAAAGGGCCGAGAAGGATGTGGGAGAGAGTGGAGGTGGCTTTAGAGGCACGGAGAAAAATAATTGTATCCCCACAACTATGATAAAGCTGAAAAGGAGCAGCATGATGCTGTTGATGGACCTGATCCTGGGCCATGATGCAAAGTGGGAGAGGATTTTTGTGGAACTGAAAGAACAGGGTTTTTCCCAAGGGCATTTTGATAGTTCTCTGTCCCTTGAGCTGGTGAAGAGGATGGTGGATAACCATTTAAAGTGGTCGAAATCTTGATCGAAGGGGAAAAAATGCCGCAGTTACCATTGCTGAAAAGGACCATGAGGAGAGGGGCATGGTTCTGAGTCAAATCAGTGGGAAGGGGGTTTGTAGAGGAACCACGGCACATAGGAAGGATCAAGACAGGGACAAAAGGAGAATGCTTGTGGTGAAACAAGCTCAGATCAGGGAGAAGACACAAGATCCGCACTCCTCTTGCAGTTGCTGGGTTTCTAGGAAGCTATTCTACCCAAGAAATACTGGTATTTATAGATATCCGAAGCATCTGTCCTATAAGGGAAGGTATAGTGAAGTTATTAACAGCATGAGGACTATATAAATCAAAATCTTTTCTTATGGATCGACTTTTTTTATTACATGTCGAAGAGCTAGTTATTATTCCTCCCACCTTTTGTTGCTGCCGACCACTCCCCCAGTTTTCAGGCACCGAGCGACAAAGGACAGGAGTGGCTCTGACAGAAACGTTGCCAATGGCATTATTACCCTGGACCATTGTGAAGATTTTATATTAACAAGTTGTGTGAAACTGAAATGGGGACAGAGAAAGAAGTAGACTTTTTTAAGCCCAGCCATTTTGTTTTTCAAGGGACAAATCTCCCTGGGCGATAACTACCAGATTGATGGGGATAGTGAAATGGCACTCAGAAAGGAGAACTGTTAACACAGTGTGCTAGCAGAGCCTGGTGCTCGTGCTTAAGCACCTGTGCCATTCCGTGATTCAGAGCAAGAAATAGGAAACAAACCCCTGTTGTCTAAAGGGAACCTAGCAGCAATAGTCCCTGGGTTTCCATTTGAACAGAACTCCATTAAGAGATTACTAACTAAGAAGCACTAAGGTTTGTGGTTGAATAAGCAATTGAAATCAAACCCTAAAGCTCATCTAGATGAATTCACACATTTCTCTACCTGCAGAAATTGGCTGGAATTACACACACCTTATGTTGATGTTTAGAAGCATCGGGTAGGGGATATAATTTTCTGGGAGGAAAATAGACCTCGAAATCCCACCAAAATGTATTGTGGTTGGAGGACTTTTCTGGAGAGAATGGAATTTCTATTAAATGGGTATGAAGAGCACCACTTTAGTATGTCTGTGTGTATTTTCCTGTGACACTTCTTTGTCATATATTTTCAAAGATGGCATTGAATTTGTTACTAGCTATAGCCATCTCATTTTTTCTCTAGGCAGTGTTTTGATAAAAGTTGATGAGTTTATAACTGTAAAACCAAATGACATTTATAGTGTGATACACGCTTTACCCATTGCATAATTATATCTAATGTCTTTGCATGTAGAAAGGCATTTACTGTTTACTTTTGTGTAAAATGACAATCTAAACCCCCAGGCCTAAATTTTTTTACACAAAGATAAAGACTTAATTAAAAGCCAAACACAATTTATTTTTGTATCTGGCATTTAAAATACCTAGTTCTTTGGTTAAACATGTGATGGAAATCATGATGCTTCTAGTAACAAAGATCAGTGGGTTTCATTTTTTTCCCCCCTCTGTCTTTGAAACACTAGTGAACTCATTTAATTATCAAGCTGATACCTGGTATGACTTCATTTCTTGTTTCTAGTTGAAAGAGCTATTTTGAAATTTAGCACAGAATTGAATAATATGTTCGGTTAACGAGGAATATTTAAGTGACATTTCTAATTTTAATATGATAGCAAAATGATAACCTACCACAGTGGTGTAGACATACTTTTTTTAGATAACAATGATGCTTCAAGCTTGTTGGTTGTGGTCAAGCAAAGTTTAATTTTCTTTTTTAATTTTTATGTTTTTTTTATTCTGACATCTAGCACAGAGATAGCCATTTAAACCTTTTAGAGTGAAAGTAGGTGACTTCACAGAGCAAAACAGTTCTGTTCTTTAGCCTTCATGTCGGAAATATGGTTTTTAGTATCTTTCTAGATCTCTACTATGTGTTCATGAGTAGACAACGGAGAAGCTTTCTAGGAACCAGGCCCGGTGTCGTAGTGCTTTATCTTTCTGGCACTGTATTGGTCTGAGCGCCCGACACGAAGGCCTCTGCCCTGCTCACCAATGAGCAGAAATTGAAGTTGTTCTCTCCGCCTTTCCATCATATAAACTTTGTGATGGTGCTTTCTTTCTTCAGGATCGATATAGGTCTCTTCTCAAGGGTTTGGTCATGGGCATATTTTTGTTTTGAGTTTCCATACTTCTGAAAAGCAATTACTGAGTTATTGATGAATATCATAAAATCTGTCCTCAGATTGCTAATGTTGGCTCCTATTGAAAACTTAAGCTTCGAGGAATGCTGAAGAGTTAATTTTTTTTTTTTGAGGTTAAACTCATAATGATCAATTTGTAGTGTGAGTTCTATTTAATTCTAAGTGATTTTTAACTTAATTTGTATTCTATTTTTTTCTTGCATAGTAAAACATGAGCATCAGCTTATATGCACCTGGACAGATCTGAAACCCAAGTAAACTGTTTGAAAATAAGCAAAAAAAAAAAATTCTGTTTACATTGAGTGTGCTCAAAAAACTGATTTCTGAGCTGGGATACAATAGTTGAAGAAATGCTGTAGCTAAATGTAATCCTTTGGCTAGGAGGCTTAATATATATGCAAAATGCAATGACTGCAATTAAAATGCAGGGGTGAGACTCTAGCTTGTGTCTCAGGTCAGGATTTTAATAACATCTTTGAACCGCTTTCTTTTGCCTTTAACAAAATCATAGAGCAATAGTATTTGCAAGTTTCTAAAAAAAATCTTTACTAGAAGAACTGATGTTAAACCAACATTTAAGATCTTCCAGAGAGCCTTCAGAGTTTATTGGAAGAAGTAACGGAGCAATTTTCTGTGGAAGAGTGGCTTAGGAAGAACCATTTTCATGCTTTTAGTCTGGGACAGGTGGTATAGATTAATGTTGAGTACATACAAAATCTATTTGAGACCAATTAAAAATGCATATCCACATGGAATACCACATCTCAGTGGATCTTTGGCAGTCAACCCAACCAGCACATATAGTGTTTATACCAAGCATTTTTCAAATTTAGCCAAGAATGATATTAATGAAAGTTCTGAAAACTGCCTTGAAAATCCTTAGTCTCTTTGTATGATAGAGTCTCTCACAAGAGTCTCCATCTCCAAGAAGTACTTCTTACAATAGAAAAGATTATGACCTGTGTTCACCAATAATGGGTACAAATGTACAACAACATGTAGAGTAAGTAGTTGACTACACCTAGCCTGAAATCTTACAGGCAGATCTTCAGTTTAATTTGGCAACAGTTATAACCTTCTGGGAGGGCATCCACTTTCTAACCTGATGCTTAGCCCAGTGAAGATGAAGCTGTACTCAGAACCTGTCTCTGGTGTTTAATCCAGGACAGTGAATTAACACATCAGTTCCTAAGGCTCTATCCCTCATCCAGGTTGGCTTAATACCCTTTGGTGACTTGATCGTTTCTCACACATGCTAATGAATAGTTCACTTTGACACTGTAGACAAACACAATCTGCTGATTGTGTTCAGATGTTTTTCATACCTGCTAATGAATAAACTCCCAGTGCTGCTTCACAGGCAGCTGAAGTAAGCAGTGACTTGAGGTGGATCCCAAAAATGACATGTTAACTGCGTCTTCCCTCAAGCAAACAGGATATCAGAGAAAAGTGGGAGTGTTTTGTTTTAATTCAAGGATCAAAGTAAAGAAGATTATATTTTAAATAAAGGAATCTTATAACCTTAGAACTCCATACTGAAGTTTTTATTGAGGTAGGGCTGAGAGTAGGAAATATATACAGGCAGATAAGAGTGCCTATTTATCAGTTGGCAAAATAGGTATCAACATTTGTCCATGAAGTTTTCTTTTAAATAAACATTGAACTGGAGCTTTGCTGGGCCGTCAGCTACCCAGTCAGTAATGGGTTTCAAAAAAGCTGCCCTTTCCATTCCTTTTAAGATTTAAAACAATAAAGCAGATCCTGTAGATGCAGCAAGAATAAGGGGGAAATGTTCGGCAGAAAAAGGCGGGGGGGTCAGAATGTATGGCAAAGAGATTAATATTTATAGACATCAGCATTGGTCTCTTACCAACATTTATAACTTCAATGGTGGCAGATTGAAGGCTGAATCAACATTTTTCCCCCTCTGTAAAATAATAAATATGGCAAAGTAGCTCTCAGAACTGCCTTTATCTTAGGGATAAATCAGGACAGTTTGTGTTGCAGGAGAGACTTAAAACTTATAAATATGTTGCCCTTTAGGCTACTATTCATCAAAGTGCCTGATATGAAATCTAGACTAAAGGCATTTGTTACTGTTTGTCTGCTTATTCTCTTTTAGAAGGATAAATTGGAAAGAGCTCTGTCATTTTGGTCATACTGGCCTGCTGTGCTACTTAAGTGCATGTCCCTTTTGGGATGTGTTTGAGAAGGAAATAGTAGGAGTTGACTGCTGCACACTTTTACACAAATTCTCTTCGACGCTTAAACCTTCCTTGCAGAAGGCATAATTTCCAGCAGGAAAAATACAGCACATACTGTTTGACAAATGACCTATTTTGGTGCAAATTTCTTTCTAAGATACTAGAGCAGAGAAGTCGTTCCTTAAAATCCTCATAAAATCCAGAGGGAAATAACTTTCCTTCTTGGGGCTCCTATCCAAATATGTACAAACGGGCATGGCTAAAGGTACTTCCACTTTGTAAGAAGGGAAGCATGCTGGGCTGGTGACAGATGCTTTAAGTCACATGACTTGATAGGTATTGTTGTGTAAGAAATCTCACACTACTTTGCAATTCAGAATCTGAATCGTTTGGCGTCTGTGATTTGGAGTCAGAGTAGAGGCTCCAGCTCTGCTCTCTACTCCCCTCGGTGCCTTTAGAAGTTGAATCGCATATGGTGTGTGGAATCACCTGCCGTTCGGAGGCCTCCACAGAGTATGCACTAAGCAGTTTTCCTTTTTTAATGTGTAGTACGGCTCCTCGTTTTCAAGAATAACTAATTGGGAACATAAACCTCACTTTGCCCTTGAATGGTTTGCAATTTAGGAGACCTGAATAGCATAGGGAGGGCCTACAAAGAGGGCACTGCAGCGTGCTGCCGTTCGGTCATTTGCCCAGTTGGCTTGGGTACTCTGCTGGGAGAGTTGCCCTGGGAAGAAATGACAGGCTCTCTCAGGTCTGGGGTTGTTTTTGATGGTGTTTGGGGGGAATTTAGAAGTTGGGGTTCTGACCACTTGGGGTCTCTATCCTGCTATATCACCTTTCACAGGAGTAAAGCGGAGGCCACTGGGTTGGTCTGGGCTCGCTCGAATGTCAGCATTTCAAAGGTTCTGAATTAGCACACTGAAGTTGCACCGTGCTGCGTTCACGTATGAGGATAGTTATTCTTGGGACTCCCGTCTAAAAGCCATATTAAGGTAAAGAAATACTTTGAACTAGGGACTCCAAATACCAACCAGTCCCTGCCCGACGCCAAGCACCTTTACCTCCTGCTGGTCAGTGCAGCCAACCAGAACAAGGCAGTGTTGTGATGTCAAGTTCTACCTGTGTGAAGGACTGAAAAGTGCGGCTCCGCAGTCTCGCTTGTTCTGTCGAGGTGGTGGCAGTTTGACTTGCCAAGTCAAATTTCTTGTATTCTGTATGAGTCAGAATGCCCAACCTTATCACCGATAACTGACTCTAAAGAGGGGCTCAGGACCAGGAGAGCACGGGCTTTCGCTTTATCAGATGCCTTTAAAGCCGCTTCACAGCACATCCCTGTGATTGCTAACGCCATTATGAAGATTGACAGTTTCATCAAGAAAGCAAAGAGGAAAATCTGCAGACAATAAATGGAGGCAGTGCTAGGCCCTGCTCTGGTTACCCTCAGCAGCGCTTCCAGGGCACTGAGCTGGGGACTGGGAGACCTCTCCTCCTAGGAGACCTGTCGCTTTTTACTGAGCATGGGCCCTGAGGTCTTTTGTGGCCCCAGTACTACCAGGTAACTCTGAGACTCACTGAGGAGAGAGCTCAGGCGGGCTTTAAAGAAAAAGACTTGTTAATTGTTGTGTGGTAAGGATTTTTCTTTTTTTTCTTTGCCTGAAAAGGATGTTTCTAGAATAAGTCTCCAGCATTTTCCTGCAAGTTTTCCACCCCCACCCCAAGCTGAAATACATATCCCTAAGTCTGCACATATTTTAGTACACTGGCCAAATAAGACAAGCTCAGGTGTAAAACTCAAGAATGTCTTCTAAGGAGGTGACTGTCTCTGAATGTTAGCAGTTATCTACAGCTAATAACTCAAAGCACCAGCCTCTTACCCCAAGCCAGCTGCCTCACAAATGTGTGGGCTGTCGGCTGCGAGGCCAGTGGTGTGAATGATTCAATGCAAACCCATCAACACTACTGGAAAAACAATTCTTAGTAAAGACTTACTGAAGATGATTCAGTGAAATCATCAGCAGAAGGGAGCAGCTGTGTGAAACCGCCACTTCTCCGAGTTTGGTATGTGTTAATGATATATTCTCAGACGTAAATAATCCTTTTGCTAACAAGACAATCCTTACTCAGTTTTGTCCCCTTGGGGTTTGAATTTCAGCCCAGTGCCCATGTCATACATATGATTTCGACCTCCAAGGGGGCTGCTTCTAAATCTTACTTCTTTTGAAAGCGTCCTTCTCAAAGGTTAAACTTTCACCCAGCTCCGTTGCCGTCTAATCATCACATTCTTTAAAGGAAGCAAAGGGGTTAATTGGTTTCTTCAGTAAGGAGACTTTTGCCGAAGAAAGCAATTTTAGGTTAGTTTGTGTAGCAGCCAGGGAAATGTACTGAAAGGGGTGGAACGTGTTTCTGCTGTGCAGATAACCTACATACTGCTTTAGAAATGTGTGATTTCCAGCGTGTGCTAAAATAAGAAGTGGTTGTTTGATTTATCTCCCACAATGGTATGGCATTCTCTTCTTAAGTGGCATTTCATTCGCAAGCCAGGCACTGTAAATTTGAACTGAATATGTAAGTAAATATCCCTCAAGGAGATAGCATACTGGCTGGCCTCGTCTGAGACTACACTGCTAAAAATGAAGCTCTTGGCTTTTGGAAAAGGCTCAGCACCTAAAGGCATTAGCTTCCAAAAACGGAACATGGTATATTAGCCAGCCAAACAAGCTGAAGGGTAGACTGAGCTATAATGATGGAGAATCACCTACAGACAAAGTAATATTGGGGTTCATCTCCTACATTCACCCTCACGCACTTACTTCTAATCAATCCATCGGAACTTTGCTTTGAACTATTTCGTTTGGGCACACTGCCTCGGTGCACGGCGGCTTGGTACACTATAGCTTTTACTGCATCATCTCTGCATGCCAGGGACAAAGACAGTGACAATGTTTTATCAAGTCCTAACAGGATTGTCTCTGCATAATTGTTAAACTAAAGGGCTGTCTATCCACTGATGTGGAATAGGCAAGCTTAAAGAATGGAGAAAACCCGTAATCACAGAGTAACTTGTATTCTGATTTATTATTTATCACATCATGGTTAAAACAATTTTCTACAGTTTTGTGTATTTTTAATATTATTTTGACATTGAATTTTCACCTAATGCAAAGGCAGGTTTCAGAAACTCTTTAAACATTTATATATTCAGGTAGTTAAGGGGGAAAATACCTTCTTTTTATTAAGATACAGAATGCATGTTTATCAAAATTCATCTCAGATTCCGCTTAGAAATATAGATGTCTTGTGTTTGAAAGACCTTACTGAACTACAAAGAATGACAGATATTACTGACAGAACAAAGTTTTGAATGATGAAAGAACCCAGGAAATGCTTTTACTCTTGTGGCTATAAATTAATAGTGGAAAAAAGAGTGTAATTCATTGGTTCACACAGAGCAGGCATGGAGTTAGTAAATATGGAAGGTAACACACAGTGTATGTCTTGGTTTGCTTCACGAGGAAGGTATCTAATTCACTCCATGGCCCAGCCCTACATGGTTGATGGGATGTGAGCCCACCACCCTGACTGGGTTTTTACTGGCTGAAGAAATGCAGACAGCAGGGTGACTCTCATCTCATAGGGATCATTAGCAGGAGGCCAGAGGCAGAGCAGAGTAGCACAGTAAGCCCTGTACATAGTCCCAGCTGAGAACTAGAAAAATTGGGAGTTGCAGATGTTAGTTATGGTTGTGTTGCCTTTTGCTGCTATGAGCAGCATCTGTCAAAGCCATTCTAAGGATTAGTTGCCCGATATTAAGGCATGGCTGACTAATTTATGTTTATCTTAAGTACAGTAACCAATTCACTGCAATAGCTAATGCACTCCAGGCCCTCTGCAAGTCCTACTGACTGATGCTCAGAGCACACTGAATATTGGTGGGTAGAAGCTGCCCATCTGCATCTGAATATCTCATCTCTTACCACAGTGCTTCCTTCTCAAACTTTAGTAGGAGACTTCAGAATCACCGGGAAGTTTGTTTAAACAGAATGCTGGGCCCCGCCTCTAGAGTTGTTGATCTGCAGGTCTGGAGTAGGGGCCTGAAAGTTTGCACTTCTAACAAACTTTCCTTGTGATGTGAGGCTGTGGTCCAGGAATCACAATTTTAAGTACCAATGCCCTACTAGTTGAAGTATATTCTTACCAAGAATCAACTTCATTGGTTCATAAAACACCTCAAAAGGCTTGGACTTTACACCAAGAGATTGTAAATGGATGTACAGCTATATGTTTTAAATTAAAATAAATGTTTACAGCATGCACTTTTTTATGGTTCCCTATTATAAGTCACTTTTTTGATTGACTCAATGAACTGCTGGTTCCAAAAACATCTGATAAGGCAACCTGTACTGTAGGACAGCGTTTGTGCTATTTGCAGAGGTAGGGTATATTCAGTGGTCAAGATGAGGAAATCTTTTCCATGATTTTATGAAGGGATGAGGGTCGGGGCATGTAAGGATCTAAGATACGTACAGGAAAACATCTTCCTTATGGATAGAAGCAGTGCTAAGTGTCAGCTATGAGGAGTGATGAAAATGCAGGAACTTAAAAAAATACAACAGCAGAAATGCACCAGCCAAGATGTCAGGTTTGGCATGGCCCATTTTATGTGTAAGACACCAGAGGCCCAGGAAGGTTAAAAGTCAGGCACTCAGTATTCTAGGCATTGAAGAAGAAGCCATGACAAAACATGGAGGTTCTTTCCCGTTGGAGGTTAGGCTCACTTTTTATTTTAGTTAGGAAAAGAGGAAAGTTCAGTGCTGATATTGAATTCCTAAAAACAGGAGGATGTTAGAATTTCTTTGTTTTGAAAATTGGCACAACGTTGTTCTCCAGATACAAGCATGGTACTCAGGGGAGGAGGAGTGTGGAAGGGTATGGTGCAGTCTAGTAAGTATACTTTGTTTCACGTGTAAATAGTCTAATGAGTGCATTAAATTTTTCTTAATGCCGACTGACTTTTCATTACTAACACAATGGCTTTCATGTATTCGTTTCTCTACAAAGGGATGGAGAAACACAACCATTCGCTTACCTCCATGCCGTTCCTCTTTGGTAACTGAGGTCACCCTACTTCCAACTTATCCTCATTTATTTATTTTTTTTTAGGTGTGGAAATGAGAATAGTAAGAGAAATCATCATCATCATCATCATCATGTAATAGCTGATATTTATTAAACCCTTATAATGTCAGGCCCTAGGTATATGCATCATCTTATTTAATCTTCACATCAGTCTTCTGCATCGATTCCTGATACATGTTTCCATTTCTGTAGGTGACAGAATGGAGGCTTAGGTTAAATGACTTATTCAAGGTCACAAAGCTTACACAAGTGGAAAAAGAATTTGAGCCTAGATCTATCTGACTTCCACGATCATTACCACAAATATCCTTGTACGGGTACTTTCACTGTGTTCATGGAAAAACCAGGTCTTTTAAACCTGAATTTTATACAGGATGTTTTTCTGTGGTCTTGAAATAGGGTACACCTGTCTTTGGTCAGGACAATAGATGACAGAAATGGAAGTGACTATTTTAGAACTGAATGTGCCATCTATTATATTAGCCCATAGAAAGAAGCCATTTTTGAATGTTTGTTTTTTCTAATTGTGTGTTAAGTAAAGTGATTGGACAAACAATCCTCCCTCGCCTGCTAATCTGCTATAAATCAACCTTCAGATGTTAATAAAACAAGTCAAGACTGACAAAAGAAGTTCCATTTGTATTTTAAACTCCCAATTCATCAGGGTCTCCTCCTTTAGATCTTCTGTGAGAGTGTCCTTGGTCTTAATGTAGCTGGAAGATAAAACGCAGATAAAAGAGCCATTGTCTCAGAAGAGCATTAATAAAAAATGAATGTTGATCCTAATTGAGTAGTATTTAAACATACGGGGTGGAGGCAGTAGTCTGTAGGGAGCATCTGAGTCTGTTAGAATTTGACTCTCTATCTCATCTTCCTCTTATTACAGTGCCCTCACCACCCAGCTGCCTCACATGAATGTAAACTGTCACACTGGAATTAGAAAAGATATATATATAGACATATACGATAGCAGATTCCAAGATCTTTTGCTATTGTTGTTCTTATTTTGAAACAATGTACTCTTCCTCTGTCTTTTTCTAAAACTTTCTCTAAGATGTTGTTCATTTTTCGTTATATTCTTTTCATTGTTTGCCTGTTTCCATTGGTTCCCGGTAACTTAGTTTTAAATTCTCCCTAATTCTGTTATGCCGGATGTATGAGAAGGAGCCCCAATGGCGAAAAGTGGAACAATCTAAACATAATATTAATAATGATAGTATTGGATTATAAACCAAAGAATAAAATAAACATCCATGAGTCCGCACAACTATAAATAACTGAATAAATGAATAGGAGAAAAAGGAAAGTTCTTCTATACAGAAGAATTTCAATTAAAGAAATGAAATAAAAAATCACCACTTGAACACCCCATAGTAGTAATTGCTAAAGGTGAGATCCACCAATGAATGCTAAAATTAATGAGCAAAAGTTTAAGGAGAAAACAGAATAGTTGTATAGCCTTACAGTATCTCCCCCAAAATATGTATTGATTGCTTTGGTGGTTTTAACATATACACATATCCACAAATTTTTTGATAATTCTCCCTCTAGGAGGTGGAGCTGAATTCCTCTCTTCATGAGTGTAAGCTGAACTTCAGTGACTCCGATTCTCAGGAATGAAATGCAAAAGTAGTAATTTCCCAGTGGAGACACCTGGCATACATCACCTTAACCAAGCGATCAAGGTTAACCACACCAGTAGAAGATGCTGACATCACGTATCCCCTGATATGATGTGAGAAGGGTACATCACCTCCGTTGTAGCCTTCCCCAAAATCTGTCGTCTCAATCTAACCTCAAGAAAACATCAAATTTAAATTGAGGGACCAGTTTAGCTGACCAATACTCTTCAAACTGTTGAGGTGATACAGTACTGTTATACGATGTGAATTTCCTAGGTTTGAAAATTGCGCCATGATTAAGTAAGATGTTTACACTAGGGGAAGCTGGGTGAGGATTTCATGAGAACGCCGTCTTTGCAACTTTTCTGTAAGTTTTAAAGCATTTCAAAATAAAACATTTAAAAAAGGGTATAAGAAAGCTTAGGTAAAGAAACCGTGGATTAATCCTCTTTTATTATCATTCATTTATTCACTCATTTATTTATTCATCCATTCAACAAATATTTGTTGCCAGACACTGCATGGAATGCCAAGGACGTAGTGGTGGAGAAGATGAGCGCGTGCTCTTCCTTTGCCAAGGCTGGCACACGGGGCCTGGTTCAGAGGAAATGTCTGTCACCACCGGCCTTTACTAGTATCACAGCCTAGCAGGGCATATGGAGGTTTAGACAAGGGCTAAAAGAGGACAATTGGGGTGCTTATGAGAGCACGTAGGAGAGGCGCTCAACCCACTTGTGAGAGACCGTTCCTTGCCCTCCCTTTGTAACTCACACCAGTCAAGCCCTTGCTCAATCTTTCATTTAAAGCGTTTTCAGTGTTTTCAGTAGGAATGACATATTTTGAAGTTAATTTCCTCCTCTTAGATTCTAAATGCCTCAAAAGTAAGAACAGTGTTATAAATTTTTGTGTATGTGCTTCAGATCCTAGGAAATGCTTAGAGTTTTGATATGGGGTTCTCAAATCATTTTGGGTTGAAATCTTTATTAACATTAAAGCATATAGGTGCTGCTGTGATTTTTTTTTTAAATTGAATAGTAAAACTATATTGGCGCGCCTGACATTTTTGATGTTAAAAAGATGTTCTCAAAATATGCTGAAATCAAAACAAATATTTATGCAAAAGGATTTTCATTGCAGCATTTTTTAGAATAATAAGATTTAAAAACAGTGTCAATATATAACCAGAGTGAATGACTAAAAGATTTCTGATTTACTCATGTGGTGTACTGCATACATTAATTAAGAATGTTATGTGTGTGCACACATACACCACTGTACATGGAAAGGAAAAGGAGTACACTAAAATATTAGTAGTAATTATCTCAAAATTGAGGGATTTTCTTATTTATACTTTTTTGTTTTACTTTTTCTTCCATGAGTATGTATAACTTTTATAATTAGAATAAAAATTCAAAGGTCGAGAAAAGTATTAATTCTTAAAAGTGGTGATGTAGAGGTGTCCCAGGACTCCTAATGCAGTGCCTGAATCGCAGATGCCTTCAGGAAAATGAGAATCCTTCTAGAGTTCAGAAAAGCTAGCCTAACTCTTCTTGTGTAGCTTAAATAATAATTTCATATTACTTCATTTTATGCACCATTTCTTAGTATGCTTTTAAATGATATCTTTGATGGTTTTGTGTAGGAAAAAAAGTGTTCATAATAGATATGGTTCCTCTCTCCCCTCCTGGCTTATAAGTCAAGTGTTAAAAAAAAAAAAAAAGGGTCTTGGCCTGTGGCAAGTGGGCAAATTTTACATTGCATGAGCCAGAAAGATACTGATAGTCACATTAAAAGCATTTGGAAGTCTTTGTCTCATAATTGATTACAACACGGTAAATAAGCACATCCCCTCATCCATCAGTGTCGGCGTTCTCATGTGGCCGTTTGACCTATTGTCAGCGACTGTAGCCATAATTATTCTGAAAACTTAGGTCTGACCTAGGCCACTCAGGCCATCAGGCACAAATCTAGGGGCCCATTGGCCACATTGGGAGCTTCCTGACATGGTACATTTAGGTTACAAACCACAGAAGGGAACAATTCTTAGAATGCTGAGCCCCACCTGTTCGGGCTGACTCTGTGTGCATAGATGATTCGAGGCTGTCCTAAGACCAAGCCCGAGAGGTGAGTCTGTGAACATTCAAACAAGAGGATAAAGACGAGCCATCATCTTGATGCTGCATCAGACAATGGAGAAGCAAGTTAGTTGACTAAGGCACCAGAGCTCAAGATGGGAGTGAGCAAATGGGAGGCTGGAACCAAAGCGAAATGAGGCATGGAGCCAGGAGTGGGAGAGGGAGGAAATGATGCAGAAGAGTTCGAGAAACCTGTGGATGGATGATGGCAAGATTTCCACTTGTAGTGTTTGGAAGGACCATTCCTTTAGCTCCACTTGGGCTGTACTCAGATTTAAAGGGGCAGATTTCTAACAGGTATGTGGGGACCCTAGGACTGCCTTTTTCTGTAAATAAAGCAACTCTTCCCTTGAGGAAAAAAAAATCAAATTAGAAAGTTGACTTGCGTACTCTTTTTTTTTTTTTTTTAAAAACTTTCTAGGGAAGGAGGAGGAGGAGATGGGGTAAAGGGGGTCAAATAAAGGAGTTGGGGTGAAGTGAGTAAGGGATCAAATACAGGTAGTTGGAGGAATTGGACTTTGGGTGAGTAAGCCACGATAGAGTATACAGATGTTAAATTAAAATGTACATCTGAAAATTATATAATTGTATTAACCAATGTTACCCCAAAACTTAAAAAAAAAAAAAAAAACAGCTTTCTAGGGAATCTAGAGCATAACCACCATTTGGTTTTCATAATGTATTGAGCTATAAACACCTAACACATTAGAAAGACTGTGCTTTATTTCCCCCAAAACTGAGACTCTACCTATTGAGAGAAAGATGGAGAAAACGAAACGTTTAAGTGAACCTACCTTATCCCCTTAGATTTATTTAGCCTTTGCCTCCAAAGAATTCAAATATGTTAGTGATCTTGGTAACATGTTACAATAAAAGTAGAGTTTTAGACTCTTGGCCTCCACTCTCATGACAAGGGTCCCAGAGATGGTTTTGGACCCAGGGCCTAGTTCTGAGAACCACTGTATTATGTAGCCCAAATCTGAAACAGATAGTCGAGCTCCAAAGTCGAGTTCTAGAGTAGGTTGGTGAACAAAACTGGTGGCACAGGGCATCTCGGAGTTCTCTCTTTGACCTGTTCACAGGCCTTTCATTGAGCCTTGTTTACCATGCTTTCTTGTGGTTTGTGACAGATAAGAACTGTATTGATTCCTAGCATCTGCTGGCAGTAACCTTTGAAAGGGCAGGTGATGCATCACCACAGAATTTTATCTATCAATATCGGAGTAATAGAAAGACAGGGATGACATCTAATCACAACACTGCTGGCAGATCATAAATCTGAGCTGATATGGTACTAGTAATGGGTAGTAGAAAAGGGACATGGATTAACATTCGGATAAAGTCAGGGGGACATTTAGATGGAAGGGATGAGATTTGGCCATGACAAAAGGCCTAATGGGAATGGTCACCCTTATAGAGACCCAGAGAAGTTAAGAATCTTGCCCAGGTTTATATAGCTATGAAGTGGTAGAGCCCCTGTTAAACGTTGGTTTCCTCATCTGTAAAATAGACACGGTGAAGGATTCAGTAAGATTATGTATTCCAGTTCTCAGAGTGTGGTCCCTGGTTCAGCAATAGCAGCATCACCTGGCAACTTACTAGAAATGCAAATGCTTGGGTCCCACCCCAGACCTGCCCAATTAAAAACTAGAGCCCAGCAAACAAACCCTCCAGGTAATTCTGATGCATGCCAAAAAAAAAGCTGAGAAACACAGATGTGTACAAAACTACCAACACAGTGCCTGGCATAGAGCCGGTGTTCAAAAAAACATTTCATTGGTGTTATTATTAATATTATTTAGTCTTACCAGTTATACTAATAATTTATTCTGCTTTCGACCTCTACAATCTTCATACTCTCATACTTTTTTTGATTCATAGGTGAATTAGTGGTAAAATGAAACATGACAGATGAACATTGTGGCAGATAAACAATGTCATAATTCTGGATTTGTAATTCCTGCTCTTCTAACTTACCAGGCTAGAGGATACCAGCATTCTAAAGGTTAATGTTCTAATGTTTGCTTGGAACATAGTAGTGCTTTTGAGATGTGGGGAAGCTTCCAGCCTGGACAGTGAATAGTGCTACAATTTAATAACATAAATGGAGTCTGTCTGATTCTGCAAAGAAACGGCCTTCCTTAGGGCCCAGGATATATATTCTCTTCTGCAGTTACACTCACAGTATTTTTAATCATTTCATGTTTTTATTATATCCCAAGTACAAGGTGCTACAAAGAGTCCCTGGTGTTGGCAGTCACTCAAAAATTGACAAATCTAAAATGTGAATAGAACAGCAAGCAGCCCATTAGGGGTTTTCTTTTTTCTTTCTCTTTACTTAAAAAAAAAAAAAAAAAAAAATTAAAACTTTTAAAAAGAAAAACTACCTTGTAATGTTGAGAGGGTCGGTTTGGTTTTGGCATCTTATACATGAAAAGTAGTAGTAATAAAGTCCCCCGATTGTTGGTCTTTTTTCTACAGAAATTATGGCTGTGCACAACTGTGGGGGTTTAACTGTGTTTCCATGAAGTACGTAATTCACACTCTAAATGTGACAAGCATGACTGCCCATAAACCTAACGACTTTTTTAAGAGACCAAAATTCAGAACATTATTCTCTCTGAAACTGCACTTCAGTAACCCAGCAGAAAACCATTCAGAGATCTGCTCCCGCTGCAGTAAAAGCATCTGGGCGCACCAGTGGTAAAAATACGGAAAGCTTTCATACGAGAACACATTTGTCAGAGAAATGAAGTGCGAACCAATTGCAATCGCCATATGTTAAGGAACAGGAAAAACAGAAACTAGAACATGGCATCGACCATTTTGCTGCTCCACCCCCTTTTCCCCCCACCAAAATAATAATAATAATAATAATAATAATAATAATAATATTATTATTAAAGTTTATTGGGAAGCCGATACAGGGATTGAAATTCTAGGTATATAAAGTTTCAGAGATAGGCAAGAACTTCTCCAGGCTGAGGTTGTTACTCTTAGGTGAAACCTTTGCTTCTTTGCTTTCAAGGTAAGTGTTATTTCCTCCTGTGAGCGGCTGCTAAGTATGCTGTTAGCCCACATCTGAATAGCAAGGCACATTCACTCCATCCAGCAGCCGAAAACAAGGCCTGCGGTCCAGGCTGATCCATGGATGTGCATTAAGAGGCCATGTAAAAGAGAAACTGTTGTTTACCTTTTCTTCCTCTGAGCATTGTAGGAGGCTCTTTCCATGCTTGCTTCTTTTTGCCTCCAGCTTAAGACTCTTATTATTTCTCTTAAACTACTGTTTATGTCATTACCTATATTTTTGCAGCAAATTTTATCTACTGGACAGAGTGAAAAGGCCTGCTGTAATGGGTAGTACAGTTTTTATTTTCTCTTCCCTTCAAATCATATAGTTGAATTTCATCACTTTCATAACACCTCAGCAGCCTCTTTTCCCCTTTCATTTTGGACCACTTGCTTCATTTCCCTATTTGTTCTTTTTTCTTCACTGGCTCAGTGCACATGAGCACAAAACATGTAGCAATGGTAAAACCAGAGAAGCAAAAATTAACCAGGGTACAGCGTATGAACTGACAAATTCAGTAAGTGTGAGAGCCTTGGCTAGAGTAGTCATTTTTGCAGCTGAATGCAGAGTAATCTAATGCTTTGGTCGCAGTCAGCTAGCTGCTTTGGGAGACAGTATTTCATTTATGTAATGGTTCTATGAAACTTGAGGAAGAATGCTGGATTCTAATTCCTATTAACTTTATGAATGACCTGTATCAATTTGTCTTCATGCAAACTTGAATTTTTAAAAATCTCTTTTTAAACAAGAAGTTGCCGAAGCCACATTTCTCCCCGGAGACCGACCTCACTTGGCCTTAGGGATTCGTGATCTTTCTCACGAGACTCACTGGTTCACCATTTTCCCTAAAACAAGTAGTCTAGAAATATACCTCTTGCTAATATCTTCCTAGGTTAAGCCATCAGTCTCATGTTTATGTTTGAAGAAGCTTTTAGAATTACTGTACTCTAGGCCAGAGCTCCACAAACTGTAATGTGCATATGAATGATCTGAGTCTCTTGTTAAAATCCAGATTCTGACTCAGTAGGTCTGATGTGACTCTAACATTCTGCATTCTTAATACTCTCCCAGGGATTTTCAAAACTGCTGGTTGCCGACTCAAAATAGCAAGGCTCTAGTGGGGGTAGTGGTGGGTGAGACATCAGGTTTCCTAATTCTATTTTTGGTACAAGTGAGTACTACAGAAATCCATCTCAGTAGTGAACAACAGAAGTGATGAGAATGTGTGTGCAACGTGCCTTCTAACTCTTTTTTTAAAGGTAGTTCTCCGCTGGTCTTAGAAGGCCACTAAACATTAGCAGTTTAGTAGAGACATCTAAGGAACACATTAGGCCTCCTTTATAGAACTGAAAAACCAACGGATGCCAAAGCCCATATTCCTAACCTCGAAGTGTTCTCAACTCCTCGCTCATTCCTCCCAACATAAGCTCTGCTTTCTCCTCTCCATGTTCCCTTACCTGGCTCTTATCAGCCGTGATTACTCTGTGGCAGAAGTCTCTTAACTGATCTTCTTGGCTCCAGCCTTTTTCCTATTTCCAGTCTTCCCTCCCTCTCCACATAAACATTATCTTTCAAAACACAAGTATGATCATATCACTCCCTGGATTAAAATCACTTAATGGCTCCCTATTAATTACAAGATAAAGCACAAATTCCCTAGCCTGGCATACAGTGTCCTTCAATATCTGGACCTTGTGACCTTTCCAGAAAGCGTACCTTTCTGTCACTCTTCAGAGCATGTTATGCTCTTTCCTTGTTCTAAACATGCCGTGATTCTTTTTTCAAATGCCTCCTCTTCCCCCCTCTAGAATCTGCACCCCTATCCTGACTGAGTTGTCCCTCTTCCAGGTTCCCACAGCAGATTAGTGACTTCTAAGTCTTACCACGTTGTGTTGTCATTGTGTGTACATATGTCTGTCTCCCTCGCAACCTCAGGAACCTCTTGAAGCAGGGCTGTTTTCTCCATTGAGCACTATAGGCACAATACTAGAGCCTTTTTCTTTTCAAGAGCCCTGTGAAAATGAGCCATGGGAGAGAAAATGTATTGGCTTTATAATAAAATATACAATTGGAATTAATAATTTCAAAAGCAAAATTATAAAAATCCTTTGAAATTTTAAATTCAAAATTATATTTAATGTGGGATAGGGATACAACTTAATATGTTTTGATGTTAATAGACTTGTTATCTCCAAAAACGAGAGTGCCTGGGGCCTATTAAGGTCTTAAAACAGCCCTTTATTTAGAAACTTTATTCAATAAGCATCTATTAACACTTGCTTTATAAGCTGACACTGTACTATGCTTTGAGAATAAAAGATGAAGAAGGAGACAGTTCTCAGGGAGCAAAAATAATTATAATAATATTAATGAGTATTTTGGGGACACACAACCTATGTGCCAGCTCTCATGCAGTATGGATACACTGATTATCCCATTTGGTTTGCAACATATCCTAGTGAGAGAGATATTTTTATACCTATTTTACATGTGAGAAACCTGATGCTTAGCTTAAGTAACTTTTCCAAGATCTAGCTAATAACTGGCAGTGCCAGCATTTGAACCCAGATCAAAATCAAGAGAAGGAAACAACCCTATAAACGAATGATCGTACAACTCTCCGTGTAATGAGTGCCGAGACTAAAACAAGTAAACACACTGTGAGCCAGAAACCTAAAAACCTGGGGAGTTGTGAGAGCTTCATAAAGTGAATGACTTTGAGCCGGACTCTGCAAAATGAGTAGGAATTCCACCAAGGGCAGTTTTCCTGCTTTTATAAATAGATTAGTAATAGAGGGTCTGAACCGTTAATAACAACATAAGAAGTTAATGTCAGTAACAAACTAATGTCAGTCACCAATTTCTTATTGATTTGCTTCCTGCATTCAAACGTAGATTTTTACCTAAGAATATCTATTAGTGTCAAAGTATAATTGTCAAACTAAACGAAATCGTATTAATTATATTTTGTCTGTGCACTTACTTTTCCTTCGTCCATTGTCTCATGAAGGAGGAAAATTATACCTCTTCATGCCACAGGAACATATTACTTGGTGAAGGTTAGGTTTCTAGAGACTTTAAACATCCTAGACACATCCAGGAACACACTAGTAAACTGGAAAAACATCCACCCCAGTAGCTTTCTCAAAGCTCTTACACTTAATAATAAAGGAGGGGATTTTCTGTGAAAAGTGATGGCCAGCATTGGAGGGAAGCAACAGGAGACACATACGAGCCTAACAAGGCTGAGATCGTTTAGAGAAGGACCAAACATTCCTACATATTTTCTTAACTCCTGGAATCCTCCCAGTATGGGAGTATAGGACAAAATAGGGAAGTCAACAAGCTTTGTGGAAATTATTTTGTTTCATTTTATTTTAATTTTAGTCTTTAGAGAAAGATTCAGTCATATGGGAAGCTCACTTTTGTGAAATGTCACATTCCCTCCAGATGCTAGCTAGGTATCTGAGGTGTTGACTGTTGCAGTTTTCCAGTGAGGGCGAGGTATTACGTTATTAACCTAACACTGGTGACCCTTCACATCCTTAGAACATGCAGCTTGTTCTTGGAATTAATTACAGTCCTATATATAAAGGAGGGCCTATATATAAAAAATAAGTCATGTTTTTAATGCTATAGATTGAACCTAATTTCAAATGACCAGTCCCCTGCCTATATCTGCTATTCGCCTTATACTTTTCATACTTACAGTGGTTTTAGTTTACAATTTAACATGAGCAATGAAGATGATTTAATTTACTCTGTGCATTTTAGTTAGCCTTGGAATAAAAAGAATAATAGCGAAAGCTCTGAAATGGAAAAAAATTCCATCAGATTATGGAAGATAAGATCCTAGTAATAGGAAAGAGGCTGTTTGGAGATAGTGATGATGCTGATGAAGAAGCTGGAGGAAGAGAAGGTTATATCCTGTTTTTAGCATTTTTGGAGCTTAAAAAATACTGTCGCACACATTTCCTCACTTGAGTCTCATAATAAACCCCAAAGAAGAGATGCCATTTACCCTTTTCAAAATATAAAAACAGATTCAGGTTTTCAGTTTTCCTAGTTTTACCACCGGTAAGCTCAGAACTGTGGCACAAATTCCTGTTCTCCAAGTCTGATGTTCTCATTCCTCCTTAAATACCCTCTTGCAAGTGAAAAATAAGGCACCAAATAATGTCCTTATGACAGATCTCTAACTTTAATGATAATTCATGAGCGACCCACACTCAGACAATCCTAATCAAGTTATTTTTATAGTGGCACAAATTTGTATAGTTATGGTGCATACCTGACTGACATGACAGGCTTTGTACTGGACACCTGGCAATCATGAAAGTAAAATCTGGAATCTCCTTTGGCCACTCTCCACAGGCAATCCCTTCATCAAACTCTGGCTTAAAAAGAGCTTTCTAACTCGTGTGCTTCTTCCCAGACTCAGCTGGGGCCAGCAACTCAAGAGCCAGAGGTTAAAAAACTACCACTTGCTTTATGACTGACGGATGATAGAGGGAATAACTTACCAAATAAGGGCCTTAGTCACAGAACCCAATTTTCCAGCTAAGAAATTGTCATTTCATATAATAGTCCAAAGCTACTTGCCTTCCTGGTAGGAGATGTAAGTAAGTTGAATGTTGCAGCATTATTCAGCATGATGATTATCATGGATTTACAGCTGTTTCTTGAACAAACCATATTACACATACTTGGAATACTCTCTAGCATAAGAATATGAAATATCTCCCCTCTCATTTCCCCATTTTCTGTTTCTGTATAGTAATGTCTGTATAGTTGAAGCTGACATTCACTCTGAGTCCATATCTGATATGTTCCAACTGATATCCTTACTTGCTTGTCCTATCGGCTCTAAGCTTTAAATTTGGAAGGTTTTCAATGGCTCTTGTTGGCAGGAAAGTGAACGAGGAGAGGCAGAGAGAGACTGCTGTTACAGCCAAATTTCAGTGACATAGATTGTCAATACTAATGAATGCCCTTGAAGCAGATACTGTAAATGCCTGAAGTTGGAGTTGAGCAGCCTTTTGAGTCCAGATCATTCTGCAGAATAGACATCTTTTCTCTGAATACTAAAGGCCCAGCCAGTATTTAGACTATGGTTATAGAGCTAGTTTTAGCGGTGATGCATATCGAACATCCTGTTGCTGGTAGGCTTCAAATATTTTTATATGCCGAGAGTATTACTTAAGTTTTATTCCTAAATCATATAATGAGATATAGTAGATTCTTCTATTAGTTCTCCTTCATTCTTTTAGCATTATAAAGCCTCATTGATATAATTGTATACTACACATAGTATACAATACATAGTATAATATAGTATAATATATTATTGCAGTATAATATAGTATAATAACATATAGTATAATATAGTATAATAAATCTCAGTTTCCTCAACTATGTAATGGGTATTCTGGTAAAATATTGCTGTGAGGATTAAATAAGATAACCTAAAAAAACGAAGCATAGCTCCTGGCACAGAGAAAACATTTTGAAAATACGTTAGCAATTGTTATGCAGATGATTAAAATAATGTTCCCCTCAGAAACAGAATTTTTTTGATAGTAAAAAAACTAAAATAATAATAAATACTTTGGAAAAGAAAGAATTTGTTTCTCTTGCTTCCAGATGTGGTAAAAAGCTGTCGCTTCCATTTCTTCCTTGTGTGTAATAATTATTATTACATGTTATAGCCTTGTGATTTTAAATATCCTATAGCGTTAGTCTTTTAACACCCTGGAGGCAGTGCAAAAGGAAAAAAAATCAGCTTTTAGTGAGTCAAAACAAAAAGTGACCCAAGTTTAATCATAATACCTCTTATCAAAGGGAAAATGATATTAAATTGAGTGTTTAAAAGCAGGGTTTAAAAAATGGGGTATATAGACATGCCATATTCATTAAGACTTAAAGTTGGGGTTGTAAGGAAATTCAATTTAAAAAAAAATGTAGAGGAGCCGTTAGTAACAGCAAGTATTGTAAACAATCTGCGTCTGTAATATGCTGTGAGTGAGGGATATCGAAAAGTATTTAAGTGATAGTGACCACAGTAGAGTCAGATGGCCATCTCCAGAGTTGAAATCCTAAATTCTTCTTTTCATTTAGTTAGAAAAAGGCAACATTATATTTTCTTACAGAGTGAGAGCTCACCAGAGGCAGCAGCAGTGTATATACTAAATGATTTGGGGTAAGAGAAAAATCCAAGTTTCCTTAAGTCCTTATAGGAATAATAGAACCTAATATTTGTATCTTCCTTTGTGATTTTTAAATATTTTTCTTTTTCTTTTTTTTTTTTTTTTTGAGTTTTAGGCATGTAAACTTTTGTTTTAGTTATTAATAGCTTCGATTTGGGAAATGTAGATAGCTTGATATGTAAATTAAAATTGTGGATTCCCATTATCTCAGGCTTAAGCTAACTGGGACCCATGACCACACTGGATGGTGTGAGTCAAGTCTGAGATTTGTTAGATTCCAGCATCTAGCTACACAATTCATCTCTTTCAGAATATGACTGTCTTCCCAGGGAGTCCATGCTCACACAGCAGAAATTTGTACAACTAGTTTTCACTCTGCAAAGTTGTCATTTAATATATCCCAGAGAGCATAGTATCATATTATCAGTTCATTAGCAAAGTAGCTGATACAGAAGATCAGCAGTTGGCCTTCAGCACATTTTGTCTAAAAGAATCAATATATTTTGAAATGCTGGAACCACCACCCAGCTTTGAATTGCTACTGAAGCAGCTCAATCTAAAATTGTTCTATTCTTCCTGTGCCATGAATAAGCATCACAGAATCAAACCATTGAGAAGAAACTACTTTCTTTGCCAACATAATTGGTTTTATAAGAAGCCTCTGTCTTCAAATTGTTCTCCAAAGTCCAAGGCGACTGACTGTGGTTCTTTCTTAATTAATATTTTTTAAGAGCCCCTTTTCTCCTAAGAATCTCTAAGCAGATTTAACAGGCTTAAAATGACTCTTCCGCAAGGTGATTTCAGCGCCATCTCACAAGCAAATAAAACAGTGACTTTTCTACTTTGGAGGCTCTATTTTTCCTCTCTCTTTTAATTCTCACAAAACCTGTCCACTGGAGGGAGTTTTTCTTCAAGGTTAGGCTATCTTTTCTCCAAAAAAAGATGCTATCATTTTGATGAACAAAAAGGCCATGAAACCTGTCCAGCTATGAAAAGGAGTGAGTGGAGAATAAAGTCTGAGATTTTCACCTTTCAGTGTGAAGAGCAAAAGGATTCCATGATTATTATTATCTTTTATGGTTTATTTTTATATTAGTTTCTTTTATTGCCCTTTGCTTCTTTGATAAGTGAATTTTAATGGAAAAGCTAATTCCGATCTTATGATTAGTGGATGGGTATCACTCCCCACAAACATCCTCCAGAGGGAATTGCACCTCTAAATTTTATGGGATCAGGCAGCTTAAGCGTCATAATTGCTTTGCCCCTTTAGTGCTGTGGGCTGTGATTAAAAAGTCCATTGAGCTCAGACTCTTTTAAAAGGAAAAGCTAATGTGAGTTTAAAATTGAAATAGCATAAGCACAGATGCTATAGCAAGTTTTGTCACAGTCTTCCTTGAAAAGAACTTTCACAGGTCTAATCAATGTTTCTTTTCACAAAAGAGATACTCATCCTATATGTAAATACAAGTTGGACCGTGCTTGACCTCAGTTCTTCAGTCTTAATGTTGAAAAACAATAGACACAAAGTTAAAAACAGCTTGATGCTTATTTTAAAGTTAAGATTCAGGTCACCTTTGGCTTTGCATGGTATAAGAGATCATTCATTCTCTTGAGAGAAAAGGAGAAATAACTCTTCTTGTAAATGAAATAGTATAAAAGGATTTCAGGGGAACAAGAGAAACTTTACATAATTCTTTATAATAACCTTTGTCATGTTTTTAAACTTGACTACTTTCCAGTTTATAACTTGACAGTAGAATTAACAAAACTCTATTCACTAAGTAAGTTTCATTAGCCTTAGATCCATCAAGAACTACGTGAAGGTGAAATCTGGCTGTGCTATTTCTTAACTATCTCTTTCAAAAGCAGCTTCCAAATATAAGGAATGTCGCAAGACATGAGATTTGCAGAAATGGATCTTTGTAAAGTTGATGTGGTTGATGTTTAGACAGACTCTGAACTGAGTGCATAGTGGCAAGCCACCACTGTAAACATCAGTATTCTTGGCTGTTCCCCCTTCATGTGTATTTTGGAGTTAAAGGTGAAATTCCATCTTTAACCCCCTTGTGGTTGTCTGAACAGTGATTAATGAACTAGATGTGATTCCCTGCAGACCTTTCAAAGGGTGGATGAAGGATGGAATTTCAGCTTTTTTTGTTTAAACCAGGCCTTTTGCTTAATACAGCTTTTAAAATTAATGTCCTTTTTTGAATGCCAAGAAAACAAAGGGAATTTCTCAAAAGCATGTGCATCTTGACACAATAGGCCTTAATTGGTGTCAAGAAGATGTTAGGATGAATGGGAAAATGCCCATTTAGCTGATAAGACTGAAAAGTGGAGCCTTGTTATGAGCTGTCATCTCAACGTGTATTTAAACTATAGCAAAACTGAAACATATTTGCCATATAGATCATAATGACTCCAAAGGAGCCATTATACTCTATTATGTAATTACATAATCAAAGCATGCATAGTAATCAGCTTTTGGAATTCAGTGCTAATCAAACATACCTATAGTATGTGTTTAAACTAAAATAGAGAACGTTAATTTGCCATTAGTCAACTAAACAAGAATGTGTATACAGAATATTCATGAATAGCTTAATGTTGTATCAAATGATATTTTTTGTTTTGTATTCAGGGGAAATCAACAATTTTAATTGAAGAAAAAACCAGCACTGAGGAAGATTACTCTTTAACTTGCCATTCAAAAATTTGCCTCACCTTTTACCGATTATAAGAGGAGATTAGATTAAATTCAATATTTTTTTCTTCCCTAAGCTCAAATGACAGAACAGTAGTCATATCACAAGAGATTTATGAGATCTTGACCATCTCCATTTCATAGGATACAGTGTTACAAATATTACTTGTGAAACAAAGCTTTAAAACACACACACACACAGGTCAAGAATATAGTGCCTTTTTAATTAGAAACAAATCAGTAAATGTTATTTAGAAATAGCCAAGAATAGAAATACCTTGGTGACCCATTAGGAGATGTGGCCTCTACTCTTGACTGTGCCTCACACTTGCCATGTGATTTTTGATGTATCTTCTCTCTGGGTTCCATAAAGCAGGGGTCCCCAGCCCCCGGGCTGTGGACCGGTACCTGTCAATGGCCCGTTAGAAACAGGGGCCCACACAGCAGGAGGTGATCAGCAGGCAAGCCAATGAAGCTTGATCTGTATTTGCAGCTGCTCCCCAGCACTAGCATCACCCCCTCAGCTCCACCTAAGAGCATTAGATGTTAGATTCTCATAGGAACACTGGTCCCTGGTGCTGAAAAGGTTGGGGACCCTGCCATAAAGGTTTCATGAAAAAGAAGGTGGCACAATGAAATATTTCGGTCAGTGTCACATACTCTTGCCCGCTCAGTTATTTGTTGAGTTGGTTTAGTTTATTTAACTGTAAGCTTGTGAGCTATATGGTTCACATTCATTATTTTGACCATTGAATAGACAGACACTCCTTGGAGCAGACAATCAGCATATTCAACTTTACTGCTTAGGATAGCAAAACATGGATGAGGATCAAGAAGGCTAATAGAAGCTTTGTAAACAGCAGACAGATTTAATGCTTTTGATTTTAAATAAATATTCAAGTATTCATAAAGGTTGAAGTATTGCCTCTCTTTGAAATAAAGAGTTGTATTTATGTTGAAGAGGTCTCACCCTTAACTTTAACCCGCAGTTGATGGACTCTTCATTTTGGACACTGGTTCTCGCTGACTCTCATCTGCACATTGGATGACTAAAAATGTTACTGTAATATTTAAATGGGACTCAATTCTTTCATCAAAAGCTTTCATGGCTTGAACTTCAAATAATTTATTTTCAAATTACTTTTACTGTAATTCTTATTAATTCAAATAGGTTTCTGATTTGATATAAAACTCTGTAAATGCAAGGAACAGTTTAATGAATTGAAAGATAGGATTGAGTCTTTTAAAGGAAATGTACAAAATATGCTGACAATAATTGCTTAGATAGAAATCAAATCTTAATGGCTTTGTTAATGATTTGTAGTGAACACTGTGTTTACATTCACTTGAGGGAACGTATGCAGTTAGAAAAATTTTTCCCTCTGGGTTTCAACAGAATCTAAATTTTTTTTTCTTCTCCTGAAATGTATTCAGTTCTAGTGCTAGCTCTCATGTTAGCAGGAATTATATAATGCCTCTGTTGGTGATGGTTTTATTGGTGGTTCTTTCAAGTTGGTGATATGGGATCCAACAGAAATGAGACTGGGGAAAAAGCCATTTGAAGCTCGAAGACACAGAGGGCTCACATACGGTTTTCAAAAACATGCAAGTTTTTTGACTCTTTATAAAGTCTAAATTTGGATACCTCTTAGAGAGAAAGAATTAATAATCTCAAGCCTTTAATTAGTGTAAAATTTCAAGAACTATGGTGGCTTTTTTTAAATTAATGACCACACTGATCGCCGGGAGGATTTTTTTTGTTGTTTTTTTTTTTTCGGACAATCTGTATTTTTAGTTTGACTTTTGCCTATTTAGACAACCTGACAGTGGTGATTTAATATTAGGTTCAGTCTTCCATACAGCAGAGGAAAAAAATAGAGAAAAAGAAAAGGTTTCCCTAATATGATTTTGCTACTGGAGGAGTAGGTCAGGGGACTTTATTTGCTCTTTCTCTGGGCAAACTGTCTTCCCAGTTAAGAGTCATTGGTGCTCCTCAGTGTCAGTAAGAGTTTACATAGTTGCCATAGTATAAACCAAATTCTGTTCTAACTATGACTTGCCCTTTTATTATAGACTTGACTGGAGAGACTCTCCCGGTGTAAATGAAGTGCTTTATTTATTAACAGCTGGGCAGCGGGGGCGAGAACTCTCGGTGCTGGCAAATGCCCGCCATGCACTGGCAATAAAGGCATTCTCTAGGGGCAAAGTGTGCTGAGTGCTAAAAGAAGGAAGCAGTAGTAAACAAGGTGTTTTACATTCAGGACACTTCCTCTCTCATCTTGAAGTATGTAATTGTGTTCCGGATAAATTATGGAAATAAAAAAAATCAGAAGTTGCTCACAGGGAAACAACCTTCTTTAAAGACAAGTAAATATTCCAAGGCAGAGCCAGCGGAACCTTGGCAACAAATACTGTTGTTGGCTGGTTAAAAAGGACAAACTGTATGGACTGGAGAAGCTGATAGAACTGGATTCAAACACCAGCTCGGCCACTTAGCTGAATTACATCAGGCAACTTATTTAGATTTCTCTGTGTCTCAGTTTCTTAGCCTATAAAGTGGGGATATTGAAAACTCCGAGTTTGAGAGAGAAAAGTATGCAAAGCAACTAGCACAGTGCCTACCACTGGATAGATGTTCCCTTTCTCACTTTCTGGTGTATGAGAGTGCCATTTCTCATTTGGGCTTCTTGCCTTAAGATTTGGCCTATCGCCCTTTCAGGTGGCCATATTGTTGAATGAATAGATTACAGTCAATGCTAGTATTTTGTGTAATGTCATTTAAATAAAGTTTATGATAAAATGATGTTTCAGGAAAGACTCTATGAGTAAAGCCAATTGAAGAGTGAATTAATAGGAGATTTATGAGCCAACTGCATCCCCACCCCCCGTTCCAGCCCTAACCAACTCGGCTGAAATGGTCTTTACTAATCATCAAAATAGATTTTATCTTTTTTAAGGTAATATGTTTTCTCTTCCTTATAATGAATGTGCCCTAGCAACTTCTAGTTTACTTTGGGAGACTTTCCTGTGAGTGAATGGGCCTCTCCAATGCCAGAGTTTTATTTTTAGAAATTGTGGGGCAAATAGGAAAGTCATAGGGAATACAGTCACTGCTGTAAATTAAAATCCAGTCTGATTGTGTCTCCCAGACCTCACCCGTATATACCAATTAGCAGTCAAAAATGTCTATACATGTCAGACATTGTTCCACCCTTAAAATAAATTACCTTGCTGTTAACAGCCTTCTTTAATGGCCATGGTATAGTGTACCTACTTGCTTGCTTTTGCCCAGAACATGTGCTATTTCTGCCTTGACAATGTATCTGCTAATTAAGTTTTAGAAAATCGGAAAGATTTTTTAAATGGATTATTTAAGAAAGGAACCAAAGTTGCCCGTTTGTACCCTTCTGCTACACATCAAATTGTGTTCTGTAACAACCTAATAATTGTCATGATATCTGTTTCAAGGGGAAATTTATCAAGTCACAGTGCACCCTTCTGTTTGGAAGAAATATTTGAGGATGTGAGCAGAAATTATTTTTACATAAAGGCTCCAGGCAGTTAAGAGTACTGACATACATATCATATTTTCATCACTGTCAATTCACTTCCTTTGCCTTGAATAAATAGGTCATTATTATTCCATTTCAGCCATCTTACAGAGCCACAAAATATGGAGCTCTGTTTAATATAACTACTGTCCAGCTGACCCATATAATTTATCAATGATTTTTACAGAGTGAGACATCCTTGGGCCATTACCATCAGCCAAGGCACTTAGATATCTTTCAGCAAAATATTTCATTATCACTTATAATTTTTTAGCATTAGTATTATAACCATGTTAACATATCTAAGAATTGTCATTTTCTGAGATACTGTGTTTTAGGGTGGCATTAGAGATTTCAAAAAACTAATACAACAATGATGATGAACCACCACAGATTGGCAGAGCACAGTGTGTGCCAAAGCCTAGGAAGGGCAAAAACTCGCAGCTGGCAAAAATTTTGCCTGAATGGTTTATTCCATAATAATACATTACACCAATCTGGTCTTATGTTACTTACTTTTAAGTAATAATTAAGAACGTTTAGACTTTTTAAAAAACAAAGGAAAAAAACCTTCAGATTCTGTTGCATTACCTCTATTGCTTAAAACACAAAAACATAGTCAACTCCTCTCTAATCTCATCTCTTGTGCAAATGTTTTATAGCCTTAATATGAATATAGCATGCTACTCAGAATATACTAGTATTCCAAGAGAAGACTAAAAGTATATAGTTATTTCTATAGGGAGTTTTCTATTAGAGCATAATTGAATTGCAACTGGCTTTAAGTCACAGTAGCTGCAAGACAGTAGTATCTATAAGGCCATGGATTATGTCGCAGGGATTAAGGCCAGTCACCTAGTAGCCTTTCTCTATGTTCCTTTCATAAACAGAAGGTTCTTATTTGTGCTGCTGATAAACTTCCTTTAGATAGAAGAAATCTCCCCCACCACCCAGTAGACCCCATTTGGTATTCTGGTCTCCTCAAGGCAAGTCCCATGACTCGAGACAGTTATAGCATTTGAATTGTGCCGTTTAATTTTTCCTTCATTTTCTTACTAGATTGGGTTACCCTGAGGAAATAAGGGTATTGTCCTTTCTGTACATACTTTTGCCAGGCCAGCAAAACCACCTTGAAAAGCTTGCTTGATTGGCAGGAATTCCTTTTTCCTTGTTCTTTTCTCAAATCTGGGAATAAACTGCTCCCTCCAGCTGGGTTCTGAATTCTGTGTTTGTCACAGTAATCCACTGAGGAAAAAATAAGCATCCCTTCATTTTTTCCTGATCGCTCTCTTTGTTGTTATTCTGTAACACTGTTCAGCCCACTGAGCATTCACTGCCGCATCAAGCTAGGGCAGATTTACCTTTTCACTCACTACAAGCCCTGTGGGCCCGCGTTCTCACACCCAGGTTAATTCCATGGATTAGAGATCTCACGGTTGGGTTTCATTTTGGTTTATTCCTCAAGCACCAAGAAGTTTTGTTTATCTGTGGCTCTAATAATTTCTTCCTTATCCCTCTAGTTTCCTCTTTTCTAATCCTCTAACAGAGGTTAGTCTATTTCTAGGTGGATTTGGCTGAAAGCCATTTTAGACACCCCTTCTCACATTTCCTCACTGTGTCTTGCCAAAAAGGATCCTTCAGCAGAAATATGATAGCAGGTGGAATCCTCCACTGACTCTAATTGCATCTTTATTTATGCTGTCTCATTTTTTTTTAGAATAGTATTTATCTTTGACCTTTGTTTCTTAATGTGACAGAGTTTTTTAGGGAGTGAATAAGCCATGCTGAGTTGATATATAATTACAAAGAGAGCACCTTGAGATCAGAGACAATGAGCTTTCATTCTTATATCCATACTACTCCTAACACATAATAGTTGCTGAATAAATATTTGGATCTGACATCTAAAGAAATGATGATGGTAATGACGATAGCGGCTACTATTTATTCAGTTTTATGAGAAGCTAGACACAGTGCTAAATGCTATATATTTATCTTTCTTAATCCTCCCAACAGCTCTGTGAGGTAGCTTTTAATTACTATCCCCATTTTGTAGAGGAGAAACTAGCCCAAGTTCTTTAAAAGATTTACCTGAGATCATACAGCTGAAAAGTAATGTCTGCCTCCCTCTTCCTGGTTGACCATTAATACCTATTGACGGTACTACACTTATGTTCTATAAATGGGGATTAGATATCAGTTTCCACCCACATTGCAGCTTCTTAAGTAAGAAGCTGCACATTGCAGTGTCATATTCTTCTATATCTCCTGCTATGCCAGATATGGAATTGGACATTTGATAATTACTTCATCTTTTGCTTTTGAATTGAACTCTTCTCTCCTACTTGTGCTGTGGAACAATTAGGATATATACGAGGGGCCCTGGCCATTGTCACTAAGGTTAAAAGCAACAGACAAACCAGATCTGGAGATAAGCCCTATTATATCAGTGGATCTAAAGCCTTGACTTTTTGATGTGTTCTGGAAGAGGTTTTCTAAATGGTTAAAAGACGGAAATCTACATAGTTCAGTATTGCCTTTGGGTGAGTCAAGAAGGTGTATCTGAGAGCAGAGTAAGAAACGAACTGTAAACCTTTCCAGGATTTTATTGAGATTCCAAAGAGTCATAGGTAGGTCCTCACTCCCACACAATAAATAACTGAACTGCCTGTCCATGGTTTCGCTTTCTGTGGCATCAGTTACCCACAGTCAGCCATAGTCAGAAAATATGAAATAGAAGAATCCAGAAGTAAATCATAACTTTTCATTTGTGATCGATTCTGATTAGCATGATGAAATCTCAAGTCGTCCTGCTCCATCCCACCTGGGACGTGAATCATGCCTGTGTCCAGCGTGTTCACATTATCCGTATACACTCCCTGCCCATTAGTCACTTAGCAGCCATCTGGATTATCAGACTGACTGTTGAAGTCACCCTTATTTTACTTAATAATGGCCCTACAGCACAAGAGTAGCATAGTGATGCTGGCACTTCGGATATGTTAAAGAGAGGTTGTAAAGTAATTTCTTCAAGTGAAAAAGTGAAAGTTTTTGACTCAATAAGAAACGAAAAAAATCATATGCTCGTTGCTAAGATCTATGATAAGAATGAATCTTCTATCCATGAAATTGTGAAAGAAGAAGAAATACATGCTAGTTTTGCTGTTGCACTTCAGACTGCAAAAGTTATAGCCACTGTGTATGATAAGTGCTTAGTTAAGATGGAAAAGGCATTAATTTTGTGGGTGGAAGACTTGAACAGAAAACGCGTTCTGATCGACGGCAGTGTGTTGCGCCAGAAAGCACTGAACATATACAAAGACTTCAGCAAGGGATCCCCTGAAAGGAGTGACACCAAGCCATTTACTGCAATGAGGGAGGTTATACAGATTCAGAACTAGGTTTGGATTGGAAAATATAAAAATTATGATTGAGAGAAAGAGAGAGGGAGAACATTTTCACATAGCTTTTATTACAGTACAGTTGACCCTTGAATAACACAGGATTGAACTGAGCGGGTCTACTTATATGTGGGTTTTTTCCAATAAAAATGTACTGTAAATGTATTTTCTCTCATAATTTTCTTAATAACATTTTCTTTTCTCTAACTTTATTGTAAGAATACAGTATATAATACATATAACATACAAAATATGTGTTAATAGACAGATTATATGCTCGGTAAGTTCCGGTCAACAGTAGGCTATAGTAGTTGAGTTTTTGGGGAAGCCAAATGTTATTCTTGGACTTTCGACTACATGGCAGGTGGGGTGTTGGTGCCTCTAGCCCCCACATTGTTCAAGGGTCAACTGCATCTTGTTGTAATTGTTCTATTATGTTATTGTTTAATCTCTTACTGTGACCAGTTTATAAATTAAACTTTATTATAGGTGTGTATGTATGTATAGGTGTGTATGTATGTGTATGTATGTATAGGGTTCAGTATTTGTATAAGTAGGATTCAGTACTATCAGTTTCATGCATCCACAAGGTATCTTGGAACATATCCCCCATGGATAAGGGGGTGGGGGGACCACTGTACATTAGGAATGCTGACATCCACTGACAAGACAAGATTCTTTACTGGTCTGTCCTACCTACTTCTATTAAGTGGCCCCTTTTCTGTGAGGTGAGCATACAGCTTAGCAAAATGGCATGTGAGCTGAGGCTGAGTATATGTATCTCTGCTGCTCCGTTTGTGACAGCTGCAGCTCCTCATAAAAGCCTCTGACCTTTCCATAACTCTCCAACACACTACTCAACTAGTATAAAATACTGGAGGCTGGAATGTTGGCATCACAACTTTTGAGAGCACGTTGATTCCAGGCTTAGTCATATTTTGCCCCTAGATGTATCTCGGATTAATAGACTCATTTCGTGGTCTATGGAGAAAAGTATGCGAGCCATACCAAATGCTGCTACTGGTGTCCATTTTCTAAACACACGTTTTGTTTCTCATTTTAATTGATCTCATTAACCAAATTTTAATTGATGGAAATTTCTTTCTGACCTTTTTTCCTTTTGTTTAAAGGTGATGGACAGAATTTGTTTACGAAAGACGTGACAGTTATTGAAGGAGAAGTTGCAACCATCAGCTGCCAAGTCAATAAGAGTGACGACTCTGTGATTCAACTACTGAATCCCAACAGGCAGACCATTTATTTCAGGGACTTCAGGCGTAAGTTTCTATCTCTATAGTATTCAATGGCAACTTTTTTTCCCTACATGTTGTCTTGATAAAGAGACTGCCAAGGCCTCCTTTTTCTTTTCTTTTTTAATGTTAGGTGCTTAATTCTTCAGAGGGAAGAAGAGACATGCAATCATAATCTTCCTACTTAATAGAAACCTTGAATGGTGCCTTTTAAAAGTAAGGCAGTCTTACTTTGCAATAGAAATTGATTGTAGTAATTCAAGGTGAATTGCAATTGAGTCCCAAATACTTAGCTGACACAAACAACTCAAATAGAGTAAGGCAAGGAAAATATAGCATTCTGAAAGGTAATCTGTTTGGTTTGAAGATTGAAGTTTCCAAGGCAATCTGTGCCTATAAAGACTGAACCAAATCTCCTGTCACCATCACACCTCTGGTATGTGGAGGTGTTCATGTACTAAAATCTTCCCAAATCTAACATCACAAAAGCCAATTATCAAAACTTAATTGTATGTCATAGTAATGGTTCACATGGGTGTCTGAGCTTGGGTGTCAAAGAACAAGAATCAGGTCTTTCAAAAAATTATTTGAGAACCTTGGTGCCTATCCAAAACTGGTGTTGAGCATGTCTCTTCTTACCTGCTTGTCCTCTTTCTTACCTCAGTATATTTATGACCGGTGGAAAGTTGATAAATCTAAAGAATATTTAAAAGATGAAGGAAAGTAAAAGGAGAAAAGCCAGCTTCCTATTCTTAGAGTTATTTTTTTGTCATTGTATAATAATCTACCTTTTGCAAAAATTAATGTAAAGTCTTATAAAATAAATATTTGATATAAATAAATAAGTCCATATATATTACTTTTGTGGTGACTCTGATTTCCTACTTTATGCCCAATCAGCTTCATACTGTAGTGCTAACTGTAGTTAGAAAACTGCAGGAAGGTTTAAGGCCTCTGCAGGCCCTCAGGCACGTACTTGTAGCAGCTCCACCTCAAATCATATCAAATACAAAGATGCATCCAAGTTAAATTGGATTATTTTTCTATAAAGTTTTCTTAATGATTTTCATTTTGACTTGAAATTACTAATGATATTTTGGTTTTCTGTTATAATTTAGAACCACTGTTTTAAGGCCTTGGAATTTTAGACAATTGAAAAGCCTGTAGGTCCTGCGCCCTGACTTTCCAGTGCCCAAAGGAAATTCATGGCCCACCTTGTCCTTCTGTTTTCATTTTACCTATCTCCAATAGAAAATCCAAAACCATTTGGGAATAAGTGCTGAAAACTGATGGCACTTCAAAATGCGGCAGGGTGTGTGTGCATGCACACGTGTGTGAATGTACTCACACATGCACCACATGTATGAATTTCCTTTTGGACACGGTTGTTTGTCTACATGCAGTTATTATAGAAACCCAAAATAATTCAGGAAGTACAAAGGGTACTTACCCAACAGGTGCAGGAAGACTTAATCAGAGTTTGCACTCTGTTACCAGCCTTTCTGGTCACCTGACATTTTCCTCACCGAGGTAAGGAAAACAGACCGTCCGTTGTCTCTCACAGTCACGAACTCTGTGTTTTGTTTCTCAGCTTTGAAGGACAGCAGGTTTCAGTTGCTGAATTTTTCTAGCAGTGAACTCAAAGTGTCGTTGACAAATGTCTCAATTTCTGATGAAGGGAGATATTTTTGCCAGCTCTACACTGATCCTCCACAGGAAAGTTACACCACAATCACAGTGCTGGGTAAGAAATGCACGGGGGCTTGTCCTGGGGAACAGAGTGGGATGCTTACTCTCAGATGGCTGCCAGCAGCAAGGGAAAGGTTAATGGTAAATTTTACTGTTCGAACTTGTTTTAGAAAGAATCACCACCCATCTTGCTAAATTTTTTAAATGGCTTATTTTACCAAACACTCTAAGGGATGGCAATCAGCAGTCTTTATAGATTCCACCTGCTCTTGGGTTTCAAGTCTCAAGCTTCAGAAGCAAAGATCAAGAGAATTTAGAACCCTCAAATGAATCACTCACCATGTGAAATGTCATTGCTTCTAAGCACTAGAATTTTTTTCCCTTCTGTCAGGAAAGGAGGAGACGGGCTACCACAACTGTACCCCGTGGCAGAGCTGTTATGAAATTCACTTAATGATTTTCCTCCTGAGTTACATCTCGTTTAATATTGTTGATCTCCTTTTCTTTCACTTTACTTATTGCCTTGTTTATTGCTTATACTCTAGATTATGCTGTACAAATCATATCCCATGAACACATACTTTGCCACAAATTACAACGATTGGACATAAAAGACTTAAGAGCTTCTAGGGAGAGAAGGCTGATAATAAACAAGGACTGTTGATAGGCTGCTGGGGACACCTCTAGTGAGCTGAGTGTCTTCATTTATGATAGCCAGATTGTAACTTTCAGCAAAATCTCAGTAGTCATATTTCCATGTGTGTATTTCGAGATAGCAGATATCCTTCTGTGGAAGGAGGTCTGAATTAGACCCCTTTTAGACAAACTTATACTCTAGCGTATAACACCAGCTGACTGGGATTGTTGAAATGGAGTTTTCAAGGACATACACTACAGCATGAGGCAAGATCTCTGATTTACACCTTCAGGAAGATGATGAATCAAAGTCTATTTGAGACAGCAGACTGCAGCTTTTCTGTGTAATGATATGAAGATTAAAGAGGAAAGATAAATATGAAGGACGATTTTCTTGGTATGTGTGGACATATATGTATTTATGGATATATACATTGAGCTACTGCCTCATTACTTTATTTAAACACAGCTGTCAAAGGGAAAATGTTTTTTTTAATTCATTAAATGAAAACATGTCCCTTATGCTTACATACATGTTCTTCAGAAGAAGAATACTGATTTTAGAGAGTCATGTTTCAAATCTGGCCATACAGTTTCTAATGTGGTCTGTGTTTCATGATGGACAGCTTTCGGGTATGCCTGTCTGTCTCCAATTTTGACTTTAATCCACATTAGACCAGTAGAAATAGTAAATGTGAAGGTTTTGCTGGGATGACTATTTTGGTATTTTGCAAATGTACCAAAATCATAAGCATGCATTTGTAGTTTTCTGCCTGTCTACGTGTATAGAAGTATTTGCAAACACTGTTTGCTTGTTGGAGTAAGTCATTAGTTGCATAGACTTCAACTTGACCGTCCACCCACTGGATCCATTGTTTTTGGCTTTTCCGCAAAAGCGAAAGCAATAAAATGGAATTTACTTGTGGCATTTAAAATTTTCAGAATGTTGCACTACATATACCGTTAAGAATGAATATCTTTTTTTCAAAGAAAGAAATGATAATCAGGTTAATCATCTTGCCCAGTTACAAAGCACAATGAGAATCAAGAATCGCAGACATTGAAACAGAACTCAGTATTGTCTCATAACCTTTGTGTCTTCCAGCCTAGGCTATTTTCAATAATATCTTGAAAGCTGCCGTTTCAAGATTTTTTCCCTAAAGGTGTATATATTTTGTTTTCAGGACTATATCTGGCCATTGGCAAACAGTTACTGCCTGTCAGTGTCCAGTATCTGGTACATTTGTTCTCAGACCCACTGGATTGGGACAGTTTGACTGGATTCACCCAGTGCTAGGAGTCGGTATGCCAGGCATTATTATACCTGTAATCCTATTGGAGTTCTGATTATTCTAGAAGTAATACGTTCATATTGCATAGAAACATTGACTTAAATATACTCGAACGTAATACTAGTAGGTGCTGTTTTTGCAGATATTATGCATTCATTTTAATATTCTTTCTATTAAATTTACAATTTCTTGATAGAGTAAAATTGTTGTCATCAGTGTTTGAGTCTTTCATATTCCAAAATCTGACAGTTTCCACTGATACTCATATATTCAAACCTTTCTCTTAAGGTTTAGAATTTTTAGATACTATAATGAATGAAGAATGATGTATTAGCATCTTCGTTTCTATCTACGGTTCTCTGAAAAGGACTCTATATGTACCTACACAGCTGTCTGCCTTCTTGATAGGTTGAAGATGCTAATTTTAGTGCACGTCTATTAGTTGTTTGAAACATTCAGCAAAAATTTCAGCATAATTATAAGATATAGAAATGGATATTTGTTAGTTGTTATTATGTTTATTATCTTACCCGTGTAAAAAGTGAAAACTCTCCTATGATATTTTACATGCATTTGGGTGCCTATTAGGATATTTATTCCCACCTTCCACTTGTGATGAATTTGTTTCTTTCTCCAGATCATAGTATAGAACTCTCTTTATACCGCTATTCATCAGAGGAGATGAACAAGAGAGAGAATACATTGCTTTAAGATTAATATAGTTACCGATAATAGTAGCTAATATTATTACAGTCCTGTCCTTCTAAGATTAGTGTTCACTCTTAAAATTCCAGGAACAGGAGAAACTAATTATTTTAAAGGGTCTTAAAGTAAGATTTCACATACTGATCAGCTTTAAGACTCCTCTTTTGTTGTAATTAAGGTGACTCATCTTGATATTGCTGATTTTTTTTTAAATATTGTAGGCGTAATGTTTATAATTAGCACTCTTATAGATTTGAAGTTAGCTAAGAGGAAACTTGACATTTCTTTGCTATTTTCTAGTATTTCCTTCTATGTGATTTTCATTCAGGTTTTCATCTTTATGCACTCCCTTAGCTATATCTAGTTATTTTCATTAATGGCTGCAGGCAGTTTTTACTAAATGTGTCTGTTTAGTGGACCATGTATAAGTGTATTCTCTGGTTAGTAGCAGTTTTAATTCATTTTTTAATAAATGGTTCTTTATACTTTACTACCTCTTTTGTAGAAAACATTATAAAGTTAAAGAGAAGATAGAGTAGAATTAATAGACCAAAATAAACTAAGATTTTCTTGTCACACCTCCTTTCTTCAGAAAGGAAGAATCACCTCATTTATATTTTTTAAAACATTTTTGCTCTTTAAAATAAAAAAAGAGAGAAGTCAACTTTATAACTGATATCAATAAACCATTAGGACTCATATTATCAAATTTTATTTTATATTTGTAAACCAAATAACTCCTATTATCCTTCATTATTTCTTCTAATCTTAGCAAAGATCAGAATACTGGTCACAATTTTGACAAAAAATATCTATGGACTTGGAAAAAATCATTCTACTACTTCTTAATATGTTTTCTTCTCAACAATAAACAAGTCCCTTATTTTTCTACTTTGGTCGTAATTTCCAACAATTCTGAAGTTTTCCACATGTTTACCTTAGCCATAAAGTTAAAGATGGCCCCAGATCTTTAGGAAGATAACTGTAGGAGCTAGCACTGTTGCAGGAATCACTCTTGAAGGGTTAGGGAACTTTAGAGTACAGTTGACCCTTGAACAACATGGGGGTTAGAGGCACCAACCCTCCATGCACTCCCCCAAAACTTAACTACTAATATAGCCTACTGTTGACAGGAAGCCTCGCCAATAACACACTTGATTAACACATTTTATATGTTATATGTATTGTATACTGCATTCTTACAATAAAGTAAGCTAGAAGAAAGAAAACATTATTAAGAAAATCATAAGGAAGAAAATATACATTTACAGTATTTATTAAAAAAATGGCATGTAAGTAAATCTGCACAGTTCAGATCTGTGATGTTCATGAGTCAACTGCGTATCTTTTGCAAAAGAAGTGGAATTAACATGGATAAAACCAAACAATAGGTAATCCAGATAAGAACCTATCTGCTGCCAGTCACACTGTCAGCCTCTGGAGTCTAACAGGCATTTGTAAATTTTCCTCTGGATTTATTTCTACCCACCCCTTTCCATTTCCTTACTTAGAACCAGCAGACATTATTGACAATGTGAAAAGAACATGCCATCATCTTTATGACCATCATCTCCATCTTATAAAGAGAATAAATACTTCCTCCACTATGAAACACTGCTGAAGATGAATAGCTAGTGGAGGTAATAAAGAAAGCTAAGATATCTTCAAGTTCAACATGAAAAAGGAGAGAATGAAGAAAAAGTACTCAGGAATACACAGAAAGCAAGTGTCTGACAAAGACTATGAGACTAAATGCCATTGAGACTTGACAGACATACATGCTGGAACCTTTTAACAGATCTTGGTTCTCTTCCCATCAAAAAGATTCCCAAAGTGACTTTCAAGGAGTCTTTCCCAGATTTATGTATGCAAACTGGAATCCGATCTGTCCTGTTCAGTAGTATTATCCAGGAAAGTGAGTTTTGTATATTTCAGTAGCTTTAGCTATTTGCTCTTTGTCATATCTTAAGGGAGCCCCCCTTCCTTGTAGCCCACACTCAATTTGAGTTTCCTTAAATTGAGTAGTATCCCATCAGTTACACTCCTCAATTACATTTCCCATTGGGAATCATCGCATGTGTCAACATCAGAAATTATTTTCATCACTTTATTTTTATTTTTGCCTGGACTTTGAAAGGAATTATTATTGTTTGACTTTCATTCTTATATTCATGGGGAAGACAGTCCAAGAAGTTTTTACTCCTTGGCTGTTCCTTTTTATCACCTCTTACTCTGTTCTTCACAGCTCACCAAGGTCTTCTTACTTTCTTTAGGCTTGAACAGTCTTTCCCTCTGACATGTGCTTAAACAATAGCATTTTTTTTCAATGTTTCTATTATACTGCACTCAGAATTCAGTAGTACTTGTTGATCCTAAACATCTAATCTCTCTGTGTATTTCCTCCTAATTACATGTTGATGAAAATCTATAACCTATCTGATTGTCATCTAGCAAGGATAAACTACATTAAGGAAATAGCTAGCTGAAGTTGTCTCATTTACTTTTGTCACTGCCTTTCTGTGTCTCCTAAAATGCTGGCAGATGTGCAACTCCAAATTGGATATTAGAGTATCTCTCTTTATGCTTATTTTTCCTTAAAATGTAACTAGGGTAGTTCTTTCCTATGTTTAACTACTCATTTGGGCCATATCACTTTAGCAACACATCCAATTGAGCAAATGTGTTATTTTCCTCTTTCACGGGGATCAAAGAGGCCTGCTTTTGCTCTAATAGTTATACCCCTTACCACCATATACTCTTGCTGAGAAACATATGCAACAAATCATTTTACTTTTACTTTTCCATCATTCTCTGTATGAATTTTCACCTGCTTTAATTCAGTGTAAAAGTCTTCCTATGGACAGAATTTTCACATTGGACTAGAACAGTTGGAAATCCCAAATACGTGCTTTAATCCCATAATTTATTGAAGCAGTATCAGAGATTTATTATTCAACTTGATCATCAGGATGGCATGTTTATACATATTTAATTTCTTGTTTCTCTTCTGAGTTGAGAAACTTACTAATCATAAGTCTCAGAACTGTCTTTGCTTATTCATGGTGGTCAGGGCACATATACTTAGATTCACTCTGCTGAATTCAATATTCTTACTGATTTTTATTTCAAGAAGCTCAGTCTTGATGTCAGGTTGCACCTTATATGAAGTTTCACGATCAACTCAGTTTCATAAAAGATAGCATGCTTTCTTCATCACCATCATCGTATATACTCTTGATTTGATATCCAGTATTTTAGCCCCAAAATATTTTATTCTATTTTATTACATATTTGTTTAATATGCTCAGAGAAGAGTGGTTTTAGTTCTGATGCATAAATCTACTTTTATGTACTTACTAGTCTTTTTTACCTTTGATATCCAAAATCTGGAGCCTTAGATTTCGGAATATGGAAAGTTACTGCAAATTAACTGGCATTTCCTATATTACTGCATCTTCATAGCCAAAGTATTTTATTACTACACCATCCATTGAAGGTAATGATTGTATTTTGGATCTCTATGAATAATTTTAGTTGAATGGAACTGGTTCTGAGGCACAACTTTTCTGTGTGTGTTTATGGTGAGTGATTCTTTTAAGGGACTCCAAGTTTTTTATCTTTGCTGGTTGACTTTGGAATCTTTCATATGAAGATTGAAGTCTAAGGGTTGAGTTTAAGGAGAAATATTTCTTTCAGAGACTTCCAGGTAAGGATGATAAATACAGTAGCGTGCACTCTTTTATATTTCCTTTCTGGTCAATTTTGTACCAACTGATTTTTAACTAATCTAATATCTAGATTGTTATAACTTGGTCACTTATAACTTAGGAGTGGGGGACTGGTCACTTTATAAGATACCTTTCAGACCAAAATTCCTAACTGAGTGGTTTTGCATAATTCACTTTATTTGATGATGACTTTGTATTTCTTCTTTTCTCCCTTCGGTGACAGTTTGTTTATTTTAAATTCCCATCAGGAATGTCCATTATTTGTCTCCTGTTTTGATAGCAGTGGTACTAGGTTCTAGTAAATAGAAGAACATATCCAGAAATAGATTCTGTGTTTAAAAAGCATTACATGTTTAATTTGTAGTCCCACCACGTAATCTGATGATCGATATCCAGAAAGACACTGCAGTGGAAGGCGAGGAGATTGAAGTCAACTGCACTGCCATGGCCAGCAAACCAGCTACAACTATTCGATGGTTCAAAGGGAACAAGGAGCTAAAAGGTAAAGTTCACCTTGCCCTGTACTGAAGTAGTTAGTCCGCACTCGATTCCAGCAGAAGTGTGCCTTGGCAGAAAAGAAAGACAAATGTAACACATACCCCCAAGACAAAAATATTAGATATAGTTTATCATCAGTTGCTAATGTGTCTGAAGCCAAAGCATAACAACTTTTTGACCTAATTCATTTCTTCATTCTGTGCTTTGAGGGTTTATGGTGATACCTGTTGCTGGATTTCTACTCTTTAGACCAGGAAGAACTGCCTTTGTAGATGTCTCCCCAAGCTCAGGCTGTCTACATTGTACCTTCACTTCTCATTGCTTTTACCCTGTGACTCAGGGTGGGTCAGAACTCAAAATTTTCATGTTACACATTTTTTAAATTATATCACAGTCTTAACCATGGTGAATTCCAAGTCATTCTAACATCTGTTGCACTATCAGCAATTGTGACAATGTGCTTTCCTACGACAGTACCGTGCAAAGCAGACTAAGAATTTTATCTTAATTGTGAATCTGTAGATACCACCTTTCTTGTGAAACCTGTAATTCAGTTGCCCACTTCACAAGCTCGTTCTTTTGGAAAGTTTATGATTTTGTGATGGCAGCATAGGCAACTCCTGTACACCTACTCCCATCGTCTCTCCATCAGTGCTAGGACATTTGAGGTTTTGATTCCTAGATCCTCAACTATCTGCTACTTTTGCCATTGCATGGGCTAAAGGATGTAGCCTATCCCCTATTTGATCCTTTTTGTCAGTTATCCTAAGTCCTCATGTGTGTCAGCGTTCCGATTCTTTCCTTTTCAGAAGATGTCCTTGCAAGTAGTACCCAGCACAAAGGACTCAGGCTGAACTTCTCTGGTCATTTGACCGATATGCTAGCTCTGTGCCTGAATTTTGTCTAAAGTGGGTATATTAGTATTATGTACATTATGTGATTCTTATGAAGATGAAATGAATGAATGTTTGTAAAGCATTTGGCTATATCTAGGCCAAGGTGAGTTTTCTGTATGTGCTTGTTAAATAAATAAAGAGTTCCAGGAAGAAAAGAATAAATCTTTTTAGAAAGGGGATATAAAAAAAAATCTATATCTAAAAACGTGTAAATCTATATACAACAGCTTAAGTTTCAAAAAGCTTACTCTTTTTTAATCTCCTATTTCCTAGGTATGGTTTTGGAAGGAAAGAGTTTCTCATTTCCTCTCTGGTTTTCTAAGTGAATTGAGCCATTAAATGTGTACCGATAAGTACAAAACATTAAAAGAAAGTTAATGGTGCGTCGTGTCCCAGGAAATGCTGAGTTCAGGAAAGGGGCTGCCTTGGCCTATTCATCCTAGCCGGAAGCCTCCTCCCTCCTTTTCTGGGTGTTCTTGGATGTGTCTCCCATCTGGCCTGAAGCCTATAGCTTACTTTGCTCTACCCACTGCCATTGCTTTTTTTTTGTGGTCTTCCAAAAATCTCAGAGTTTAAACATTTCAATTACAATTTCAATTATGTAAATCCACTTTGTTACTTTCCCTCTTAATTATTGCTGATGGGGGTGGGTGAAGGGGGTTGTTTACATCTCTACTCCTGATTGAATTACTTAGGGGATTTGGATGATGTCCTGGAATTTTTAAACTGAATGACAGCCTAGTAGACGTTTCAAGTACAGATGGTTGTAGGGGTGAAAAGCATTTCTCTTTTCCTCCTCCTGAATGCCTTGAGCAGTCAGATGTCAAAATGGTTCAACTTTCAGCTGCCTTTTGTGGGAAATTTTAAGATAGAAGAAACATATTTAAATAAAAATGGTATATATTGTGTGGGGTTGAAGTATATCTGAAATACTATCCTGCAAGATTGAAAAGTAGGAAATCATCATTTTCTCAGTCATCTCTCTACAGATTACCTGTCCCAAGTGACTTCCATCATCTTTGTTAAAATAGTAACGTGAAAAGCAGAGTGATAAACATTTACTCAACTTTGGTTTCTTGATATATTTCGTGTCCCCCAGGCAAATCGGAGGTGGAGGAATGGTCAGACATGTACACTGTGACCAGTCAGCTGATGCTGAAGGTGCACAAGGAGGATGATGGGGTCCCAGTGATCTGTCAGGTGGAGCACCCTGCTGTCACCGGAAACTTGCAGACCCAGCGGTATCTAGAAGTACAGTGTGAGTACCTGTCTTAGGCCATTCAGCTGTTCTAACAAAATACCACAGATTAAGTAGCTTATAAACAACAGAAATGGATTTCTCACAGTTCTGGAGGCTTGAAAGTCCAAGGTCAAGGCACCAGCATTGTCGTGTTCTAGTGAAAGCTCTCTTCCTGGTACATATCTTTTTGCTGTGTCCTTATATGGTGGGAAGAGCTAGAGATCTCTTCAGAACCTCCTTTATAAGGTCACCAATCCCATTCATGAGAGCTCTACCCTCATGGGTAGACCTAAGCACCTCCCAAAGGCCCACCTTCTAATTCAGATTTCAACATAGGAATTTGGGGGGAGAGACACACATTCAAACCAAAGCAGTACCCGAATATTTTACTCTGAGGACATAGAGTAGTAATTGCTTAAAAACACTTCAGAAGCCATTTATTGAATACATATGTTTTTATATGAAATAGAGTTTTTATCTTGTTGTCTTCGTAGAGAAATAAGCAAAGGATTATTTTACTGAAACACTGCCATATTACAAAGTGCCAATGAGGATTTGAAAATACTAGATTCAACCTAAATATAAAACTTTAAAATGATTCCAATCTGCTCTAGCATATGACTTAATTAATTTTATGAATATTGACTGTAATCATTTCTATGTCAACCTTAAAATCTAGGGCAATCTCCCCCCCACTTTGTTAACCCTACTGCAAATACTGATTTTTTTTAGAAAAGATTTCATTCCCATTCCACATCAGCATTTTGTTTTAAATTGCACATTCTCTTCCATTTTAGTTTAAATTATGGCAGTGAGTTTAAAAGTGGAACTATTTGGGATCAGTGCCACAGTCTTGATGGCTTCATCAATAAAAGCTGGTGAGTGAGGTTATCTCCTCACTGTGCCCTATGGACTAAAAAATGTTCTCATCTCTAGGCTCTCCTACTTGTCAAAAAAAAAAAAAAATTGCTGTTTTCTGCACAAAACCATCCTTGCACCAAGGTTGTGGCTGAGCAGCCACTTCTCACTTTTTATCAAAAGGCTTGTGTAATGTGACCGCTGAAAAATTCCAGAGGACATTTGAATATGCTTGATGAAAATGTTACAAGAGTTTGGTTGGATGGCAATGATTGCATATCTGATAAAGGAAAAGAATTACCCTCTATGAAATCTGTTATTTCCTAGGGCTGCCATAACAGATTACCACAAACTTGGTGGCTTAAAACAACCCAATTCTCACAGTTCTGGGGTACAGAAGTCTAAAATCAAGGTGATGGCAGAGCCAATTTCTCTCTAAAGGCTCTAGGAGAGATCCTGGTGGCTCCAGGCATTTCTTGGTTTATGGCCATGTCATTCCAATCTCTGTCTCCATCTTAACATGGCCCTCTTCTTTTCTCTCAGTGTCTCTTATAAAGACTGTTGTCATTGAGTTTAGAGCCCACCCAGATAATCCGGAATGTTCTTAGTTCAAGATCTTTGACTTATTTACATCTGCCAAGACCCCTCTTTTGAATAAGGCCACAATCACAGGTTCTAGGGGATAGAAAGTGAGCATATCTTCTGGGGACCACCATGAAATCTACTAAAGTCTTTATCATGTGTTTAAATTGAGCAAAACAGGATAGGGAAAGTTATAAAAAGTTGCTTCTGAGAGACCATCATCCCATTCCAACCTTTTCCTACTCTTTGAGCTTGGCTCAATTTAACATTACATAATGCAGGTTTTTCTTTTTAATCCATTTCATCTACTTCATTATGTAGCTTCATTATGGGTATCATGCTTATAATTTTCACATCACTAAAATTATTGTGGTGTAATGTCCCTATAATGGGAAAACATAAATGATCAGATATTATCTAAATTGGCAGATAGTAGATTTCTTTTGACTTTGTTAATATGTAATTCATTTAAGCAAACTTAATATCCATTAACTTCCCTTGTAGGGGCCCATTAACTTTAATAATACATTAGCTCTTTTGTGAGACCTGAGTAGACATTCACCCAGTTCTTACCCCTAAACTCTTTTAGTAGCTTCCCAGAGTATCTTCTAAAATAGAATATAGCCCCACCCACCTACAAAATTACACTCACTTCCAAATGCAAAATATTTCAAGTACTACACCTCCTACCCTTGGAAGACTTGATAATGAACTTTAGAAGCCTTCTCTTCCATATTCTGTATATTCAAGGGAGCTTTGTCCCTCTAAGAAAAGGAATAAAGTACCAAATCTGAATCTATTTTACTTCAATCTTACAAAGTACTGCTAGCTCTTAACTGCAGGAAAATGACTCTATAATTTCTTCCAAAAATGAAGACACATCTGTTGATCATTTTTAACTCTAACATGGCATCTTTTTATGGGAGACTCTGTTCTTTTATCCAACATAAGCCATACAAACATTATATCCTTGATACTCCCAGTTTTTAGAATGTATGTAAGGAAAAAAGTCTTTTTGCATAAAAGAAGGTTAAGAAACACAAAGCATTATATTAATCCGAATGAAATTCAGAATCTGGTTTAGCATCTTAAGACTCTGTGCTCAAGAAAGTCACCTGACGGTTCACTGCCCTCCAGTCCTGGAGCACTCCTGAGAACTTTGCAGTCAGCCAGGAATTCCTTAAGCACCTTCTTCAAACACAATTGGAATTCTCTACATCATTACCTATCAGCTTTATTCTTCTTGAACACCGGCAGCTGAGCAATAAAAAAAGCCTCATGCTTCAGAAGCCTGAGGCACTCGGTCACTGGGTGCCAAAACTTTATCAGTCATTGGCCAGTGGTTCAACTTCATTCTGCCACTAGGAGTCCTCTCTCAGCAGATAAGCTGCACCACTTCTTCATGGTCGTGAGGAAAGAAGAGACACTTTGATGCGTGGGATTCAGTAGCCAATCTCTGTGGATGTTGAATTATTTTGGATACCCTGTGAGGAGTAACATTAGACCCTTAATTATTAATTGGCTCAAATCCTTGGAGTCAGCAGTTCTTAGCCTTTTGAGAATCATTGACCCCTTTAAAAATCCTTTAATAGCTATAGACCTGGAAAAGCCTAACAAAATCACATTATCACCACATTTTGCTTATAATTTAAGAAGTCTGTTGATCCTACTAAGGTTTCCTAACTTCAGTTATTTGAGGGGCACTTTCAGAAGTTTTACCATATTCACGGGTTATCTCTGTTCTTATTTAGAATTTATCTTTAAATTACTTTATACTTTAGCCTACCCGAGACCTATGTAAAAATACCTTTAAAAATAAGAGTTTTATTTGCTAGTATATTATATATAATGAACATTAAAATAAATGCACAACTTATTTTTAAATGTATTATTTTTGTCACCTCAAAAAGATTTCTTATCAGTGATAAATATTAACTTACCACCAGGAAATACTGATCTCATGGACCTTAGATTAAGAATTGCTCTTCTCTAGGCGAATAATATCACCTTGGGGACCAATCTAATATGATAAGATTAGTATTAAGTACATTCACTTGGTTCAGCCTGGCCCGTTTTGTCACATGAAGGCTTATGGAGACCTCTCTCTGCCTCATCTAGGAAGAATAGATGTTAACCAGAATACGAACAGGATTAAATAACACAAAATAGAGTTGAATTCTATGTAAATTATGTCTTCTTAAAAAAATACTATTTTTGAAAAAGGAAATTAAATCATGAAAACCTATGCTGTATGCTATTAAATATCTTACTCTAAACTTAACAAGAAAAGAAGGAGGGATAAAATGGACGCAGTGCTATTATATTGCATAGATGACAAGGCTTGAGCTACAACTTGGAATTGCTTTTGTCTTGTGGATTTAAGTCCTAATTAATTGAACACAGAATTTCGCAGTGTTTGTTTGTTAGGACCCTTATTTCTGTGTACCAAGAGAAATTGTTGTGTCCAATTATGTGAAAAATCAGCCAGATGTGTATGCTGTCATACTTTTAATAATCCTTAAGTTTTTGGTGAGTACAGATATTAATTGTGTAGTATGCGTTGACGTGATTAACATCAATGTAATTTATCATCTGGAGATTTCTGAGCATAAATAAATGAGTTGTTTTGTTAGTAAGGTGTTGACCCCTTCAGAATTAGTGAATTAAAGTTCTCCCTCCCCCCATTTTTATTACAAATATGAAAGGCACTACAATCAGCCAAGTGTTCAGTTATTTGATTTTCTGGGGCATTAGCTGCTCTTGTTTGTGACATTTCCCTGTTGGGTGCTCGTTTGCAAGCTCATTAATAAGGTTTTCTCACAGGAACGTTGCTGGGAATGACGAACATACAGTAGGGCTCTTGGTTTTCTAGCTTTCATTCTCAGGCTCGGCAAAGATACAGCAGCAGCACACAGTTTAATGTTTAAAACGAAAAAGAATTATACTTGCAAACTCGAATTCAAAGCTCTCTTGCCTTAGCTGTTAGGCAGAGAACAGTTTTGCTTTGGAATCTTCTGAGCGATATGACCCTCAATTCTTTCTGTGCATTTTTTACTTTCGAACGTCTGGGCATGTAGTGTTTCTTGAATTTACAACATGGTTGATTAGAGCAGAGTGTGATGTGATTGTAGTCCGGTTAGTAGAGCTTCAGATCTGATGGAATGTACTCTTGTCAAATAAAAGCCTGTTTAAACGAGAACAGTTCACTGTGCATTGAAAGAAAACTGTCTAAATAGCATCAAGGTGGCAACACATAGCGACATAAGCTTGGAATTCAAAGAAAAGCTGTGACCCTCAGTGTGGAATTCAGATTGCTGTACAAAGCGAGGAGAGCCTTACTCTGGACTGAGGTGAATCTGAAGCTCTCGAATTACTGCTGTGTGGCTCTTGCTTTCCCCCATCGTAGCCGTGCTTTTAAAATGTTTTTTGCAGAACTCCTGATTTTTCAAGGGGTGTGTGTGTGTGTGTGTGTGTGTGTGTGTGTGTAAAAAAAATTAAGAGATAAGTTTTCAAAGGGAGCATGAAAAATAAAGATTCTAGAAATGGGTGTTTGAATGCCTTCCCTGCTCTGATTATTATCTGACAGTTAATCATGTACGTGGGCATCATTTTCAAAATGAGTTTTATTGACTCGATGTAGTCAGGTATTTTGTAAATCCATATTCCTGTTCATCCAAGGTCCAGAGAAGGCTAGAATTCTTCTTTCATTCCCTCAATTGGTGGAAAATTGGACATTGAGGAGATCATCAAAACCTGTTCTTTATCTGTGCCAAAATAAATGTTTCTCTGGTATCGATAGTGCCCCACAGTGAAGGAGGGAGAAAAACCTGGAAATTGGAAAATCTTTCCTGTTTGGAGTGGAGGATAAGACGCAGTTTCCAAGAGCAGCTTCTATATCCCATCCACTCCCCCATTAATTCTTTTCTTAGGTTGTAGTCTTCAAAGCGTAATAGCTGGCCTTTTTCTCTCTGATCTCCAGTCTCTCTCTTTCTTTTTTTTAACAGAATATGCTCTTTCCCACACTCTCTTTCTTTTATTTTTTTAAAGCAACTAATTGCATTTCAGGGAAGTTATTTCAGTATTTATTATTCCTGATGAGAAATAAGGCACGGAGACCCCCGATTCAAACTAATGTTTTAACCTGTCTTTTTTTTTTTTTTTTTTTTTGTGGTAACACAGTGATAGTCGTAGGTACAAGCTCCCGATATGATTAACTCTGTAGGTTGTTAGTGATGCTTTATTCGAAATACAAAGAGTAAATGTTTGGCCAAATACATTGTGAGCAAGACTTGAATGACTCCTAAGGAAGAGAGCCTTTGCCTCCCAATGGCACACCGCGTAGAAAGAGGCCTCTTACTACTGCCTTCCTGTTTTTCATCGTCCAACCTGGTGTGCTTGTGAAAGTTGTGTCTCTGTGGTTGTGGACATTTAATACTTGCATAGTGAAACTAGTCTTCTAATGTGTACTCCTAACTTAATGGATTTTAACTCAAGGTCAAATTCTGATTCTGTGAAAGGTTAAGTGATTGTGAAGCTGGCATCTAAAAGTCTAAAGAGAATGGTCACACAACATCCTTTTATGATTTCCCTTAAGATGCCAACTTGAGATATACCAGAAATGCTAAATAAATGTGTAGTGAAATGGAAGTATGTAAATCAGAACACCTGAGCTGAACTTTACAATTTGGGAGCTGAATTGACCTTCCAAGAGAAAATACAATTATATTTTGTGATGAGGGCCATTAATGTAATTAAACAAGGAGACCAGTAGACCGAGGCGGCTGTTCTAAGGCCTTGGTACTTTACGTAAGCGAACCAAAACCAAAGTCAATGCCCTCCACGAAAATGAAACTAACAGTCAACTGAATTTTCCCAGATGAGGTAACTGCTTAAGCTGTAAGCAACCAAATCATTTCATTTCTTCACTTCCGCATCTTTTTCATAAAAACCTTTCCCCTAGGAGCACTTTGAGTTTGCACTGCCCTATCATGCATGCTTGAATAAACTCTTGAAAATTGTGATGTGCCTAGTTTATAAAAGGACTAAGATAAATTCATGGTCTGATTTTTTTTTTAATCAGCAGAGGTAGTAGAAATCCATGCCCCAACATTTCTCTACTTTATCATTCATTCATTCATTTGGCAAATATATATTGAATGCCTACGTGCCAGACACTGGTACTGTTCTAGCCACCAGCGATACAAAAAAGCAAAACCTTTTCTTTTTACAGAGCTAACCTTATGCAAAGAATGTTTGTTAATATATAATAAATGTTTTTATTAGCCACAAATTTGGGACTGCTTTACAGATTTGAAATGTTGGGTTTCGTGCCGAAAAAATGTAATGTTATCCCACAGACCATCAGTGAGTAACAAAAACAGAGTCACAGGTTATGCTCCTTTGATCATATTATGGGAAAAAATGTCTTTTGTGTTTAAAATAGTAATTGCATTCAGGGCATATCTTCTAGGAGCACCACAATAGTATAATCATATGTCTTAGAGAGTTTAGTGGAAATTCATCCTGAGTTTATAGAACTAGCAGCTTCCTCCAGCCACAGGTGTCCACACCCCATGCTCTGCTGGAGCCGCCTGCAGCCACGGCCTGCTGCCAGCTATCGAGACAGGCACTGACCATAAAGAAGATGGAGCAGAGTTGCAGCCATGGGGTCACGGCCGTGCATTCACCCAACCTGGCCCTACTCTGCGCCCTGGCCGCTTGCCAGAGGACAGCTCTGAGAGGGCCATGGCTGCCCAGAAAATCTTGCTTTGAGTATTTTCTTGCTCAGAGTTCATTTCAAATTTTAAGGAGTTCTCCAAAACAGAGAAGAGCAATCTGTGAGTGCATACCCCATTTAAAAAACACTGGAAACATAACTTTATGCCTCAACATCACAAAACAAAATTTGATTCTGTTGGGTAAACAATAATTTCAATATCTATAAAACCACTTGCAAATTGTAACAAGAGAAAATTGCATTGTTCTGTGGTAATGTGGCACATGCTCTTTGATTCCACGTCAGTCCCACCAGATTTGACTCGTCCCTCATAATAGCTCAGTCCTCCTCCAGAAGTGCAGTTGAAGTGCTCCGATTCGTACAACAGATGTAACAGCAGGAGGTCCTTCACCTTGCAAACAAACAAATGGCAGTAAAAATTATTCATGAATGTATTATGACAATAGAAAGGAAAACTTTTGCAAGGCGTTCTCCTTAACTCCTCTGAGAGCGTAGTGTGACTCTGCGCTCTAACCAGTCCCAGTCACCCTGCATTAACTAGACATTACCCTCCTTCAATACAGAGCTGTCCTCAACCCAACAATTTCAGCAGCCATTTGTAGAGGTTGAGTCTTGCTTTGAGCAGAAATAGCCCCTAATACTCACCAAATCTCAGGTTAATCTTTGCATTGTCGCACTTCTCCAAACAGCAGTAATCCTCCGTGATTGACAAAGACTCTTCAGTCAGTGCTTCCCCACCTGAATGCACAGGCACTGACTCAAACCCTCCCCTAGCCATGCTGATACGTGTGGACCCTTGAGTTCTTGGTACACTGCCCTTGAGTTCTCCCTGGTTGGCCGTTAAACACTTAGCACACGCTCCATGGGCATCCAGTTCCACTCTAACCGGCATTTCAGAATATTGGACAAAATCTAAGTAAGGGACATGAAGAGCTTGAATTCCAAATACAATCGTAGGAGCATATTTACACTCAAGCCGTTGGGCCTGGTTGCAGTCAGCCTGTCAAAGAACATTTGACGCCCCCAGACCTGACTTAGATTTCTCAGGAAGAGCGGGAAAATTTCCAGAGCCCCGAGAGAAAAGGTGTGCTGGGGTATCAGGGGGGCCTTTTCACTGGCCTCTGCTCCACTCCTCTCCGGGACACGAGAAGGATGACATCCCAGGCAAAAGGAAACTGCAGAGTACCTTTTTTTCTTTCTTTTTTTTTTTTTAATAAAAAAAATTTCAGAGACGAGACCTAATAACATTACTGTTGTAATCTAGAGAGGAGACTGTGACTTTTCATTTACATAGGAAAGGGAAATACAGGTTACAGAGTCTTGAGTTTCGTCTTCTGTAAAGATCATAGAGTGTGGTGCAAGGTCAGACTGGCATGAAATCAATTGTAATCTGCCAGCAAGCCATTCTAACCTCTTTAAGAGTTTTCTTTTAATGTATATTTTTTCCCTTTATAGAGAAAGCAAAATACATTTCAAGAAAGTCTCATCAAATCAGAATGTCTTTCTAATATTAGTTTTTTAATTGGTTGCTACCGTAGTGTGACCTAAAGCCTCCTGGTGTTTAACCCTCTGTGCAACTTTGACTAATGAATGAATTTTGTCTGCTATAGCAGTCTTGCTAAACGTCTTTTATAGGTGTTTTTAAAAAAAAAAAAATTACAGCGTATTATGAAAACCTCAGATTCCTCGACCTAATTGATTGGCTGTTGCTGATGCCATCTCTTTAACTGTAATGTTCTGTAAGTGCACAGACCTGACTATTTTTCTTATTTTTATATAGCAGTTCCATTTTATAATGACATTAAGCCATTCTGAGCACTGCATTTCTGGACAGTTATTGCACTTGGGTAGAAAGTGTCATCTGGCTTTTAGCCTTGTGCCTTACAACACCAACTGAGGCGTAAAATGATCAGCCAGAAAATGTACTGGGCCTTACCTCATTACTTAAAAATAAATCTTGTAGTCTGGTTCTGTTTCAGAAAAGATTTGGTGGGTTATAACATTTGATTTATGAACATAATTAAAAAATAAATGATGAGCTCTGGGCTATTCAGTCAGCCATCAGGATTATTCAGTATTTTGACATACCTATATTGTAGTCAGGATCTTACTATGAAACATTAACATCCCTGTGTTTTAGAGGTGCCAGTGGAATCCCAGGGTTTCTAGTGTACCTGTTAAATAATATTTAAAAGTTCTTCTTTCAGGGCAAAGGACAGGGAATGGGATTTGTCTATAAGTTTCTTTCAGCCAGGGAGGAATCAGGACACGTGGACCTTCTGTTTGGTTCCTATCTGCCCCACAGTCAGATAATATGCCTAAATTCTACATGTGTCAACAGAAGAGGACATTTTTCTGTATAATATAAGCGAGATTAATGTTTACTTTCACCCAGCTGTTAAGGTAACTGTGGCAGCTGTACTCCTAAGTAAATGGTAGATGTTTCTCCAGAAACCTAAAGAGTAAACTAGAAAAACCACTTATCAAAATCAAAGGCGCATTTTCTATAGCTTAGTATATAATTTTTTTTTTATTAACATAAGTTTCAGGTATAGGAAATCCTTAGCTTGTTCTTCCTAATTTGTATAACTGACAACTGGTAAACAGCCATTAATAACATAAAAAAGCATTTAACTAAAACAAACTCAGTGGTACCGAAAAGGCAGAGTGGATTAGATTTTCAACACTCTCTTTATTATTAATGGAAGTTGAGCATGTAAAACCTTTAGTGCACTGTGCTGAAAAATATACCATCTCTGTTTGCTCGTAAATTACACAGGGGGAAAAAAAACAAAAAGCCTTTTACATAGGCCAACAAGCATTCTGCTTCTCCTTAATTAATGGGCTGAAGTTAGCAATGCAAAGAAAATGTAGCCCTTCCATGAATCAGAGATTAACCTATAAGCAAATGTTACATTTCAGCCCAAATTTGGGGCTTTAAATTTATCCTCACCAAGAATGGTTCATGGATAAGAATGACAGAGGTTCCCTAACCAGGAACTTCGTAAATGATGCTGTTTCTGAGTATGAACATATGGTCTCTTATTGTCTGTGTTGTTGTTTTTGTTGTTTTTTTGGTTTGTTTTGGTTTTTTTTTTTTTTGTATAATGTGTTTGTTTTTGATAAATTTAACCAACTATCTGTGTGTGTGTATTATACCACTAAAAGTAATAGACCCACATTTGTCACCCAGTGGTTGTATTTAGCTTAAGATACAGTCTGTAGTTCTCAGAGGCGAGTGCCCAGGAGCTCTTGTTTCCACCCAGCAGTCAGTCCTCTTTCAAAGTCATCCTGTTCATCCTGTATTTTTGTCTGTCTTTAATGACTACCTTCCCAACCCAGTTATCAGTATCTGGAACCCTCTATGCCATTTTGCTCTTAAGCATTTCCTTTGCCATCAAGTCTAAGAATAGAACCCTGTTACTCAGAAGGGTCAGCTGGAGCTTCAGGCCTGTTAACTTATGTTCTCTGGCAAGGGACTTAGCTTCTTAGAAAGCATGACCAACTTACTGTGTGCAGTGCACACGGGTATACAAGAAGGCGTTCTCAAAAGGTTTTGAATGCCACGTGATTTTCAGAGACAGAAGAGAAAGATCCCTGATAGGAACAAAGACTACCAAGATGCATCTGGAAAGCAGCCATCCCTAGAGAGAACTCCCTTGTGCAACTTACTCAGCTGGGTCCAAGTGGAGATGAGTTGAGCCCTGCCATATCTCTGTTTTCTCCCTTATTCCGTAGGATGAATGCTAATGAACTAACCACTGCTTGTGAAAGGCTAAGGGGCTGTTGTTTAGGTGGTGTGATTGTCTGAGAAAGTAAAGTTATGGAAATTGTTTTGACCTTTCAGCCAACTGATGTCTTGCCCTCTCACATTTATTACTCTTGGGTACATTTCCCAAAACATACATTTACAGAGCCACAGAATTAAATGAGAAAACTGACTTAGGGATTAATAGCTTGTTAGTTCAGAATAGGAAAAAAAATACCTCCCAGTTTCATCCAGGTTTTATTAGTAAATGTATTTGTGTGTGTATTTAATTCCAATCTCTTCCACTTCCCTCCCTACTTCCTACACCTCCCATCATTCATCTCTCATACCCATACCCCCCACAGACTCAGCTTTTAAGTATCTAGTAGAAGTAAGAATACCTCTATCATCTACCTAAGTACTTCACTGCATTAGAAAGCTATCCTTGATTTTAATAATGGATTGCTATTGGTAAATGTGGTTTTGAATCAAAAACACTTCCCAACATATATTTTCTGGAGCTGTCTCATTAGGTTTCTCTCTGCTTCACTCTCGGTACCAGTGTTCTCATCCCTAAAACGGGTTATTCGCCACCAATTACTGTTCCTACCATAGTAGGCCCTCAGTAGACTGTCAGTTTCCTTCTTATATGTTTACATTGAGAAGTCAAAGAGTTTAATTAGGGGCCACCAATTTCTTTATTTTTAACCTCCCATTTCTTTATTTTTAGAGCCATTTGAATAGAATTCAGAAGTTTTGCCTTTCTCCTTTGAAAGCAAGAACATAGAAGAAGCAAATTTATTAATATGCAGTGTCACAACATATTGTCACATAGTAATATGTGATATATGATAAAATGTATCAATTCCAAGCACCACAAATATCTGTGGCTTCACCTCAGCATGAAGGCAAATGAGTTTCCTTTAGCTTGAGTGAGTTTGGAGATAAACTTCAATGTAACAAAATGTATTTCACAGGAAATGTTTGATGTGGCGCAGTTGGCTTATGAATCTCTTATCTATTCGCGGTTCACTCCTTAGAGTTATTAGTCAATTTAATTTGAGCAAATGCCAGGATTACTAACTAATTAGAAGGATGTTACTGACGGCATAAGGATGGAGAGAGAGAGTGCCGGTAGTATGGGGTTTGTGGCAGCATACAAGTCTGATTTTACCTGATGATATCGTTTGCTAAACATGATACTTTTGTTGTTGTCATACAGATAAGCCTCAAGTGCATATTCAGATGACTTACCCTCTACAAGGCCTAACCCGAGAAGGGGACGCGCTTGAGTTAACATGTGAAGCCATCGGGAAACCCCAGTAAGTTCCGAAGGCCAAGGTTGACAGAGGGTCATGCGCAGTGAATGTCACAACACAGAGATGTGCATTCACAACTCATCAGCCTGTCACCTGTCTCCTGCTGTAAAGGATGGAATATTTTTCAGGAAATAAAATAATATTCAATGAAAAGGGAAATAAATAACTGTGGTTCTTAATGGTGAGGATGGGGGGAGGGGAATGAAATTCCAGCCAAGATCGAAAACTCAGCTAATTCTATTTTATTATCATCAACATAGTTGTCAGAACGATTTTCTCTCACCCAAAAACAGTCCTAATAAATTTTTAGTGTGCCCACAATCTAATGACATGTCTGCTACTTTCTATGTTAATGCGTAAGTGGCTGGAAAGATGGTTTTTAGACATATAGAAAGCTGCTGTGTTTAATGCCAGCATGAATTTGCCCTACCTGTAATTGTGCTTCTCCTTCTCTCAAAGAAGAGTGACTCCTAGAAATGTCTTTGTTTGGAAGAAATGATTCAGGACCTTTTCTCAAGGAATGTATGTATGCATGCAAGAAAAGAACCAACGAGCACTCTTATTTATGTATTTTTTTTGAGAAGTGTAAAGAAGCTACTTTACCCCTGCTGAATGAATGAAAGTGAATTAGAGAAACTATAGCTATCATCATTAACACAACAACAACAAAAGCCATGTGGTGATACCGTTTTAGATATTATTCAGTTTAGTTTGAGGAGATGGAATCTTTCATCTTTTTAGTAGAATGAAGATTAGTTTTAACTATTTCTTTTGGAAAGAGCAACCCATGGAATCATAAAATGGCACAACAGGTCAATGTTGGGATTAGCTCTCAAACTGTTAGTGCTCCCCAACAACAACAACAACAAAAAAAAAACAGCATTGAGCTCCCTCTGCTGTCCCTGTGGTATGATTTTTTTCTTCTCAGAGTTCTGCTTACCAACATCGCGATCACAGTTTTTCATGTAAGGAACTCAGAGTGTCTTAACAAAGCTTCCCTAAAAGCTTTGCAAAGAACTCTCCTCATCGCACCTAAGGAAGGATCTGTGACAAGAGAGACCTGAGAGCCCAAGGGAGCCTGGCTGCTGCCAGCACTCTCTTCTCACTTCAGCCCTCCCTGTTTTGTGTTTACCTCTCCCTGGACTAGAATTTGCTTCTCTGTGTACTGACTGACCAGTTGGAGCTTTAAAGATGACCTTTAGAAAGTAGGAGGTGGTCTTGGTCTGTTTTGCTTTTCCTCTGGTGTTCCAAAGTTATTTGGTTTCAAACGCTTCAAGCTTTGGCAGAGTGGTCTTTTTTCTCTTTGAACGATGCAAAAGACTCAGATCTTTCTTTTCCAAAACTGAATCATGCCCTACCAGCAGCTTACCTTAGCAGCTTACCTTACCTCCAAAACAATCCAGTAGAGAAAAAAAAGTTCTCACGGGCCTCTTGCCACTTGCAATACCTATATTCAACCACATTAACCACATTTACAGAATATGACTTGCTAACCTATATTTCGTTTCTCTATTTTTTTCTCCTGAAGAAGGTACTGTGTTCAATCAGACGTGCCACGGGGACAGTAAATTACATGTTTTCTTCGGGACATTTGTGCCAGAGAGGGTATTCGTTTGTTCCTCTCAAATAGGAACGGGTATATGGTTGTATAAGCAAGCATGCGTCACTCTGCTGCTGTCCCTTCTAGCATATTACCTATTTATTTTCTCAAGAAATTGCATACAATAAAAATGGTAATTTAACTTGCCATTAAATGTTGCGAACATTCTCAGCACTTACCCCCACTGATTGTTTCAGCTGTCAAACAGCAGGACATTAGGTCTGATTGCCAGGCAGACCCATTTGCCATTGCCTGCAAGGAGGACATATGCGGTACTAATTTTTAAATAATTTACTAGGTCATGATGACAAACCCATGTGTAATTAAAGAAAAATTGTAACTTCGCATCCCATTTGAAAATTGGAATGCTGCTTGACAGGGCTAACTTGAGGATCCGTTCATCATTAAGCGTGGGTCTTTTGTCATGTCACTCTCCTAGAGGTAGTGATAGAAACTGAAAGGAAGTTACCTCTGCACTGGAATCTATGTTTCCCTTCCTTTAAAGTGAAAGTTTTCTGGCACAATGCTAGATGTGGCCTCGATTTCACAGGAGGTTGGGGGAGCCACGTTGAAGATCGGAAGTTTTAAAGTCAGTATGTTTGAAAGATACTTTACTTGTGTGCAATTTTGGCTCCGGAGCATCTTGTAAAATTTTCTTTTTCCTAATGGATACAAATGTGGTACTTAAATCACTAAAACAAACTCGTCCCTGATGAGCAAGTGCCATAGGACCTGAAGAGTTCATGTGGAGATGCACTCCGCAGTGATTAACTGGGGAGCGTCTCCCTTAAGCTGTGGGGCCTGCAGGTGCACACGCGACAGAGAGAGGTAATAGTATGTGGGCCTTGGAGAGAGCCCGTAAAGGAAGGCATTTTGCCAGGGAACACGTATATGAGGTGGACTGGGGCAGCAGAGGATGCGGTGGCATCTTAGGTTGGAGGAGGGCGGGTTATAGGTAGGAGTTAAAGACAGAAGAAGTGATTGCATCTTTTCAGAATGAGAAGAGGTGTGTTTTTTTTTCAGCAGAGCCCAACAGAAAGGACTATGCAGATGTAAAAGTCCATTCCTTTTCATAAAACTCGAACTCCATTTAAATATCACAAGTGTCTTCTAAGCAAGTGTCTTGGTGTGTTAGCAACCATCAGATTAATGCATGTATCACTAGCCAAGAATTGGATTTTTTTCCCCTAATTAATGAGATGATTAACAATGGGTGAGCTCTGTCCTGTCTGAACTGGTGTGAAACCACACAGCAGGGCATAAAAATAGGGCACGTTGGTTTATTTACTGATTCGTTGAAGATGAGTTGGAAATAATAAGACTCTGCTTGTGATCTGTTGAAAGTTTTTCAACACCTGATAATATTTTTTTTAAAAAAAATTAACATTCCAAACAGATTTTTGGAGACATCACAGTTGTAATTCTGTGAACTTAACATATCTCCAGTAGGTCCTCTTTAATTGTGTCACCCTGCCTGTGATTCATTTAATGTGTGGGCGAGAAGTTTGATGCAGACACCTTAATGGGAAATAATAATGTAACCTGTCTGTTTCCCTTTCCTCTGCAGGCCTGTGATGGTAACTTGGGTGAGAGTCGATGACGAAATGCCTCAACATGCCGTACTGTCCGGGCCCAACCTGTTCATCAATAACCTGAACAAAACAGATAATGGTACATACCGCTGTGAAGCTTCGAACATAGTGGGCAAAGCTCATTCGGATTATATGCTGTATGTATACGGTACGTGAAAAGATAAAACACCTTCTATTAGACTCATTTACATATAACTGCCACTTACAGTTCACTCCCAAAGCTTTTGGTCAAGTTGAAAACCAAAAGCCCATTTGTTTCCTTCAAGAACTTAAAGAAGCCTGGCCTGGGGTGGACCCCAGTGTCTCCACAAGGCAGGCAGTGACTTTTCTTCACTCCCTCTATTCATGTGGATTTCCCACTAGATCACGGTCTCTAGTCGTGCTGAGTAAGAAAGCTGTGTCCTCGGGCACAAGCTGTGGAGGTTACATTAGAAATAATGACTGTAAAATTCAACCTTACCAATTAACGGCTTTTCATCTCAGAAAGTTTATTCCCAGTGGTATTCTCCTATGATACCTGGTCGAGCCTTTCTCCTGCTTTGATGAGCAGAGCTATCCTATTTTCAGCATGAAGCTATTACCTCACAGAAGATATTGCAAGCCAGTAAATACTTGGAAAACAGAGAAGGTCCTTGGTAGTTGCATGAATGACCAACCTATAGCTACTGCTTTAGACACAATTTTTTTTAATTTGTCTGTTTTCTTAATATCTTTTTACAGGATTGTTAAAACATATTACGAATTTCATTCTCTAGTCAACAAACACTTATTGAGCATCTACCGTGTGCCAGGCATTTTAAACTTGTTTCCCATTTATATCTTATCGTCAGTTGTGTGCATGATGAATATTCTCTATTTAGTTGAAAAGTGTACTGCCTCTCTAGTCTTATGATGACAAATTGAGTATCTTCTGTTCAATTGAATTCTCTTGGTTAGTTTTATACCAGGAAAAATAGTTACGAAGTGACATGACACAGAATGAGTAGCCATAGACATGAAAATTTCAGTGTCTTATAAATATATGAATATGTGAGTTCATTTCCTTCTTTGCATTAGCAGTGTAAATAATCCCAGTGTAAGTGTATGTGAATATACACATAGACACTCATAAACATACATGTGGAATATTTACACCATAATGTCTTAGAAGCTGGCCGCTTTCCTTATGAAGAAAATAGAAATACAAGTATTTTTGATAAAATAGAAGCACGCTTTACACCACATCTACAATGGATATTAATATACAATTCATAGCCTATACCTGAGGGTTTTTTTTTTCCTTACCATAATGCAAAATTAAAGGATCATATGTAATCACCTTATTTGTAGACTTCTAAAGTAGGTTTTCTTTGCTCACTACCCAAGTTGTCTGTGGTTTACACATAATATCATTAATTTTCCCCAGTAGCTAAAGAGATCAAAGTCAAGGGAATGGCTCTTCTGAGAAGGCATGGGGGGCGCCTCATGCCCCATTTTAAGTTGACAATCCACAGAGCTACCTCTCTTCCTCAGACTATTCACAATCTGCTGATAGGGGGGGATGGAAAGGTAAATCCCTCCCATCCACTTCTGTGTCCCTCCCGTCTGCTCTCTGTATATCAGGGTTTGAACCTCATGCGAGTCCCTACATTGCCATTACCCAGGTTTACAGACTTTCATCCAGCTCATTTTATAAACTGCAGATTATAAAAAGCAGTGACAAATTTCTACCAGTCTATAATATGCTTCCTTGATTCTGAAGACTAAAGTATCTAGAAAAACGATGTTGATTTATTTTTGTACCTACTGTTCCTACATCTCAAGATGAGAAACATTTTGTGGATTTGATGGACAGCTATAGTTGAATAATTTTGGACACTAGCTTATGGCTAGGACTTATTGAGTGCTCACTTCGTCCACGCCCTACGATGACTGTTTTACATGCATGATCACCTCTGATCTCCACAATAACATGAGGTAAGCACTGTCATCATCCCATTTTACAGATGATAAAGTGAAGCTTAGAGAGGTCACATAACTTAACCCAGTTTACAAGGTTGTTAAATCAGAGCCACGATGCTTTGATTCCAAAGTCTACAGTAAAATTTATATCTTTCTCTGTAGTTCCTTTTATTCTGACTGCTTTCCAATAGTACAGTTCCCTCCAATGTAAGATTGCTCTTTTGAAATTAACTTACGGGGCCAGAGTGCACTATTTGAAAGCCAAGAAGCAGAGACCCAGTTGCTTAGGCAAATACCTCTACACACACCTATCTCCCCAATCCGAGATGATGCCCTTGTCCTTGACTAGGGATTTGCTAGCTCTATGGCCTCTTTCCTCCTTCCCGCCCTTAATCTGTGCTCCTAGCAGTGCTTGGCATGGCAGGCTAGCGTACTAACCTGAGGTGTTGCTGGTCTCTTAATAAAATACTCTAGCAAATTGAGAAGGTGGTAAATAGATTTTCTTTTCCAAGCTGATTTACTGTACTACTACAGTAACTTTCAATGTACTTTATGAACTAAGAGTTAACATGTCTTTACCATGTTTAATTTTCTGGAAGTAACTTAGTGCCCGAGCCCCCATTTGTTTTGTTCTTTTAGCTTCTATGTGTTAAACCCAGCTCATTAGCTCCCACTGTGTATTTTTTTAATAGCGGTCTCATATTGTTCTTATTGCTAGAAATGATCTAAGCATTAAGGTTTTACCTGTTAACAGAATCTAATTCATTTAGGTCACTTGAGCCAGATGTAAAGAACAACAGTTGCCCCAGCAGTAATGGAAATTATTCTAAATGTGTGATTTTTCACATAATGAAAGGAACTAGTGACCTTTTTTTCTGATGTCTCTTCCCTCATTAGTCTGGTCCAGTCCTTGCTCATAATCATATTTTCAAGTCACCTTCAGATCCTTTTTGATTGTATTGTGGACATCACATATTTTATGCCAAACTTTTATAGATAAGAACAGAAATAGCATTGTAGTATATCAGGAGAAGTCTTCAAGGTACACATGTTTCTCTTCAGTGATAAATATTGTAATTGAACCAAAACAGAAAAACCACATTAGCTGTTCACATACTGGGCAGGTACTTCTCTGGGTACCATTGAGTTAGGTTCTAGAGAGAGCAGGAAGTCTTCAGTGCTTAGCTCAGGGGGCAGTACACCTCACTCATCTGTATCTTCGGCTACACCTGCAGCAGGGTACAGGTACATCGAAATGATCTGCCAGGTCACAAATGCTTCCCCACCTGTGGCCTCCATAAGAAAGTGTCCAAGGAGCAAGATTGAATGCACTGCCTATTCTTCTAAAAAAATTAGTTTGAAATTATTAATTTAACGATTTCTACTTCTTAGAGAAGAATGTTTGTTTGTTTTGTTTGTTTTTAGAAATTCCTTCTGAACGCAAGTGAGGCTGCTTTAAACAATAGTTTAAACTGCTTGTGTCCTCATCTTAAATGAAATGAACAATTTGCTGTTTCTTCACTATCAACAATTTGTTGATTCTTCACTATCATATTTGTACATTTGTGTATGTGTGAGAGAAGTCCATGAGGAGCATTAAAACCTCAGATTATTGATCAGTAGTAAGAATCATTTTAAGCAGACCTTATAACCAAGAACCAAGATAATATTTTCATAAACTTTCAGGAAGTTGTATCAAACCCAGTAAAGGTGCAGTATATAATTAAAGTTTTGATGTATTAATTAGACAATCTGAGAGCTCACTTGGAGATAAAAGGACACCAGATGTGTCGGGGAGAAAAAATTGATGTGCTTTAGATAAAATTTAAAATCAAAAGCCTTCAAATCATCTTATGCTCTATTATAGCAGAATGATCGCTTAGTTCAAAGTCTTGCTGACAATTTAACACATTCAGTTTGATCATTGGGGCTTAGAATTTTTTTTTCTCTTTCATATTTGCCCTTCCCTTTTCCCCAAAATAATTTCTGAAATGATAGAAGAATATACAGTTATCAAGCATCTGACAATGGATTCCCTTTGGGATTCCTGGCTTTGACGGTCAAGCCTCATTTATGCTTAGTTCTCTTGTTTACAAGATGGAAAACGTTCTATCAGTCTTATCATTGTAGTGCACTTAGGTCAAGCTTTTAACGTAAGCAAAGGCAACTAACTTACTAATATTGGTAAGTTGTACATTTTTAGTGACTTTAAATAAAATCTCAGTAAAATCTCTCATGCCTGGAATTTGATATTTAGTGGTGACATTCTCTCTTCTTTATTTAGAAGTATAGAAGTAGTTTTACTTTCTGATGGCATGTACAGGTGGAGAATAATGAAGTTAACAGTCATAGAGAGCAAGGGAGCAGGAACACACTCATCCTTGGCCGACAGGAGCCCTTTAGATAGAATGGCACCATCTCCTCCTTCCTCCCATCTGTAAAAGTATAAAATGAAATGAAAACCATCACACCCTCTTGGGTGTTGAGTTGGTCTAACCTCACTTTTGAAATCAAATTGGGGCGAGAGGTATCAGATGTTTTGTTCTTTTTTTCCTCCCTTCTCTACTTCAACTCTCCTCATTCCTAGTTCACTTCATTAATACAAATCTCTTCTTTTCTTAGCTCTTCCAACTAAGGCTTTGGGATATAATTAGAAGACATAAGTCTTTGGGGAAAAATTGCTTTTAAACGGGGAAATCATCGAACATCTCAATGTCCTCATGCTTTTGTTTTGTCATTACTGATCATTGTTGTGTTCAGCATTGTGGGTTTGATTTTCCTTTTTTTTTTTTATCCAGATCCCCCCACAACTATCCCTCCTCCCACAACAACCACCACCACCACCACCACCACCACCATCCTTACCATCATCACAGGTATGGTACCTTCATTACCATTGGAAATGCCCTGAATGTATATTGTCTTTCTGGTATGTATAAAAAGAAGCCTAAAAGTTCCCTTTAAATCCTTTGGATTTAATTGTTCCTTTATTTTGGAACTTCAGAGACATTAGATACTGTATTCTTAGGTTGAATCTTAAAAACCTCAGAAAATCTTTTAACATCCAGGCATTTAACAGTAGATCAGATATTTTGCTGCTTACCCATAAGAGAGAATTCTTTTTTTAAGCATCACGATTCAAAGCAAGATGCTAGGGAAAAGGCAGCCTGGCTCTTAGAGGACACGCTGATAGCTTATGCTTAGCCGTGGTTGATGAAATGGTAAGTATTATGGCTTTGGATCTTCTCCTTGTCTCAATTTCATCTTAATCCATGTGAAGGAAAGTATACACCCTTTAACATGCCCATGTGGGCCATGTTCCTAAGTACATCGTCATCCTTCCTGCCCCAGAGAGTACTGCTGATGATGTTCCTGCCTGTTTTTGTTCCCTGGGTGGTCACAGGAGATCAGAGGGAGTCACTGTCTTTTCCATGCTGGGTACCCATGTATGCCTCGCTGCCCTCAGTTAGATGTTGGGAGAGGCAGCCACAGAGGTTATAACTCAATGGCTTTGTCTCTTTGGATTGTCTGAAACTTATTCAAAATGAGATTTACTATCTCTTATTTTCTGACTGTCACTGAGGTAGGAGGTATGCCATCCATCCCCTTCCTGGTCTCCAGTGGCTCTCGTATCACTTGATGTTGCTTGTCTGGGAACCTTGGAGTGTCCTATGCCTAACAAGATAACAAGGGTTATGGCCATACCGTGTCAACTAGACATGGAGGATTTCCTTTTGGTAAAGCCTTCCCCACCGACCGTTTGCAGGTAGCTGTCACAGAAACATGTACAAGTAATTATTCTATGAGGGGAAAAAAAAAAAACTCTTTGAAAAATAACTTTTCTCCTTCATTCTGTTACTGGATGAGACTGCAAGGTCTCTCGGAGCCATGCGTCCTGTTATACATTCCTATCACTTGACTTCCTTAAAAACACTGAATATTTTACTCATCATTCTTCATGTATAAATCTTCTTTACCACCCTAGATACGGCAACCATTCTTTACATTGACTTTCTGGGGACATTTTCAATTTTCACAGGAGTCAGTGAGATAGATATGATGAAAATTCAAAGTAGTCAATGAAAGAGGAGGCCTCATCTGTTTATGAAATATAACAAGAGATTGTCTAATCTCAATTTTCTTCACCTTTCTAACCATACAGTGGAACAAAGAGAACTTTAAATAAGCCACTAGTGAGGATTTTTCTGAATGTTGTTTATAAAAGCATCAGTGCCTTAAATTAAAATCTTCTGAAAATCCATCAATTGTTTTTTTTTTTGTCTCACTCTAAACTCAACTCCATGGAGGCTACTTCCTAAATTCTTGTTTGTGCGTATTTCTGTTTTAGTTTTTTGTTAGTCCCTTCTGCTTCTTAAGTAAACTCAGTTTTTCAGTATAGTGAATAGATTCCTCCCACTTTCTGGATCATTGATAAGCACAGTGAAGATGCTCCTTCCTAACTCTGATTTCCAGAGCAACCATGCTATCAACTTGCCATCCTACGAACTAGGTTATTTACCCTTTATGATTCCTTACCTCTGATCCAGGTTGTACACCAGTTTAGGCTTGAGCTCTTGTTACCAGGCTTTCATAAAGCTTCCTGTGAATTGCCCTTTGGATGTTAGTGTAAATTACATCACTCCATTCTCCACTGCCCTGCATATGTGAACTGTTTAAGAACACCCTACAGTAGTCTGTATTTTCTTTGTAGAAGTTGTCCAGAGAGGAGCAGCCCTTTATTACCTCTCATTGTAGAAGGTTTCATATAGAGCTAGCCAGGTTTACAGTTTAAAGCAGCTGAGGCCTTACTCTGTACAAACACCACATTTCTCTTTAATATGGAAAAACACTTTTCATTTGTGGCTGGCCTCTCACTATCTTAGGTTTGGGTTTTATTTTGTTTGTTTGTTTTTGTTTTTTAAGACCTTTCTTGGCACTCCATGAACTCCTCCTCCCTCACAATCAATCTCAGCGATCGGGAGGCGGCACTTCCGTACCCAGCATTTAATCCTTCACTCCACACTACAGCTAACCTTATGTTCTCACACAGCTACAACTCACTGTTATCACAGTTCCTACTGCAGAGACTCCACTTAAGAGGAAATTTTAAAAACAAACAATGCTATATTTCTGTCCACATCAGAGGGACATTTAACAGGGCCTTGTCCTGGCTTCTCTCTTTCCTCTCCTGGCCCCTCAGTTCAGGGTAGTGTAAGATGATCTCATGCATGCACGTTAGCCTTCTGATGTTAGCAGCTGAATCGTCTCTACACACAAAATGCATTTGTGTTAATGAATTCCCAGATTCTCACTGGCACACCCAAGAGTAGCTAAACTGAAATTGCCACTGAAACAACATTGTAGAATTCGTTGCCTTAATGGATGTGATCTTACAGGCTTACTGTGTCTTAACAAGCAGTCTTATATATATTTATCTTGCCCAGAAAGTACACTTGTGCAATTTAACATTTGCTCCTTTCTTCAAACAGATTAAAGGTTATGAAGCTGAATGATTCTGTATCCCATTTTAAAGGTCCAGGCTATCCCCTAGATTTAGATTGGTTCCTAAAAAATCTTCCAGACTGAATCTTGACAAATGGATAGCTAAATTAATTTCCACTCTTCTCTCTTGCACTGTTTGGTATATTATAGTCACCATTAGCCTTAAAAGCTTCAACAGCTAAATCTAATGACAGTTACATAAAGCCTGAGCTTACAAAAAAAAGAAGCAGCCCACAGTCATCTATTTCTTCTCTCCCAGTCAAATGCAATAACTGAAACCCATTCCCCAGGTCAGAGTTTCATTATAAGAAAATGTACAAATACAATAGAAAAAGATTTTTAAATTCAAAAGGTCAGAGTTGATTTCAGATTTCTCTGAAAGGAAGTGCTCTCTTGTTATCTTTTATCTTCTGGAACCAACATAGTAGACTTGTTCCCCTTGTTAGGAAGGCAGACTATCATTGTGTTCCCAGGCACCCAGCTCCCTCAAAAGAGGTTAGAGCTTCATCCCGAAGACTCTTGAAAGAGAGGAATTATAAGCCCAGTCTGACTTGAGGTTGCCCACTCAGAATCACAGACTTGATGGATGAGATGAGCAAGGGTGTCCCTGTCTTCCTTCCATCCTACTTGGAGCGGATCTCCTACATGTGGAGGATAACTTCATCTATGGAAGAATTTTTGCAGGTTCTAGAGTAGTGAAAGGAATATTTGGTTTTAATTTGCCACATCACTATTGTTGTGGCTTTACAACCATATTACGCCTTTAATGTCATTAGATTCCTTTCCAAATTAAACACACACACACACACACACACACATACACACACACTTGAGGGATAGAGTTGGGATGGCCATGAGCCTCAACGTTATTTTACCTAAGATTTTTTGGTGTCTGTCCTCTTCATGTTGATTTATATTCTGATAATATATTTCTGTTTATTGCTATTAGCAAACTCCCATGCTTTTATGAATCATGTCAAGTTGTCCGTGTGGTGTCATTCATGAAAATATATGCTGTTTTGTAGAAGAGCAAACTGCATCATTTAAATTGTCCCTGGAGTCCTCCGTTAAAATACAGAGACAGCTAGCCATGACTAGTTTAAAAATCTTTCATGCAGATTCCTTTCAGAAACCAGAATCAAAGAACCTAGTGTCATCGCTGGGGTGGGAGTGTCTGTTTTGTTTTGTTTCGAACTTTCTTTGAAGTTAATTGACTTTGTATATTAGGTGTACATAGAATTACCTGTTTCTCTGTTTGGTGATAGCTTTCACCCCTGTCTGCAGTGCCATCAAGCTTTTCCTTTAAACATCTTAGGAAAGTATTTTGTGTTTCTCTCCCTAGTTAATACAGATATTGTATTCTTTCTGTTTGGTTGCATCCTGAGTTAGATCCATGCTGAGGAGTACCACAGAAAGCACTTAGCACTCAGTCTATACACCCTTAGCAGCTTAAATACAAAATTCAGGCCAGGGGGAGTTCAACCTTTAGGTCACACTCTACATGTGACTGTCATAAATTAAATAATTAAAATCACCTTAGAATAAGAAATGAATAGCTATAGGGCCAAATTCAGAAACACATTTAAAAATCCTTTCATAAGAATGAAGTAGGTCATTTCTAAATGAGTTTTTCTCTTTTTAAAAGTATATACCCAATTAAATATTTTATGTTTCTTAGAAAATAAATGGCAAGGTTTTTCTTTTTGGTATCTAAGGACTCAAAACCCCAGGATACCTTGGAGAGAGTGAGTCCCACCCTCAGGCTCACATTATGATTTTGGCTTTCATAGTCTAATATCATAAGCTTTTGTTTGTATGTAATGTGGATCAGATCACATAAAGAAGGTGAGCACACCTTTATCTTTCAGTAATATCTGTAGAACATGCCAAATTGTAGAAACTCAACACCATGGCATATGTTTTCAGTTTTTCATATACAGAGGAAAGAAGTAAACCTGAGTCTCTAACATGACCATCTAAATTGCAGTAGAAAGCTTTCCTCCACATAGAGCTATCTACTACTCTCCAGGGTCTTGGCTACTGATTTCTGCTCTGCGTTGTTGATATTTACTTGGTGTAAGGGGTATTTGCTTTTAGGGATGTATTCAATAAATATCAAGTACCCATAATACATATAGCACCGTGCTGGTGCCTATGGAGCCAGAAAATTCTTTTAACCCTTTAAAATATGATTATATTTTACGTATACATTGGAACTCAATAACAGGAGATAGATACTATGCAGTTAGGGCTGACTCAGTGGCACAGGCAGAAGGTGAGGAGACATCACAGGAGAAGTAGAGTTTGTTCTGTGCCATTAAAGAATGGATAAAATCTGAATAAGAAAGGATGACCTAGGTACCTCCCTTGCCTTTTGGGGCCTCATGAATGAGCCCTTTCTCTCTATAATTACCCTAAATGAGGTCTTGAGTTTCCCTCCCCTAAAGCAGTGGTTCTCAACCAAAAGCAGTTTTACCAACCACTCCCACCAGGGTCTCCCACCACATACCCCCAGGGACATTTGGCAATGTCTGGAGACATTTTCTGTTGTCACATCTTGGGGTACTACTGGCATCTAACGGATAGAGGCCAGGGATACCACTAAATATCCTATAATGCACAGGACAGACCCTACAACAAAGAATTATCTAACCCAAAATGATATTGAGAAAACCCTGCCCTAAAGGGAACCAGACTCGGATTTTCTGAGACCTTGGTGGCAGTATCATTCTGGCAAAGAAGAATTCTTTCTTATAATGACTTTGGGAAATGAGAAGTCAGAGACAAGGAGCAAGATTGGCCAGGAGGAAGAAAATAAAAAAAGGAAAGGTTGGCATTTTAGAAATTAAGCGTGAGTCCCTAACTTTACTTCAAGCATCTATCTTCAGTGTGTGTATGTTTTGTGTGTGTTTATGTTCCAGGCATATATTAAGCCATTGTTGATAGGAAATTCACATCTTTCATCCTAGAATGTTTACTAAATTGCATTTTCTCTAGAGTTGGCACCTACTCCATTAAGACCGATTTCATTCATCATTTATTGAATACATATTGAGTGTTACTGATATGCTAGTATGCCTGGTGACAAAAACATTATTAGGACATTAGTCAATACTTATGAGCAGCCTTTTATGTAATGAGCTACCTTTACATAAGTTTTGCCCCAAAAGTGCATTACCATTTTTTCATACTGTCTTGAATATGTACATTTTTATTTTGCTGATAATTATAAACCTATTACAAATAGCATAATAGCCAACCAGTTTTGACCCATATTGATTTATGAGAGAATGGAAGAAATTAGAATACTACAGTGATGAAGGTTGCCAGGTTCTGCATTTAAAAAAAAAAAAAAAAAAGAAAGAATGAGAGAAGGAAAGTGAGTGAGATATTTTTTCTAATCATAACTTCCATACTTTAATGCTCCTTGTTTTGAAATAATTCAAGAGATAAAGACTCGACATGTTTCCGTTCAAAAGATTTATCAACAGTGCAAAAAGTGATATCGCAAATACAGGTTTCTCACGATTAGAAAGTGAGAGTTGGAGCTATCTTGGTCCTTGGTCGTAGGAGATAAAGGAGCTGTCCGGAAGGACCCGGCCCTCCAGTGGCTACCACGGGACAAATACTAGCTTCTCGAGCCGCTTCCCGCTCCCCACCATCACCCTCCTTGCAACACCCTCTTCTTTTCCTCCGCTCCCTGTGCCTTTCCCCTTCCTGTCCCTCCTTCTACCAGCATTCACACACTACATGATATAGGAATTGTTTTCCTTGTTAAATGAAACCACTGTACAGATTCCTATTATTTTCAGAACATCTGGTTTTCAAATGGAAAGGTCTCAAGGGCATAGCAGCACTAGTGAACAATTCTGAAGAAGCTTTTAACAAAACTTGCAATTGCTTAACCAAAAAAAAAAAAAAATCCACTTCCCTTTCTGCTGTTCAGCGACGCACACAGTCACTTCACTCAAAGAGGAGATGACATTAAGAAGTAAGAGAGCTTTATTATAGCTCTCCTGTTTGGGCCTGTTCCCATCCACTTCTCCCATCCCTGAGAAATAGGAGTTTAATTAAAGCATAACATAGATGAAAAGAAAATTAACCGGGAAACCAGTAGAAAATAAACTTCAAAGTTTAATTTTCCAGCACATATTTTTGCCTTCAATAGATTTCAAATAAGTCTAAATAAATAAATAAATAAATAAACAAATAAATAAATAAATGGGGGGAAAAAACCTATATTTAATATATATTGGCCAACATAACACAAGTATGAAAATAAAATTGTCAGGGGAATTCCTTGCCTGCCCTAGCTTCTAGATTTAAAGCAGCTCCATAACAGAACTTGAAGGAGAATTCAATTAAGAAAACCCATTGGCTCCTTATTGACTTTAGTTAGGAAAATAAACTGAGGAAAGATGTATTAAAATATGTCTAGACTGCTTAGTATGCTTTCATTTAAGCTTATGACAATCAAAATGGGAGAATTTAAATTCTTTACAATTAAGCTCTTCTTTTGAGCAGATTGAGTTCTCTGGGTTATTACACTGTGCATTTTTTAATGTACACCCTACTCACTCACACCCCAAAATGCAGTCTTGCAGTGAATCTGCACGTTGTAAAAGCAGGAGTGCCACAGAGCAATTGGTGAAGAAAAAATATTTAAGGTTGTGAATTTAATTTTGTTCTAGGATTTTCATTTTCATTTATGGCACCCGTTGTGTTTGAGACCACGGACTAATTTATGGATTAGTTTTAAACCCCCAGTCTGTCACACTCAATGAACAATTCTAAGTTGGAGAGAATCCATATGAAAGGATTAGAATGTGCCACAGTGGAGCTTACACATGACTGTTTCAACTAAATATTGCCCAGCTGCCTCTGAGGCAGTAATATTTTTTTCTACTTGGTAAATGGCTAGTGTCTCTAATCTCACACATTGTCAGGGCCTTTTCATTTTGTAAATATCGTATACCACAACATGAAATATAGATGATGTTTAATTTATTCAAGATATGGTCCCATAAATTGTTTGTGTGGCTGAAAGACTAAAAAAAGAAAAGTCAATATTTAGTGAAAGGTGCATCTTTCAAATAGCAGTGCCCGGCCCACCCTTGGACACCTCGTTTGATTATACTCATAAAAGAGATAGAGAGTGACTGTTGAGCACTTACATGCTTACTGGATTTCCAAGAACATGGGATGCTTGGTGTTGACTGTATAAAGCAAATGTACAATAAATTTGCCCTTGTTGTAATTAAAATTAAAATGGAGACAATAGCTCAGCGAAGCCTTTTTAATTTCTAACTCTACTCCACCTAAGTCCAGCTCAACTTCCTGTGACCTCTTTTCCTCATAGGCCTAGCTCAAAGGTGATTCTTTAAAGACAGCAACAAAATGAAATTTAAAAGAGCTTTTGTTAGGGCAATTAGGCACTCTCATTTTTCAAGCTAATTACAGCATTTATGACATACTGGAAATTCACTATTTCCATTTTGCCTGTTGTACACTTAGAATGTTATCAAACAATATAGAGTGACCCTACAAGTCGATTCACAGCACGAGCTTGCGCATCTTTCCAGTCTTGTGATTAAGATGCCCTTAAATCTCTGCTTCACAGAGCCGCGCCCACCTCAGAGCCAGGGTGTCTGCGGTTTCTGCATGAAGTCATAATGCAGTTATGGAGGAGAATTAGATCCTGTCACAGTGCTCTCCTGCGGGGAGCACAAAGTCACTTCTGAAGATTTTTTTTTTTTTTAATTCTTTACTTGAAATAGCCTCTGTTCAGATAGCACACCAGATGCTCTTAGAGAAATGGAATCAGCGACTCCCGACTCCCCGGATACGCCCTCAGCTAAACTGCTGCAGTCTCCTGCTCCATCGCTGGCCACGGTTTTGCCATTACCAGCTGCAGTAACTGTGTCGTTTGACTTGAACCTGTGTTTGCCTTTAACTGTTTTAGAGTATGTTTTCTCCTTTTCAACATCCCTCTCTCCTCCCCTTTTGGGTGCAATTGATGGATTTCCCATCCCCAAAATGGGGAAGCAAGCTGCACTGTGAACTTTCCTTTATTTATTTTCTAGTACCCACATAGAAGCTGATGTCTAGCTTCACTTAGCTTAATTTCATCATAAAGCCAACATTATGTTGGGATGTAGGAAGACAGTAAATTGGGGAGTCACTGGTTATTGTTAAGATATTATTTTTGAAGACTCTAACCCTTAGGTTTTTCTCCACCCCCTTTCTTTCATTTTATCTAATGATTTACCTGGTGAAAATAAGGCGTATTAGAAATGCTACTATAAAAATAATGAGCCAAAGTGTTTATTGCTTTTTCTGTTTGGGAAAAGAGCCAGTGCCTAGCCATAAAAATGTACTAATATGCATATAAGTGTTTCTGTACAAATGTGCATTTGATTTTGCCCTTCAAATTGAAAGCACCTCAAACTAACACTTGACTCGGATGTTTCAAGTAAGGAGATATGTCAACTGCGTCATGAGAATCTGGCGTAGAGATGTTTCGACTGTACAATTTTCGGTATTGTTTTTTTTTACTGCTATTTTATGCATACAGACTTGACTTGTAAGTATCGTGTTCTTATATGGTATATTTTATGCTTTTCTTTCCTTCGTCTATTCTTCGGAAACCCAGTTAAAAATTATATTAAGTTACAGTGGCCTCTCAGACTTCTGGTTAATTCTGGCTCCTTGGAAGGGCTAAATTTTTGATGGTATAGGATCCTAAGGAAAGCATGCCAACTGAAGAAAAACACCAGTGTGAATTCACGGGTTGTATTTATAAATCAGAAGCACCAGGCTCATTTGAAAAAAAAAAAAAAAGTTCTGTTCATCATTCTAGTGCATTGAAACATTGCCTGTGTTGAGTCCGAAAGTCTTTCGAAGTCTCCAGAACTCATGAAAATAACTACCAGCTAAGTAGCTGCATTATAAAAAAGGACCAGTATCTACTTACGGTTTTCATCCAGAATCCCAGTCCAGCTAGAGATGACCAGCTCATGTGTCAGTGTCTACTTCTTTCTGGCCAGAGGGGCAATGTGGAAGGAAACATATTTGAGAGGTGTAGAACTGAAAATTAAAACCTGGACAGATAGGTTGACACTGGAATGAAGTTGGCTAGAATAGTGGTGTTAAAATGACTCTGGAAAAAGAATGTCGTTGTTCATTTTGTTAGGTATTTATCCCACTTCCCCTCTAGCCAAAAAGAAAGAGAAAATTTCTTGAGCCCCTTGAGGAATTTCCTGTGATGAGGTACCAGTATGGCAGGCCTAGTTTTGAAGCCTGGTAAAAGGAGAAAACTAGAACAGCATCAGGACTAGAAGAGGAAAGAGACAAACCACATTTTCTAGCACAGCACAGGCATTTGGCAATGAAAAAAAAATTACATGCTATCTCCTAATGCAGCCATGAAGGCAGGACTGGCAGCTCACGGCAGTGAACGTGGTTCTGAATTGTGAGCAAAGGGATGGCTAGAGAGTTTAATTTTTGAAATATCACAGGATTAGAAGTGTCATTTGGCGAATTATGTGGACCTGGGCGTTTCCACGACAGACTTCTGCTTTTAGATCGTAACATAGTAAGATCTACAGAGTGGAGAATGGATTAGGGGGTATGTGTGTGTGTGTACAGAAACTAATCTGAAAACCTTTAACATGTTCATTCCCATGGCCTCCCAGTTAATTGAACTTTCCAGCTGAACTCTGCCGAAATAGCACACTGGATAGAAAACTTGAACCCATATATTCATCTCCAAGCATCTGAGCATAAGCCATAAAATCATCCGAAAGTGCAGTTGATTCAGTGAAGCCTAATTGGCAGTCATGACGCCCGAGTGCCCAGGTGGGCTGGGTTAAAACAAAGGCAATGTTTGAATGTATGAATCCATTGTTTAGCCAGCCTTTTGACTGAGCTTTTCTGTCACAGTCCTGAGCCTTGATGCGTTAAGAGCCACCTACCAGTCACTGAGTTTTCACTGGCGTTTCTCGTCATTTTGCATGTTCCCCTGACTATTGACTAGCAAGTAGATGTGTCCTGGCAAGACCCCCAGAACCAAAGAATTTACTGTTTTCCTCACTGGCTCGCAGCTTTGAGCTGAAGGCATGTCTTAAAACAGTGCAACTCACTTCAAATGCTTTTGGCTTTTCATTTATTATTGCTTGTCACGCGATGTTCTTTGAAAGCTTGCTCATATATTATCTGTTCCATTTTTTTCCATTTTCCCTTTTTTTGCATGCCGTTCCTCCTGTTTCTTCCCTTCCTCCAATCCTCTGTTCCCGTCTGTAGACACAACGGCGACGACAGAACCAGCAGTTCACGGTTGGTATCACATTACTGTTTATCTACTTTCTCAGCACTGCTGAGAGGCAAGGCAAGCCTGGGAAAAAGAGAAATGTAGTCTTCAAGGGCAATCGTGTTTCAAGTAGACTGATCTCATAAATATACTACAATTTTTAAAGGCTTGAAAGATGTCGAGTCTTGTCATTTCTGTTGTGAGTTCAGTAGCCAATGGTTGCAATCTGAGGTGCAGCCTCTTCCTCACTGGCTGGCTGGAAGGAATGGCAGGAGTTTCAGTGGCACATAGTCCTTATTTAGATAACCCCACCAGACACTGAAAAACAAGGGACTTCAAAAAAAAAACCTAATATTTGCCTAAAAATCATAGCATCTGAATTAAAGGGCCAGTTGCTTTCTTCGTTTATAGACTAGACTCCCAGGTACATGTCGAAGTGGAGTCACTTGTGTCACTTAGTAATTGAGACTAAAGGACAGGTCAGAGCAGAAGATTCCTGTTTCAATTCATGAGGTGTAGTGATAAGGAAGATTATTGCTCTTTTAATTATGTCCCCAGTTGTGTTTACCTCTACAACTCCATTTCTGGTTCACCTTTAATCTCTGTGTGCCTAAAAGTTTATGCTAACATTTGGCAAGAAACATCTCCAAAGCAAGAATATTTTAACAGCATTAGCTGGGACTTTAAAAAAAAAATTCTTTTGTGTTGTTGGTATCTTGTAGGAAAAATACTAAAATCTTAGTTAAGATTTTAACCGAAAGATGAGGAAGCATCAGGAAATCCTTTCCCCAATTCCACCACTGACTTATTTACTAGGGTGGAATAAGTCTATTAACTTTTTAGGTTTCTCCGGTCGAAAAATTAAAATCGTGTTTCATCTATGTACTACTACTTTATTAGCTCAAATCTAACTATGCTGATAGATAGATATGTTCATTAAAAAATCGGCTGAATTTTAATAATTGAATCCAAGGGAATTATTTGGTAAAGATCTTACTTAGATGACTTTGCATGTTGTAAAGGGTTGAAATCTATTATTTAAAGCAGCAGTCCCCAACCTTTTTGGCGTCAGGGACTGAGGCTCCTATGAGAATCTGATGCCTGATGACCTGAGGTAGAGCTGAGGCTGCGATGCTAGTGCTGGGGAGCGGCTGCAAATACAGATGAAGCTTCGGTCGCTTGCCCACCGCTCACCTCCTGCTATGCAGCCCAGTTCCGAACAGGCCACAGACCAGTACCATTCTGCAGTCCGGGGATTGGGGACCCCTGATTTAAATGATTACAGGTGATCAGCCAACCCTGTACTGTTCATTCAACTTTTAGAGCAACATCTCTCCCTAGCATAGACTTGCTTCCTTAAATAGACCTACATTTGAGGACTCATCCGTTGAAAATCTCTAAGCAAAACCTGCCCTGTGTAAACTGGCCTTGGTGCTTGGCAGATCACCCCCGTATTTGGACTTTCTGATGAGGAATTTTGAGGAAGCAGTATAGCCCTTCCACCCGACTCCTACCTCACACTGCTGTTTGTGCAAAGGAAAAAGTTCATAAAACAAGTTAAAGGGCCAAATACACTGACAATCATGAAAAATCAATTAGGTATAAAACTTCCACTTTCTAAGGTAATGCCCCATAGTGCTTGCTACATCTCAGGCATTGCACTCCATTAAGCTTAGTTATTTGTAGGTTTCATCATTAATTGAGCACTTCCTGACTTTTATCGATTATTCTCAGAGCTTTAAGGCCATTTTAATGTAGTTCAAGAGATTTTGTTCTCTTCTTTTTAAGATGCTTTAAGTTCTGAGCTTCCTATAATTAACTCCAGGGTCAAATGTAGCCATAAGATTCCCAAATTCTGTGAGATCTTTGAAGAAATATTGATTACGTATCTCCTAAGACTCCAGAGTTCTATTTTCTAGGTCCCTTCAGTAAAGTTCATGTACTTAACATAATTCTAATGGATGTAGGCCTTGGAGTTGGGTGGGGCATTCAAAATAGGAAATATGTCCCCTGACCTGAAAAATGAAAAGTTTACTTAGGGCCAGTCCTGATTTTAGGCCACTGTTTTCAATCGGGTCTTTCTCTGGAGAGAGAGAAAGTGAAGGTGATCTCTTTGTTTGGTATAATAAAGAGACACTTGGAATAGGATTTTATAGCATTCCTCTGGCAAGAAACAGATGTCTGTGTGCTGTGAGCAGCAGCCACTGTCTTATTAGTTCCAGGACAGTGTTCAAGCCAGCAATACCTCAGTAGGATGTTATTGACTGGCAATACCTAACAAATATACCTACAGCCAAGAGATTTGGGGAGGAAAAAAGAATAAATAAATTACACACACACACACACACACACACACACACACATCAGAATAATACATATCATAATAATATATTTTCAACCATATATATGATTCTTTAATAGCAGGAGAGAAGTGATAACCCAGATTGATCCCTAAATAGTGCATTTATAAATACATTCTCCAACTTGCCTAAAATCCTTATAACATGCCCACAGAGGGGTCCTACCACTATGTTGAACAGCATACTCTCCAGCCCACAGCAAAAAGCTTTAATGAAAGCCAAAGTAATATCTAGAATTTTACTGGACAGAGGGGACAAAGTCTTCCAGGTCAATTATCGGGATAGAAACGGTAATAGGAATATGGTGGAAAGTACAAAGCAGGGACCAGATTTCCAAATAGATGAAGATACAGGACTGATTTTATTTGAGTGAATTATGGCTAAAACCCATAAAACCAAACTTCTTTGGTGCAGCAACCATTTGACTTAGATTCATTTAAGAATAATCTGGACATGTTCATGGTGGGGATCTGGGCCTTGAAAAATGTGGTTTGATAACTTGGCAACTTAAATGACAAGACATATTAGGTCAGTCAGTTGTGACCATTTTACTGGTCTTAAAAGTTTTTATACTGGATTTCCTTCCATATTTCTCTTTCGTAAAAAAGGAAGAAAAATAATTTTACAAAAAGCTTTCCCTTTGAAGACTCATTAAAGTATTTTATTCATGCTTGTGTTGCTAGAGTATGTATGAAGTATACCAGTTGTTTATGTATGTTGACCATTTGTTCTTACCAATATCTGATTGGAATAATAATAAGCATGTATTGGAAGGTTAGAAGTGCATGGGCATGATTCAAAATCAAATGGATTTTCTCCAAAAAGAAACCAAACAATAAGCAGCCACAATGTGTTTTTAAGGATCTAATTGATAGTAAAGATAAATGTGAGTGTAAGAGTGGAATTTTTAGACTAGGGTAACCGAAGGGGTCTTTTTTGAATAAGGATCTTGAGCATTTGTATTTTTGGAGCTCATCCTTAAGGCCTGGACAGGAAGAATCCTGTGTTATGTGTGCATGTTGAGCAATGCAAAACACACTCTGCCAAATCCTGGTACACCTGGTCTGAACTTGATGGCAGAAATGCATGAGTGACTTAAAGCACGGATGGTATAGTCGTTATTATGGTTATTGATGTGTGGGTGCGTGTGATGGTTTTTGTTTGTTCAGATGTGGGCGCTTCTCCGTTAAGTGTCTTGTGCCTTGTTCTTTTTCCACCCTGTGTGTCCCCTCCCATCCCACCCACCTCCCCCATGTGAGGTTTTGGGTGACAGACAGCATGTCCATGTTCTGGAATAGTGCTTGTGCTTTTGCTGCACTGCAGTCAGCTTCCTCTGGTTTGAGGTCTTCTCTCTCTCTCTCTCTCTCTCTCTCTCTCTCTCTCTCTCCCTCTCTCTCTTTCTCTCTCTCTCTCTCTCTCTCCTATTTTAGTATTTTCAGATCTACCTGTCCTTTTGCCTTCCACCTCTTGTTACATTATATGCTGATGATCTCATGAATTTAGAGCTCCCAAATGAGTTTTAACATAGTTTTTAGTTCAGTATAGAGTTGTGGTAAGACTCAAACTGGGAACCCCTCTAGGATAATTTTTCACTTTCACTTTCGGTTTCAAAATGTTTGGCTTGTGCTAGATACATGTTTATACCCTAGTCCATTGTCCTTAGGTAACTACCTCAATGGATCTCTCTTTCCCTGACTTATAAGTAGTGCAAGCCATGCTAGAATTTTAAAAGTACATGAAATTCTTATCTAATTTTCTATTAAATTGTGGGGAAATTCTGAAGCCCATTTTAAAGAAAAATAGCCAGCAGTGCGCATTATTACAACCTCTATGTCCACCATCTGTGTATGTACCTTTATGCACATCTCTCTGTATGAGTACACAACAATGGCATTCAAAGGCTGTCATTCAGTCAAGGCACTCTGCAGACATTGTATGTTCTGCTCAAGAACAAAGCTAAAGAGGTTTATGAATGGCTGCAGGACCTGAAGATTGCATTTCAGCCTTGATATGCAGTTTGGAAACAATGTGCTACTGTTTAACGGCGTGAACCAAATTTCTGCTAATGGGAAGAAGGGAAAAACTCTCCACAAAAGCTGACAAAGCAGGAAGAACAGGATGACTGAGCTTTTAGATTAAAACTACCGGGGGCGTCTGAAATCTCTATGACTGGTGATGGAAGTAACAGTTTTCATAATACGGCCAAGTGATCAGATGTATGCCGTTTAGGTAAGAGAGAGACCATCGCCTATCTTTTCTTGATGGGAAGGGTACTAGGACCAGTGGGCTAAGTTTTTGTTTCCTAGAGGTTTTGTCGAATCATTCTCTTTTGAAATTCTCTTAAGAAAAAAGAAACTCTGATGAACCAAAGAACATTCAAATTTTACTTGACCTTGACCTTGAGTTGATTTAAATGTATCTAGGATTTCATACTATTTCTAATTTGTGAGGTTTTTCTTAACTGGTTTAAAATCATGTCACTTTTAGAAGACAGCGATTTCTGTTTCAAAGGAAGAGTAACAACTGCAGAAGCACTATTTGAGGAGGCTTAGGCTGTGTGTAGAACATTATAGCACCATGAAGAAGCTAAATACACAGCTCCACAGAAGAGATCATTGTAGTGTATATATTAAATTATCGTGTTTGTATCTTAGGACTTTATTAATTTCTCTTAAGATTCCCATATGGTCCGCAAGTAAACTTCCATTTGTTTAGCAAAGTTTAAAGAATTTGGTTGAGTACATTTTAATCAGAAGTGACGAAAGAGCTTTAATGGATGATATGAAAGTTTAAAGAAAAAAACCAAGTGGCTTCTCACCTATTGTTATATTGGAAAAATTCCTTTTGAAGACTATTCTCTGCTTCATAAAATGCATCTTTGTCTTCTTTGAGAAAATGAGAGGTGTATAATTTTTAACGTGGAGGAAAACTACGTAAATCAAAGCCATTTTAGGAGGTAAATTTTGCATGTCATCATTTGTACACTCAGTGCTTCAGTAAACTCTTGCTAATTATATTTATTCAGTAATGATCCAACTATGGTGGAACACTATGCATTTATAAAATACAATAGTAGTGCAAATACTAACGCCACTAATCCAAATGGCTTCCTACTTTCAGATGTAATCTGAGCAGCAGATTCCAGATGACTTGGTATATTTTAAAGTTTATGCCATTAAAAATGACAGTTTCATCTTTAATGAGGTGTATATCAACTGTCTGTTGCTTTTTAATGGGAAACTTTGCATGTCAATGATATTTCATAAACATATTTGTCTTTATTTTTTAAAATTAGCTTTCTAATGCCCTCTCCAAGGAAACAAGCGTTGAGCAGCAAAGCTGCCTACTTGAAACATCCTTGTTTAATATGGTTCAGTGAGCGCCAAGCACGTATGTAGAATGCTTTGATATTCATTGGGCCACATAGAAGTGAGGGATTAGCCTTCAGAGAACTGCAAATTCATGATTAACTACAGAGAAGTACTTTATGTTGCCCATTTATAACAATTATTCAAATAATTGTATTCATCTGTCTTTATACAATGGCTAGAACCAATTAGAAAGAGGAACACTTTGAACCAATCAGATTTCAGAAAAAAAAAATGTATAGCATCCCTACTCAGTTACCTGTATGAATTTATTGCATTACTCACTGCTTTCCCTTTAGTTACCTAAATCTATAGTCTGAGAACATCTATGGACTTGAAATCCTCCTGTTTTTAATTGACACCAACCCTTGAATGAATATTGGCACCCAGGGGTCTTGATGGAAATTCTTCAAGAGCTGATGATGTGACTACTTCTTTATAAAACAACTTATAAAATCCAAGCTTTTACTGACCATTTCTACATGAGTATTTCTATTAATTTGGTTTTTTTTTTTTTCAATAGTACCCGGTTTGACATTGCTTGTTTCCAGAGCATTTGTTCTGGTTGCTTTTATGCTCTGGTTGATAGTTCACTGAGTGTTACTTGCAAATCATTAATTCAACAAATCTGTACAGCGCATATACTTTGTGCCTGGCTATAAGAAAAGGGAAAGCTGAAAAAATAAATAAGGCGTTCCTCTCTCTTCAAGGACCTTGCAGTTTAATAGGTCCATAAACATCGTCAAAAGTGACAAATCCCGTTAGAGAAGTATCAGCAAATCATGCGATTTAGAGAACCAGGAGCAATCAGACAGGACTTCAGGAAGAATAGGGAAGAACAGTAAAGGCCTCCTTGACTGTCCAACTTTTTGTGGTGGTTAATAAACTCTATTAAAAGATCCGCCTGCAAATAAAGCATGAGGAAGTGGAAGCCATTTCCTAACTGAGCCCCCCGACTGTTTATCTACTTTCCTCTTCACCTCTTTTAATTCAAATCAGAGCTTAGCTGATAGCCATCATAGCTGGCCAACGTTGGTGGTGACTGGAATATAGGCATGTCAAGCCCCCATTTGATTATCTCCTGACCTAACTGCTTTTTCAGCTTTGAGGGTTTTGTTCTTCAGGAATTCCTCTGATTTTTTACATTTTTCCTTTTTAAAAAATCGTTTTGCAAATCACATTTTCTGATGAAGGCATAACCTGCAATCTGCAGTTAGCAGATGCTATACCATTTTGAAACAAGTGATCCAAGAGCATCATAAATTGATCATGAACTATATTTGTCAGTATTGGCAAAGGATTTCAATTTACAGTTAAATGTGAAATAAAACTTACATACATCAGTATGTAACATCTAAATATATTTGTATTTAAGAGATATATCAGAGCATCAACAGCTAACAATCAGGCTTTATTTTTCTTTTTTGCATGCTGTTATGAATGAGTGATTTTAAACATTCACCTTCATGTTTCATGTGCTTTGAAAGTGGAGACTGAGGAATCTTTCTGCCTCGATTGTGTATCAGTAACAAAATTAAATGATTGGAGAAATGTACTTACATATTAATACATTCGAGCTATCCAAAAAAGAGAGCGATAGCAAGAGATTTGGCTCATGTTTTTAAGAAATTCATCCTCAGTTCTTAAGTGTTTTGTTTATGTCCCTTGAGGAATGGAAAGAAAAACGATTTGTTTTTACTTGTAAGGCCTTACTCAGTTGCCCAATTCCGCAGAAGAACTGGACAGTGAGGACCTCGCAGGTAAGGGCTAGTCATTAGGTAAGGCGCAGCAGTGTCCAACCTGTGGGTGCTCTGTCCACTTCTATGAAATGGCCATTTGGTTTGTCAAGCAATCAATTAGCAATTGTGGATTTTGAGACTAAAGAAAAATAAATTTTTATTAACACTTTCTTCCTCCCACCCACCTCCCTTCCCTGTGGTAGCGGCATGTGTAGTTCAGATGGGGGCTCGTGCTATTAATGCAGTGGAGGTCAGGTCGTCTTTGGGATTGTACTAAAAAGAACTTTTATGTTCTAGATACACAAAGGTTCAAGAGAAATTTTGTTGCATTAAAAAGCAGTTTAAGGATGTTGGATTATGAGACGAGATCTTTAAGACAAAAACTCATGTTGACCATTTACCTCTGTAAAGTAGACTAGAAAAGCCATGTCATAGTAATCTTAGAAGCAGGGGGTAGGGAGGGGCAAGAAGGAGGGGGAGGGCAATTGTTTTGTCACACACCATGGTGTAAACTAATTATCCACCTCAGACCTTTTTCACAGCCCACTGAGCTCTTGCAAAAGTAGGTTTCATGCTTGATTCCAGGATTTAGGTGTTACTAATCCAGAATAAGAAGCATATCCTAAAGAGGGAGGGGATCTGAAATGGTCAGAGCTGAACAATTATATGAGCTCCCATGATGTTGTAGGACTTCACTGTCAACCAGTTACAGCTTCTTAAACGTTTTGATCAGTCACTTAATAAGTCAGTAAGGAAGGCCCCCTCCTCGTCACTGTATTGAGAAACCAAGGTGTAGGAAGGACTATAGGTGCTTACTCCAGTCTGTTGGAAGGAAGGAGGTTCCATGGTGCCCCTTCTTGAAGAGATTTCACTGCAGCTCTCATGAATAGTTGGTTGTTGAGGTGCAGTGTTAACTACAGGTCTTACCCAGTGAAAGAGTCAGATAGTACCACCCAGTCTTTCCAGTGCAGTAGCTTTATTGCCTCCTGAGTGCTTCTGCCGAACCTCAGGGATGCCTTTATTTTCTGTTATGCAGCATGTTCCCAGTTCGAGCTTAGCTGTTGCGTTTTCCCACAGAGTGAAAGCTCCGGGAGGCCCTATTGGTTTTATTCACTGCCGTCCCATAGTAAGCACTCAATCGAGCTTAGATTAATAAATGAATTCCAAGTCCCAATGAATTTACATCAATAAATAGAAGATTAGAAATTAGCCCGTCCGTCAAGAAAGTGTTTCATTTTTGCCTCTTTTTTGTGGTATATTTGGAGAAGTTCCAAAAACATTAGCCCAATTTTCTTTAAAAATAAGAGTAGATGAGTCCTCCCTGCATAGAATGCAATGCCAGGCATAAGTAGTCTCTACTCAGTTCTGATCCTGACCCAAAATAAACCACTCTCCGACACAGTGACCCGGGCAATTGGATCTTCTCAAGGATCCTAAGAAAAGACAGAGTTCTCATTGACCCTGATCCCACTTGGCATACTAGCCAGGCAAGGATCATTCAGATTTGCATAATTTTTCTCCTCCTTAGGAAAATGGGACAAAATCAGCCCTCCGCCCCTTGCCCCCAGCATCATCAATTAAGAAATACTCTCAGCTCTGCACCAAGTCAGATATGGCCTTGCCGCAGTTCTATCAATTACCCACAAGTCAGGAGCAATAAACTTAACAACTGTTTGTATTCATCATAATTCGGTTAAATTAATAATTACATTGTCCCCCACCCCCACTCCCTCCAGGAACGGGGCAGTCATATATTGTTCTGGAACCATAAGTCATGTAGAACACTGATGATCTATCAGGCTGGGGCCAAGCTGCCTTTGCATCTGGTTTGATGAACTAATCAAAAACTGATTAGCACCTTTGTTCAAAGGGGATGCTGATTAATCAATTACTATTGATTGTGAGCTTGACTTCGCTCGGCAGCAGAGACATCTGAAAGGAAAAAAAAACAACCAATAAAAATTGAGCAGCTGTCATAGTGTTTAAATTTATTAAAACAAAATACGTTATTTTTTATGAAGCTGTCTTGAAATGGGTCACTGAAGGGGAGCATATTGATTGAGAAAGGATGAACTTCTCAAATTTCTGTAGCCTAGAGACTGAATTCAATTATAATACAAGACAAACAGGTTAACACCCGTCTTAAACAGTCCATCAATAAATTAGAGTAGGTGTTGCACATTTAATGCTAAACTGTGGTAATGAATAATATTACCATTCATTCCCCGCTCCCATCTGGGTGGAAATTTCATCCTTATTATGGATAAATGTTATATTCTGCATTTCCTTCAGAATAATGATAGTCTGTCTTCTACTCGCCCCCATTTCCCCCACCTCCCCCACGTCCCCCACTCACCACTGCTACCTCTGCTAATGACAATTTCATAAGCAACATATGGTGCTCTATCCTCACCCAGCAAAGCAAGTTACCCAGCTGATCCTCCTCTTTAATCTGCATTAAAAAATTATGCTTGTGTGTAGTTCAGTGATTTAGTTATTGGCAGACCTGGGGAGCTTATCTAGTTCGACTTTGAACCCTTTCATTTACTTTTTGGGTGTTAACTTTATTGATGATGGATCCACAAGAGTTTTGAATTGTTTTATCAATTACATCTGCTGTTTTTGGTGACAGCTGGTGGTTATTGCCACCCATGTGGAATAGAATAGCTTTAAGCATATTTATCCTTCTATTTTATTTTAAAACTTTTTAAAATTGTCTCCAACTGCCTCGGCAATGAAAGGGCCTTGGGGACTGTTTAGTGGAGTTCGGTGGTAAATATACCGTGTGCCAGAGAATGGCCCTCCAGCACAATCAAAGCAATTCATCAGGCTTCTGTTTTTGAATCAAAGGCACGGACAAGAAATTCCAGAGCTGTCATGCTTCCCCAAAATGTATTTTCGACTCTTGCCTTACAAACAAGAAAGTGATCTGGAAAAATCCTACAATGTCTCCCTCGTAATCCACAGGAAAGTATGGGTGAGGGCAAATTCTAAATGGCTTTGATAATCCATGCCAGGTGTTAAGGAGGAATCCAGGTGAGCCAACTCTAGTTCCCTAAATGGATTACAAAGGAAACGTAGGCTCAAAAATATAGCCTGAATTTAGATAATGGAAGCACTTCAGGGTCTTTGGCTCCAGATGATCCATTCCGGGGTGGGATATATGACCATCTGGCTATCGTGTCCTCAGTCTGTGTGAGTAACTGTCAGTAGACATAGCACTTTGAAGGACTCTTAACTAGCTCCCGCCTAACATGTGGCCCAGATTTGGCAAATAGTCTGTTTCTTTGTGGTGAGACAGTAATAATGATGATGATGATAAAACAACAAAAACCAGGTGTGCTGTATAGAGCCATTCAAGGTATGGCCCATAAATGTAAAATGTGGTATTTAACTCATATTTATGTAGTACTGATAGCTTAGAAAGCCTTTTCTCACATATTAATGATCTTATTTGATCTTCATTCACTCAGCACAGTTGTTTGAGCTCCTCCTACGGGCTGGGCTCTGGGCTGGACACCAGGGATGAGCAGTGAACAAGACGTTCCGGGCCGGGCCCCTGCTCTTGGGTAATTACGTTCTAGTGGAGTGGAGGAGACAGGCTCAAAACACAAGATAATGTCAGACAGGCACAAATGCTGGGAACGAAACAGAACTGGGTTAAGTGAGAGTGAGTGACTGGGGCTGGGAAGAGGTGGAGGCTGTTTTAGAAAAGCTCTCCAGGGGAGCCATTGGGACAGGAAGACCAATGGATGAGGATGAGCCAGCCCTGGGAAGGTTTTCGTGAAACTGTTAAGGAAGGTTGTTAGTCTCCGTTTACAAATGAGGAAACTGGGGCGCCAGAGGTTAAATGATTTAGTCAAGAGACAGCCAGAATTTGAACATTTGGGTCTTCCTGCCTCTATGGGAAATAGAGACTTTGATTTAAAGTGGTTATTTTCCCCCTGTGAAATCTGTACTTCCTTTGCTCTGGGGTCTTGGGACTCCTTTTCCAATTGGACCCTTTCCAGTGCAGCCTGTGCACGCCGGGAATGAGGAAGGGAAGTCTGGTTCTCCGCAGCCCATCAGGCGTAGCTACGTGCTCGCTGACCTGGATAGATCTCTTCCAGCATTAAATCAAGCTCTTTCCCTTTCAGAGAAGACCTTAAATTTTGCTTAAATGTTTTCAGTTCCATTGTCCCTGTGACTGTCCTAAATTATGGGATGAGTTTCCCACTGAGATGGTTCTAAATGCCATGAGAAAGTGTTGGGTTGCAGAAGGTTAAACCTGAAGATTCTCTTATTTTAAAATTTTATTTAGTACAAGGCAGTGGACTGACAAATCCATGCCAGCTTGTCTGTGACTTTCTCGTGATGTGACTGAACTTCATTGTATTGCTGATCTTCCCATAATCCAACATGCTGCTGTTTATCCCATGGGGAGGAAGGATACCTCAAATAGGAAGTTTTCCTCCAAATTAAAAAGTTGGCAGGCCACAAGGCAAAATGTGAATTCCAGTTCTACAGATTGGACACTGCTTTGGGGTGACTTCACCATATTCATTAATTCATCTTCACACCCCCAAACGCCTGAGGTCCACTGAAGCGTCTTCCTCCAGAGAGAGATTCTAGTGGGAAATGTGTGCTTGGAAATACTTTACAACTCTGTCCTCTTATCAGGTGCATACTCCTTTAAGGAAAACTCCAGTGCCATTCTTAGTGCCTTCCTGGTGCTTAAAATGGAAAAGACATCACACTTCTAAGCCCTTATTGTCATGAGACCGAGGACTCCTGAGGATGCCTTGTGGTCTCTCTGGTAATGCTAAATGTCTAGGGAGGATTGCATCTTGTTGCATCAAGTCATTTGCACTGTTGGTTAAATTAACTAAATGAAGTTGCTTGGGAAGGGAGAAAAATCAGCATTTAAACAAACAAACGTTTGTATATTTAGCTGACAAGTATCTCATATCCTGATACTCAAGATGGTACACCTGAACATAACTTGGACTAGGTGGCCTTCAGCTGCCAGGCCCATAGCCTTGAGCACACACAGGTAGGCCATCAGTCACATCGTGCCAGTCTGCATAAATGGAGAGAGCTTGGTGACTTCAACTCAGCAAGTGTTTATGAGGCACCTCACTATCTGAGAACAAATGCTGAGTGTGCAGTACAACCCTTACCTAACCCAACGAGCTGATAAGTATTTGCCTTGAGTCGGTGATAAGAACCAAAATGAAGTTCTCCTTGGACTTTAATATAACATTTAAATTTGGCACACACTTACAGAATACCTATGATATGCCAAGCCCTGAGCCAGGGAGACACTTTCATAGTCAGCAACACGTTGACCTCACAAAACGACCCTGTGAAATGTATGATTGTGCTCAGTGGCTTAGAGTAGCAAACTGACCTGCCTGAAGTCACAGAGGATAGTGGTGAAGCCCAGCTTCTACCCCAGATCTCATGGCGAGTCCAGTGCACTTTCCAGTGGACCCCGCAGGAGGTGAGACCCTAACTCTTCCTGCATCTCGTGTTCAGGCCTATTTCCGGAGGCTGAGGTAGGCAGTAACAGCCTAAGAGAGCCCTGAGTCTAGATCACTGAGCAGTGACGATGTACGGCCAAAGCCTGTGTGCAGTACTTCTAATTTAAATGAACGCACACTGAGCTCCGGGTGGCACGATGATGATGATGACTGCCTTTTTTTTTTTTCGAGCAGCTTAACATAGTTCCTTCGAAATGTTAGCGTAGCCGCAGTTACATTGCTAGAGTGAAATGCAGCTGAAGGGTAGCACTAGATGCCTGGGATGCTGCATAGGGGTGTTCATGATTTTCTTGCCTTACATTATTCCTTCCCTTCCACTTTCTAAGAAGACAGAAAAGAAAGGTTATGCTGCATAGAGGCTAGTGTGCTCCAATATATATTAACATCTTAATGGGAAAGCTGTGCATGTACTGTATACATTTACTACTCTCTGACAAGAGGGAATTAAATGTCAGAAGGATTTGTAGCATCTATAATTGAATTGGTGCTGAGAAAAGCAAATCTTAAAGAAGAATAACATATTAGGATTAGCAAATAATGTGGCGTTTTGTCAGCGCATGCCATTCAGTTTGTTCCCCTTCAGTAATAAAGTTGTGCTTTTTAAAGTGCACAGTTATTTTTGTTGCCATGACGGGAGCTACAGTAGGTGGTGAGAATGAGTAGCGACATTATTCAGAGGGTGCCAGGCTTTTTGGGTTGTTTTGCTTTGTCTTCGAGGTCAGATTTTGTTTTTGCCTCAGATTTGGAAAATCCACTGTCAGGCTTTTTCTTTCTTCCTAGCAAGAAGTAGCAAATGACATCATGGTCATTAAGCTGCTTATGAGATAGACTAATCCCTACAGCCCTACGCAGCTGGAGGCAGCATTTCCATTATAAGCTCCGACCCTAAGAGTTTTAATTAAACTGACATGTCCAGCAAGACTTCAGCCCAGGAAAAAGACAAGACCCAAACCAAGCGACAGAACTGTTGCAGAAACTTTTCTTCAGTCATCCATAGATGAGGAAATACTGATGGTGGAACATCTGTATTGCCCAATACAAGAAGTAGGACCGATATTAGAAACTCCCCATGTTACTCGCTTTTAAGTAGGACCTAAGGTCATTTATAACCTTTGAAGAGAATAGATAGGAGCATTTAAGGTGAGCGTCTGGCTCTCCTCAAGTCTTTAAATGAGCCAGGGATGTTTTGAAATGTGAAGGAAGGCCAATCAGGGTAGTCATGCCCTGTGCTGTCTATTTTACTGTACATGTATCGCAGTTCAGCTCCTCAGAGGTAGAAAACTTGGTGTCCCTTTGGCAAAAAGGTCATCCTCAGACCGTGCGACCTGGCTACAAGATGGGCAGGCTGCAGTTGCAGAGAGCGTTCTGCTCAGTGACTTCCTGCCAGAGTCCCTATTTGCCAGGAGCTGGTCTAGGATGTACTGGCTCTCCATGGATCCCTGCTTTTGGCAGCAGAGCCTTCTAGGCTTATCACAGATCCGTGATTAAGGCATTCGCCTGGCAGTTTATGTTACGCATTCCATGCCAGGTGGTAAAGTAGCCGTAGAAACTGGGATTTGTTGCAGAGCCCTCTTTTAACACAGGCAGCGCAACCGTGGAGGGCTGCATTAAGGATGACTCTGGCAAGTAATCTGAGGAGTGAAAGCAAGTAGAGAAAGAGGAGTCCCCTAGGGGAGGGCGAGACTGACATTCCACTAGCCATCACTTTTCTTGTCAGGTCCTAGGGAACTACTGCCTTTAGAACTCCCCCTCTACAGCACCCAGGAGGAATGGATCAAGCCAGGTCACCTGACCTGAGGTAAAGAAATCCGAGCAGTTTGGGGCATCACTCTTGGGAGTTTCTTTGAAATATTTTTGTCCTTGCAGTTTCTAAGATGCTAACGTGAACCCAGGAGGTTGAAGCTGTGACCCATGCTATAGTAGCCAACTTAATATTCTGCAAGCAGCTTGAAAGCGCTTACCTAGAGCCAAGTTGTTCCAGCTTTTTGCCAAAAGGAATGCTAACTCACGAATACTAAACAGTTCATGATTGATCTGTCCTTAAAGAGACTCGTGTCGCACTCAGAGCCATAGACATGACTGCAGGATGGAACAGTACAGGCAAGAAGGATCGTGCCACAAGTATGAGTTGTCATGAACACTTCCAGCATTTGCAAAGTGCACCTAAAACTCAGACTCATGGAATGACTAGGCCCGAGTTACCTGAGGTGACATGTGAAACGACTTGGAATTCTTCAATGCAATCGGAAGGTGTCACCCAAACATGCTTGGTTCCTCAAGGTTGGAATAACCATTACGCCGTAGGCATACACCAACCAGACATATGGCTCTGCTCTTCAGGATGATGGAGCAAATTTTAGTCCCAGAAATAGGAACATTCTTACACCTGTTGCTAAGTGTGAGGAAAAATTGTAGTCTGTTAGAAAACAAGAGAACATTACCTCAGGAGCAGGCATGTTTATCTTTCAGTGTTGAAGCTGGTGGCAGTTGAAGCTGGTGGTTGCTCGTTGGTTTCCTTCTCTGCCCTACTGAACAAAGGAGACAGAAATTTGGAGATGTCCCCAGGAAAGACAGAGAAGTTCCTGGGGCCTGAGTGAAAGGATCTGCACCCCAACAGGAGCAGGATCTTTGGTTGATGGCAGAAGTCGTAGACATTCCCAAGTTTTTCACTTAAAAGTAATTTTTCAGGGAACCGGCCAGAGCTCTTGCTTTATGGCCAGAATAGGAAAGGCCAAGCAGCTAGCTGACGGCCTTTGTCAGAGCCATGCCCCTTTCGGTGGTTGATATTTCCTTCAGGTTCCAGTTTTCCTTCTGCTCCGGTAGCCCAGTGCCTCTTTGAGTAACAGCTTGTGCTGATCCTTCATACCATGAGTGAGGCACCAGCCCACAGCTGCAGGCACTTGTCTAGTAATAGGTAACCAGCTTTCACCCTGTTCCACTCACCACCTTGGGCCAATAAATAGCACCGTAAAGACTCTCCCAACCCCATCCCGCACATGGAAACAAAAGGAAGGAGTGAGAAGAGTCCAGAAATAGCACTGCTCTTCAGAGGGGACGCCAGACCTGACAGGCGCTGGTGAAACAGCACAACTCTATCAATACCTCCAGCAGTAAACCCGGGGGTGGGGTGGGGGTGGGAAGAGGCGGAGAGAAGCTTGCAACCTGCAATGTTCCCTGTAAATTAAACACTTACCTTCTGTGTCCATCTGCAGTAATTGAAGGCAGGAAACATGTCTCAGTGATTAACTGGTGGTAGTAAACTTTCTGATCAAAGTGAGTACAGAAGGTAGCTGGAGAGGTTACCCTTGTAAATAAGTATTTAAAGTATGTAGGGGAAAATAACTAGAATCCAGGCATTTAATGTGGGCAAAGTGCAGGGGGAAAAATGGCACTGAGCATCTGTAGCTCTGAAGTTCATGGGGAGCAAAGATCAAATGAATGGTTTTAGCTAGAGAAATTAATCCCACAGATACAGCCTTGTAAGGTTTTTTTGTTTGTGTTTCTTTATCACAGAGCTTCCCTCTCTCTCTCTCTCTCTCTCTCTCTCTCTCTCTCTCTGTCATCACCACACACACACACACACACACGGGCTTCTAGAATGTTTCCTGTGCCTAGGCATGGAGGAGGCAGTCTTAACGGTAGACACGAGAGTTCTTTCTCCAAAGGGGTTAGGCCTCTGCCTGAGACAGCTTCTCAAAGCTCTCTTCTCTCAGTCTTTCCGGGACTGGACCCGTCTTTACCTCTTGCCTCTTATACCTCAATGGCTAATGTCGCTTTGTTTTCCTCGCCCGATTCTAAGACATAGAGGTAGTTGAAACACCCTTATTTTTCAATAGGTCTGAAGCTCATGGCAATTGGAGATTAGTTAATTCTCATTCCGACAAGACCCCTCATTTTGACAGCTCCCTAGAAACACAACCGGCTGGCTTTTCTGTTACTTTTGTCTCCCTGTGAGCAATTTTGAATCAGTGCAGTTGGAGTGAGAGTCTCCAGTGTGTAAAACACTATCCTCCAGCACATACCCCATGTCCAGGGGCACCCCAAGGGGAGTGTTCCCCTTCAACAAGCTCTGTTGTCTCTTAAAGGAATAAAAAGTTTCCATGGCTGAGTTCTGCTTGTTGAAATGACTTTCAAGACACTGAGGCTATTGCATCTGCAATAGGCACCACTTTCGGCCGAGGAGGGAGATTCCTCTCCACCACGTTTCAAGTCGAGCTTATTAGACATGTTGCTGGAGGGGCTCGCACATCACGGAGTGGGCTAATTGGCTGCAGTGCACTCTGCCTCCAACCCATCTCCATTCTCCAATTAAACTCCCATCATCCTGTAGTCCTGGGCGACCTGCTGCTGCATATGATTTGGCATTTCTGTTTGGGTTTGGATTTGGGGGTTTTTTTGTAGTCCTTTCGAAGGTAACTTAATGAAACACTTTAAATACTTCGTTTTTAAATTTAAACTCTTTCAATTAAAGCGCTTTCCATGGACCCCTCAGTCACGAGTTGTTTCCCCACATCCTTCAGTAGTTAATCTCAGAGCAGAATTGGAAATATCGATAGAAAGTGTAAATCACGCCCTCCTGCTGAAAGCGTTGTATCAGGTTTCGGCTCAAAAGAGCACCATTACCTTTAGCTGTCACGGATCTGTACACTTGATCGATAAACTTCAAATATTATTAGAGGTGGAGGCTTCAGAGATTTGCTCTGTTCTTTGGAGAGAGACAGAGATAAATCTTTCTTAAAAATTGACTTGAATTTGCACTCTCAGTCTTCCTGGTGAAATGCATTTCTCTTAGGCGTCCAGCAACTGCAAGGGGGACAGATTTATAGGCCATGTGCTTCTTGTACTGAAAGATTTAAATGGTAAATCCTTCACATATGACTTCACAAATCATGTAAAGTTAAAAGATTTTTACCGTTTCTGTTGCTGCTGTGCTTAAATTGTAAGGTACAGCTAGTAAATCATTTTAATGGAGGTGTCGTACTTGACTCAATAAAAAAAAAAAAAAAAAAAGACAATGGTTTAGCTTCCACTCCAAAATGTTAATGTATTAATCAACGGGAGAATAATTGTTTTTTACTACATTATAAATCCCGGGTGCCATTAGGATTTCAGCAAGGGGTGATGTAGCCACGGTCCTAAATTAAAATTGTTTACACTGCCATACATCCATTCCGCATCGCCATAGCTCATTCTGGGTTCATTTTGGAGTGTTCCCCAGCCAAACATGTCATTCCTCAGTCGGAAGAAGACATCCTGAGGGAGTGATGCTTATAAAGGAAAATTAATTGCATTGTGAAGTGTTAAATAAATAAAAGAAAAATCGTCAGTGGCGATGGACAATCATTCCTTGCTGTCTTTTTTGAAATAGGTTTTTAGGTTTTAGATTGAGGCTTACTCCCTCATACATCCTAAATGTAGCAAGCATGTCACTTGTCTTTAGTCTCATAATCCTTGTTTTATCTCTAGGCAGCTGTGGCTTTGGAGCTCCTTACTTTTCCTATGCATATGCCTAGCAGGGAGTAAGTCACGGGGCATCTATAGAAATAAGTCACTGGGCATCTTGCCTCCCCTCCGCAGTTCCTGTTAACTGCCTGAAGGTACCATTCCAAGCGCCCTTAAATAATTAGGTCGTCATCCTTAATAGGATCTGCAACCGGATACACATAGAGTGAATACTAAGACCAGTCAGGACGGGATGGACCCTATTTCTTCCCTCCCTGTTCCCTAAGCTTGTTCCACATGCATTAGTGCTCCTATGCTGCTTATAACGAAATTGCCTTGTGGGGAGCAAGGATCAATTCAGCACTGGACAGGTCAGTCCGTTCCCTCGGTGTAACTCGATCCATCTCTAGATTGTTCTCTCTGACTCCTCCATTAAAAAAGAAGGTGCCCTCTGACCCTGGAGGCAGTTTCGCCAGGGCTTCTGGTGTCTCATAATGAGCTCTACATCCCTATTCCTCTTCTGATCTCAACAGATTCTCGAGCAGGTGAAGAAGGTTCGATAAGGGCAGTGGATCATGCCGTGATTGGCGGCGTCGTGGCCGTGGTGGTGTTCGCCATGCTGTGCTTGCTCATCATTCTGGGGCGCTATTTTGCCAGACATAAAGGTAAGCAAGGTCCTTTGGCAGGCAGGAGGCCTCGTGTCACCACAGCCTCTGCATTCGGGGACTTTACAAGGTTGTCTTTGATAGGCAATTTATGGTTTATGTGGCCGCATAGTCTCTTTGATTCCTGAAACTGGGAGAGGAAGAAAAAATTTTAGCAGCTGCTGATTAGGACTCTGAGGGTTGATGAGTAGCACTCCTTGATTTGGATTTTCTCTAAATATAAAGCTTTATAGAGTCGTTATTCTACAATCCATAATTGGGGCTAGAATAAAAATTGCAAAGTAGAGGCTGGTGTGCAAGGGGTGGCGTGAACCCCAAAACGATAAACACAGAAAGAGCCCACCCATAACCTACTGCTTTCTGCGAAGCAGGTGAACTAGCCCTGCTCCCTGGCCCCGAACTCCAGGTAAGCTGGTCACAGCGGCTGGAACACTTCCTTGGTTTGATGTGCCTTAAAAGCCACATAAATATGTATTTTTAAAATTATCAGTGCAATTGATTTAAATTGCCATTAATCACACACTTATCAACTGTGCGATCTGGATGGGCAATCATCTTTTCCAATGCTTCTCCTCTCTGCCCCATGCTGCTCTGATCCTCTTCTCCCCTCTGGGTAATTTATTCTTCCTTTTCTTTGTCAGCCCTTGTCTTTCTCAGTTGTTTTTCTCAAGCGCTGTGCAGTGAGCTTGCGGGGCTTCCTATAGTATGAACTCTAGATGTTTGCGTACTGCTCGATTGTAGAACCGGGTTTGGGGGCGGTCCCTTGAGCACAGCAATGGAAGTCCAAGGTACTTGACAACCTCCTTTAAGATCCGAAGTAACAGTCTCGAGCGTAAAACCGTTTGGGACCCTCAGCGCTATGTGTGCTTCACCCTCTGCCCATATCCAGGAGACAGTCTGTTTGGCAGAGAACTCCCAGCCTCTCGGGGCTGAGCGTGACAGAGCCAGGAAGGTAAGGCCAGATAGCAGGGCAGAAGCCTGTGCAGCAGCTGTGGAGAGCCAAGGGAAGGGGGAAGATGTGTCACTCTACAGAGAAAAGAGGGCTACTGGAGGGAAACTTTAAACGGCTTCCGCCTTCTCAGGTTTGTCACTCTGAAAACCTGAAAACACAACAAATGTATCATCCTTTTTTTACCTAAGTCTTCAAAAATACAGTATGTAAGAGGAGGGTTATTTGATTATGATAGGCAGTGTAAGCTCTACCTATATATCCTACTGAGGTGCAGTCCTTGTCTTTCTTTATGTAAACCGTTAGGACTTGGTGATGAGAGTGTCACCAATTTTGTACCCTTCTGTCTATTGTCATTATAAAGTGGCTGTGCCAATTAGCAAATCCGTGAATCTGGGTCTGGTCAGAGTTACGCTATGAGAGAGAAAACACTTGTTGCTTAAGGCAGATCCCCATCCTTGATTATAGCTGTCATAATGTCAAATCGTTTCTCGACCTGGAATCCCACTCTGACAAGGAAGGCAAAAGAAAATCAAACATACTTGTACAAGTTCGAGCACATTCTCACCTATGTACAGGTAGGCAATAATGATTCGTGAAGACAGGAGATAAGGGTTCAAATGATATGAGATGACAATAGAGCATCATCAGGGCCCTAATTCATTTATTGGCTAATTGCTCCTTCTTGCTTTGGTCTTTAACCATGTATGTGCACATATCTGGTCATTGGTCCTGGGTGTTTACTGTTTACATGTTAGTCAGCAGCTCTCCAGCTTTCTGCATTTTTAGCTCCCACTCACGTCTTCCTCTGCTGACATCCTCTGGTCATAATCACTGCTCTAATGTCTCATTTGCTGAATTATATCGCAGCGGTTCAGTTGGAGTGGTGCCTTTGGAACCCCCGGATCCCCATTTGTCTCACCCACCTCGCTCTCTTCTTCCAATTGTTTTTTCCCCTCTGCTGCCTGCACACCACTTCGGCTGATGATGGCTATAAAGCAAGTTGCCATCTCTGTACCACTTTACACAGAGGCCATCAGACAGTCACGGTGCTTTACCCCTTCATCTTTCAGGTACATACTTCACTCATGAAGCCAAAGGAGCCGATGACGCAGCAGACGCAGACACAGCTATAATCAATGCAGAAGGAGGACAGAACAACTCCGAAGAAAAGAAAGAGTACTTCATCTAGATCAGCCTTTTTGTTTCAATGAGGTGTCCAACTGGCCCTATTTAGATGATAAAGAGACAGTGATATTGGAACTTGCGAGAAATTCGTGTGTTTTTTTATGAATGGGTGGAAAGGTGCGAGACTGGGGAGGCTTGGGATTTGCTGTGTAAAAAACAAAAAAATGTTCTTTGAAAAGTACACTCTGCTGTTTGACACCTCTTTTTTGTTTGTTTGTTTGATTTTCGAATTTTTATTTCTTCCTACCAAGTCAAACTTGGATGCTTGGATTTAGTTTGGATAGATTGCAGAAAATTCTGTGCCTTGTTTTTTGTTTGTTGTGTTCCTTTTTATTCCCCCTCCCCCTTTGTGCGCATTTGTTTTTTCCCAAAAATTTTTGGATTTTTTCCAAAATCTCTCATTTTGGCATTTGCCTGCTGGGATTCCTTAGAATCTTTTCTCCCTTATTTTGCTATTGTTTTTACTTTTCTGTTTCTTATCGAAGTAACTGCTTTCTGTTCAAAATTCAGTTTCATAAAAGGAGAACCAGCACAGTTTAGATTTCATAGTTCAGAATTTAGTGTATCCATAATGCATTCTTCTCTGTTGTCGTAAAGATTTGGGTGAACAAACAATGAGAACTCTTCGCTGCTGCCCATGTTTCCAATACTTAGAGCAGTGAAGACTAGAAACTTAGACTGTGATTCAGAAAATGTTCTGTTTGCTGTGGAACTACATTACTGTACAGGGTTATCTGCAAGTGAGGTGTGTCACAATGAGATTGAATCTGTCTTTAATTCTGTATCTGTAGACGGCTCAGTATAGATATCCCACACTGTCCAGAAAGCTTTGGGGTGGAAGGCGGCCTCCTTTCTCAATGCCCTAAACGGACCTGACAGTGAGGGCTGTTCCTTTTATATAAGTGGACAAATTTGAGTTGCCACAGGAGGGGAAGTAGGGAGGGGGGAAAGATAGTTCTGCTCTGGTTATTTCTGTTCCAAATGATTCCATCCACCTTTCCCAATCGGCCTTACTTCTCACTAATTTGTAGGAAAAAGCAAGTCCGTGCGGTGTGCGAATGACTGAATGGGACAGGGTTTTTTTTTCCTTTGTGCTTAGTTAGGAAGGCAGTAGGATGTGGCCTGCATGTACTGTATATTACAGATATTTGTCATGCTGGGATTTCCAACTCGAATCCGTGTGAACCTTTCATTCCTTCAGATTTGGCTTGACAAAGGCAGGAGGTACAAAAGAAGGGCCAGTATTGTTCTCACACTGGTCTGCTGTCGATCTCAGTTCTCAAAAGGTCAGAGCAGAGGTGGAAAAACAGCATGTAGGGGTTTTCAGTTACTTAATCAAAACTCAAATGTGAGTGTTTTTATCTTTTTACCTTTCATACACTAGCCTTGGCCTCTTTCCTCAGCCTTAAGAACCATCTGCCAAAAAATTACAGATCCTCGCATGATGGCAGCCATAGTACATAGTTACTAAAATAAGTTACCTTGAACATATCTTAGATGGGGAGCCTCGGGAGAAGGTAGAGGAGTCAACTTACCATTTACATTTTTTTTAAAGAAATGTGGGGATTTTCACTGAAACATCTAGGAAATCTAGAAGTAGTCCTGAAGGACAAAACTAAAAACTTACCATGTGTTTTGGTAAGGCTCCAGACTCCAGATTCCAGTCCCTATGGAAAGATGGCATCGAAAAAGATAGATCTATATATATATATATATAAATATATATTATATAACATTTTCAGTGAGTAATTTTGGATTTTGCAAGGTGCATTTTTACTATTGTTACATTATGTGGAAAACTTACGCTGATTTATTTAAGGGGAAAAAAGTGTCAACTCTTTGTTATTTGAAAGCGTGTTTATTTTTCTTGTCTTTATTTTAACCTTTGATAGAACCGTTGCAATATGGGGGCCTTTTGGGAACGGACTGGTATGTAAAAGAAAATCCATATCGAGCAGCATTTTGTTTTCCCCTCTCCTATCCCTAGGCACTTAACCAAGACAAAAAGCCACAACGAACATCCCTTTTTCTCAATGGATTTTATAATGTGCAGCTCTATTCCGAGCCCTTAGCACCCATTCTTACCATAGTATATACATATCAAAGGGTGAGAACCATTTAGCATGTTGTTGAAAGGTTTTTTTCAGTTGTGCTTTTTAGGAAAATAAAAAAACAAAAAACCTACCATCGCTCACAGAATTGGCATCTCATTTTTGGGACCTCCCATCTTTCTGTTTTGAAAAGTGTACAGTAGTGCAGTGTTCCTGATGTAACTTTTATGGCTTACAATGTTGACATGTCTCAGGTTCATGTGTTTCGATTGGTGTTTTCCGTCTCAGGTAGATTGCAAAGTGTAGGCCCCACACATTGGAAAAAAATAATAATAAAACAAAGCAAAAACAGGAATTTATGAATTTTAGTTGTATATTGGTTTATGTATTTTTTTCTTAAGTATACAGTGCACTGTTTGAAATGTATTGTTGAGTATTACTTTGTACAGGTTGATCACTTTTTTGAGTGAAGAAAGAACAAACTTGTTTTTTGTGTTTTTTAAAGGAATATAAAATAATGAAGGATGTACAATTGATGCCAAATAAGCTTGTTCTTTAGTCACACCTACGTCTTATTTTTCCCTTTAGGCCAGTTCTGTTTTTGAGGTGTACATGAACAATGTTACGGTGTAAGAAGCTCCATATCCACATGTTCCCATTCGCATTTTGTATTGGTTCATGTATACCATTTTTACAAAAAAGAAAAAGAAAAAAAGAAGTACTATAAAATATCTGTCTTCTTAATAAAAAAATTAATGTTACAAAGTGATCCTTTAATCTCATTATGGACTTTGTACTGGACGCCTCGGCGCGAGAGAAGAGATGGGCCCTGGCCCGGCTTCCTCCTCAGGCCCCGCCCACGGAACGCCCCCCCTCAGGCCGCGAGCACAGAGCACAAGGCAGTGCCTGCCAAGAAATGCTGCCGGCTGGGTTTCTTTGATCCAATTTCTCTTCCTCCACTCATCCTTCCTTTCCTTGTTCTCTTCTCCCCCCTCAGGGGCCAGGTGGCCCAGGTGCTTTGGCAGCGTCGACTCAGCGCTCTGTGCAGGTGTGCGCGATGCAGCGGCGGGCCAGCCGGGGACAGGCCCCTGCTGTGGATTCGGCTCCCGCCTCCTTCCCTCTCTTCCCCCTCTTTTCACGCACCACCCTCACACCAACTTTCCTGTGTTGGCTGCTCCACCTGTCTCTTACTTTGGGATTTCGTGTCTTAACAATTCATTCCGCCCTCTTCATTTCAAGTTCTCTCTCCTTTAAAAGAAGACGCCCTGCGGAAGACTGGCTTGGCCTCCTATGGAAGATAGTTGCCAGTTCCTGTTCAGGCTGCTGGGACTCAGTCTGTCGTCATCCTCCTTGCCTTGCAGGCCGACTTAGCAATGACCGCCCTTCCTGGTGACTGATCTTACAAATGTGCAGATAATATTTGAGCAGCTCCAAAGTGCCCGTTCCCCACCACTCACCCGGCTGTGGTTGAGTTTCCCCTTTTCTCTCTTGGGCAGGGAAAGGGGGAAAGCTCAGCAGTGGGAGAAAAGGTAAGCTCCGGAAAAGCCGAAGGCCGTGTATCCCATTTCAGTCTCTTTCATCCCCGCCTGGTCTCTTGCCTGTCTCTATAAAAATCAGCTGATCAGATGCACAGTTATTGAGCACTGTATAGCCAGCATCGTGAGAAATACAGAGAAGGGTAAAGTCCCTGGAGGCTAACCAGGGCATCGGTTTCATCCACATGAAAACATGAAATGGTCCTCGGTCCGGGATGTGGGGATGGGGCTCCACCCAACACAGTTGAAGGAGCCCACACGGTGCTGTGGGAATTGCTTGGAGAAGGGAAATCAGTGAAGAGTGGGGAGTCAGCTTTCTGGAGGAACTGGGACCCCAGCTGAATCTCAGAGGATGATTTAGTGGACGAAGAATGTGAATCACAGGTACTGATGGCAGTGAGCCCAGCCAGCCCTCTGACTTGTGCGAAAAGAATAAAGCGAAATCAGATGTGTGGAGGGTGGGGGATCAGTCTTATGGCTGTTCTCAAAGTCCAGGCAGAGGTGTCAGGATTTCAGGGGCCTCTCCCAGCCTCTGCCAGAGGGCAGGGAGCAGCGGGCAGCTCCAGTTGATCATAGCTGTGTAAAAAGTCTGCTGCAGGTGCTAGACGGTAGAGATCAAGAGCATGCTAAGGGAGGCTGCCAGGGTTCCAGTTTCCGCTCCACCACTTATTAGCTGTGAAACCTCAGGCATGTGGACACATCACACTCTCCTAAAGCTTGCCGTAGAATGTTTAATGACCCATTTCCTCACCCTTCGTTAGTATAGTTAATCCAGGCCACGTGGCACACAGTATGTTTATTGTCCCCAACCCTCTCCGCTTGTCTGAAGCACGAGGTGCCAGTTTTGGCCATAACCTACAGAAAAGGGAAGCAAGAAGTTCGTTGAACTGAGGCAGACGTGAAGTGGCGACTGGCTGCTCGTTTGCCTTGGAGTTCCACAGGGTATGCAAATGAGAAAGCACCTGGTAGCAGTCCAAATAGCAGGAGTTGATAAGTTGCCTGGGCCTTCATTTGGTATGGGAGGGGAAATGGACCTCATTTCCTTTGGAGAGTTTTCCAATGTTTGGCCTGCTTGCATTCTCCAAATACATCAACCGGACCCCCGAGGTGATATGCGGATGTTAATTGGTGCAATCTTTCACTGTCCTCTGTCTACCTGAAATGTAATTCTTGTACTGCTGTGGACTTACTCCATGGAGAAATGTCCCTTTGATTCTGTCATCCAGAACCTTAAAGCAACCATGCAGTCACCATGCTACAGGCAGAAAGACTCTGCCTAAGCAAAGGCATTTTTTTTATTATAAAATTCTGCCCAAGACTAATCATACCTTTTTGCCAGAATGCCAAGTATATGGCCCTTAGTCATGAATAGCTGGCAGCCAAATTCCTTCAGAGTGAAATTTGTCACCACAGCCACACATGTATTGTTTGGAACTATTTCCAAAGGAAGCACTTGGATGTCCTGGCCTTGTACAGGAGAGGGAAAGGGGGACTCTGGGCCATCATCGAAATGACCTTAGGAACCAATATGTTAAAGTCAGTAGTAGACACATAGTAGACACTGAGCAAGTAGTTTAAAGGGAGGCTAATCAAGCACCTGGTTGCCAGAGTCCCACTTTGTACTTAGTATCTCAAACCTCGACATTTGTAAGTCCATCCTCAACACAGGAAGCTTTCGGGTGGCCTTGAAGAAATCAGCCGGCCAGCCCTGGGTTAAGTGCTATTAGTCCCATCATCCTCAAGGACCTGCCAAGACAGAGTATATGTTCCCTGCAGGGAATGACATTTTTGGTAATGGCTAAGCAAAGCCTCACCATTGCTGGCATATATTGTCAGGAGTCTTCAGAATGAGGTATGGTATGTTAGAAAAAAAGTCAAACCACATTCCTTGCCTTATCTGTGTTCATCTCAAAATCGTGAAATGTGTTCCTTATAGGAGCCACAGTATTTAATGCACCCATATCACCCCCCACATTACACATGCCAAAAAGGGTACTGGGCACAAAGATACTGTGAGCACCCTAAAACTGACACTTGAAAGCAAGAATCTTCTATTTTCAAGTCTTCCAATCCTCAAGTTCTAGGCAGTTTCGTACACAGGAAATTATATTTGTTTCGATTTTTATGTTTGCATTTTCATTCCAAAGAGAACATAAAATGTCTACTGCCCCTGGTGGTCAGTGCCAGGAAATGCAACTCAGGCCTTAAACATATTTAAATATGGAATTAATTCCGAGGAACCCGACTTAAAGCCTGCTGCTGCTTCTGTCTCCCTCATGCACACTCACCCTCGACTCCCATTTAACTGCCTCCTAATCCTTTGAGGTGTTGAGCTGTGGGGCGGTGATTGGTGATTTCGGGGAAAGTGAAGACCACTACTGAGGGTTGACAACGCGTGCGCTGGGCCCAGGACTTCGCCAGCTGCCCTCCAGACGTGCACTGGCTCACAGTCACACTGCAGACATGGTCGCCTTAAATCTCCCTTAAGTGATATCTTCTCAGGTTAATTAATCACCAGGCTTAAACTTGCTGTTACCAGCAGGAAGTCCATCCTGAAGTCAGCAATGTTACGATTGCATCTTCTAATACTGTTTATCCTGCATTAGTGTTTACTTAGGGGGAAAATTGATCCGTAATTGATATTTCAGTCTTCCAGAGCTGGTGTTGGAAGAGCCTAATGCAAGCCTTTAATAGCAAGCAAATATTTAAATCCCTTAATGGTTGCTGCATATTGAAATGTGTGACGTTGTTACTCTTTTCGGTTTGTTTTCTCTGTAGTTGTGTATTTCATCGTTTAAACTTGCATCGGATGCTGGCAGGCTCGAGTCTAGCTAATCCACAAAAGCTGTTTGCCCAGACACAGCAGACCTGATTAAAAAGTATTGCTATGGAAGGAAGTCTTCACACTAATCAGTCTTTGTTAGCTAGTGACGAAATTACTATCCATTTCTCTCTCTCTCTTTCTCTCCCTCTCTCTAGGCCTGTTTTCTCTAACCTCCTCTCCCAGAATAAAGTGATGGGGGCAGCTATAGTGTTGCAATTAGGAGCATGAATCTTTTATCGTTTGGACAAGGAAGGGAAAATGCCATTACTGTCAACCGAAATGTCCTACTTGGGTTTTTTGCTCCTACTTCCCTGCCAAAGCCCTTTGCTGCTGCTGAAAGTGTGTAACATTCACAGCTGTTCTTGATGGCTTGATTCTTAACGCAGCCAGAAATGTAGCCCGGGAGATGCTTAAGACAGTTTATGGAAAATAATAGATTTCCTTGCAGAGACACCAATGCATCGAGAAGGGCGTTGAGTCACGTTAGATCCAGCCAAGATCACCAGTTTTCTCCCTTTCTGGCTTCAGTTACAAAGGCTATTGCTTTTTCAAAAAAAAAAAAAAAAAATGCAGGCCCTCTTGAATCCTCTGTTTTCCTGGTTGGTTTCTATCAGCACCCACAAGTCTCTGGCTATGACGGCCATTGTCTCACCACTCACCTCCAGGAGCTGGGAGATTGACAAGCAGTGCCTACAGAAGTGGAAAGAAAAGGATGCTGCAGAGTGGAGAAGAAGAACTCCTGGGAGAGCCGGCCAACGGGACTTGAGACTAGGTCCACCAGCCCAGGGGCTCCAGAGACAGAGTGGCTGTGCTGAAGGCCACCACTACCATCCTAGCACAAGGGCGGGGTCCTTCCCTAAGTGGCATCCCCATGTGGTCATCAGGAATGGCAAGCAGCCGTGCGGTTAGTTCCGCTAGCTGCAGCTACACAGCCTGTCACTGTACCGCCTCAGCCCCGGCCCTTAGTTAAGAACCTCTGAGAATGACACCCCTTTGGCGGGCCAAGAGGGAGTAGCTTCTCAGTCACAAATGTTTGGGAGGCTGCAAGGATGAAAGAGTAAACAATGTATCACAAGGTTGCCGCTTTCAGACTGTTTCTGCAAAAGCATGTCCAAAGCCATGTGTTTCTTCACCCCAGAGTGCCTCCCCAGTCATGCCAGGAAGGGCGGTAGAGGGCACGGCCGGCGGGCACTGGCCAGATCTCTCTCCCTTCTACTCTAATCGCAGCCGCGAACACCCCGAGTCGAGTTGCCGCTTCTCCCCCACTGTTTTCGTTCTCAGCTTCTCCTAAATGGAAACCATTAATCATACTAAATTGTGCAATGATTTTGTGATAGGGAGAATGCTGATGGCAAAAATCATTCTCCTTTGTTGTGCCAGGCAGGCAAAAGGCAGAAGTATTAGCGCGTTGCCCTGCCTGGCTCCTTGCAAATGCTGACCATGTGTTTGCCCACGCAGCTGCCTCTATGCACACAGCTTATTTTAGCGCCAGTCTAAGGCATTCCAACTGTTGATAGAAAACGAGGCGCCCAGCCACCTCTTATTTTAAGGACTTCCAGTAAGACTTGTAGCTCTGGGCACTCCCTAAAGTCTTTCCCATTTCAAGGGCCCTGATCAGGGGGAGGGTTGCTGTGGGACTGGTGGAAAACCTGAGCTACTCTCAGATGGGGTGAGCTGGTGGGGGAAGCTATGCCCCCCACACACTTCTGCCAGCTGGATTTCAGAAGAAGCCAGGTGTGGGTACCAAGGAGGCTTTTTGCCTTTCAGAATTTGATGTCTGCTTCGCTTTCGACAAGCCTCTTTGTAAGCCACCCCTTCTGAATTAGAATCATTTTCCAAAAGCTCTTAAGCTATGATTAATGCCAGGGCTGTTTTTAACAATCATCCTGCCAGTCTTAAGCTGTAGTCATTTTCAATAATTTGGAGTGCTCAAAGGCAAGCCAGGAGTTTGTTGACAACAAAACCCATAAGAGCACAGCCAGGCAGCCACAAAAGATGGAAAAGCAAAGGGACCATTTGGGCTTAGCTGGCTTTCTGCTCCCAGAGTTTCACCACTAAAAGTTTGATTGAACACTCACAATGCATTAAGGATCCAACTGTGAACATGGCTCGGCAAGAGGACTGCCAGCCTGGCTTTTGTGTGAACAAATGAGCAGCGTGTTTGGAGGGCTCCTGGTTTATTTATGGACATGTGTGGTTCATTCATGCCGTCCCCAACCAGAGAGCCCTCGTTTGTCTTCCATTTGCCAACATCAAAGACCGGGAAAAGAAATGCAGTTGCTTTGCTCTGAGGCTGTTCACTTCCCATGAATGCTGAGCAAGGCCAAGGCTAGGATTTGGGAATCCAGCTCCATGAATGGCCCCAGCCATCTCTGCAGCCATGTGTATCAAACTAGCATTCTCTTTTTAATCTTGGCAATGTCATGCTAGAGTATCCATCTGTTTGAAAGCCCGATCCGAAGCTGTGGCTTAAAATGTCCACGATCACAGATTTACTTAGACTCAGCTTTGCATGGCACTTACTTCTGGCTCATTACTTCCCTTGGTAGGAAAGAGTCAGCTCTGGGTGACGGGCGTTTAATCCAATGAATTCGGTATGATTTATAGGTATCTGTGTCTCGATCCAGCCCTGCCTCCGCACTAGCGGTTACATAGGTTACACTGATAGCCAGGGAGAATACAGACGTCTGGGTACAGCTCGGAGCTCTCATTAGCTAACTTCCAATAAACTTCCTTCAACCCTGAATCACAACAGGAGTCCCAGTCCTGTGTTCAGGCCTCAGATATATTGGTCATATTCCCTCTCTCGGTCCCTGTTGACTTCACACTCTTTCGTTCTGAGGCTGCACGGATAGATTTCTAGTATTTGGTCTCTGGGTGATGTTTCTGTCTTGGCCAGAAGTGCCCAAAATGATACTCATAACATCTCTACGCTACTCACCTCTTAAAGACTTTTGCCAGGTTCTCCTGGCAGCTTTTCAAGGGCCTCGCTGGGACACCATCCCCTCCAGCATGGCACCTGCCTTAATTAGGATCACGCAGAGTTGGGGAAATGAAAGGTTTCCTTAAACCTGCTCCTGCCCTTATATACCCCTTCTCAGCATCACCAGTCAAACCAGAACCTGGGAGCCATTCCAGATTCTTCCCCCTTCCTCATCTCCCATGTCTAGCTAGTTCCTGTCTCCTGCCCGCCGCCTGCTAAATGCTTCTCCAGCTTGACCCGACCTCGTCATTGTTATGTCCCTTGCCTAGTCCAGGCCCTTTGCCTTCAGCCTCAGAGATGTAACAGCCTGTCCTCTGGCTCCCTGTGCCATCGTCAGGCCTGAACCCTGGTGAACGGGGTCCCTCCCCTGCTTGGAAACTATTGCGTGAACTTTGACTGCAGAACAAACTTCAATCCTCACAATCTGCTATCGATTCAGTCTCACCTGGTGGCGCTCCATCATTCAGACCCCCTGCCCCATATCCCTCAAGTTCCATTTCACTGCCGTCCACACCTCTGTGCCTTTGAACATTCCAGAAGCGTCCTTCTCCCTTAGGTGACTTGACTGTGCTTTCCCAACCCCTCACGCTTTCCTCAATTTGTGTCCTTATCACATATCTGAACTGTGTGTTTACCTTTCTGTCTCCCTCAATAAAACAGTAAATTCATTGAGAGTAGAGACTGTATCTGATCCAGCTCTGAATCTCTGAAGCCAAGCAGGGTATCTGGGCCTGTGCCCAGTAAATTATTGAATAATAAGAGAGAGATTTTTTTTTCATCTGTGGTTAGATTAGTCTTTCATCTGCCTGCCTCTTTCCTGAAAATATCCTGGTAAGCTTGCTTTCTTCTTTCAAACCAGCGATTCTATAGTTTCTAGAACTCCCTCTGTCTGCTCTGTTAAATTTCTTTTTCGGTTTGATTTTGATTCTGTTTCTTGCTGTCCTGATCAACATCGTTTTTCCCCATCTCTCCTTTCTTCTATCTCTCTGGACCGTTTTATCTATTAAGGTCAATGCGGACAGTGCCTGTGTCCTATAAATATTTCAGGGGCCCGTGCACTTATTGGAGACCTGGAAAGAAAAAATACAGAGAAGAAAACTGTATAAGCAAAATTATTGAATGTCCAATTAAATATCTATAAAACCAAAACATTGTCGACCAGCAAACTGCGATCAAACAAAACCGGTAAATAACCACATATAAATTGTATTCGAGGTGAGATATGACTGTATGTGACATAGTGCAGAATAGAGTCTTCGTCAAAAGAGGTCCTAGAGCCCACGAAGGTTTTAAAACAGTGCCACTACTCCTTTCTTTTCCTTTCCTCTTTCTCTTTCATCCTCTTGCGGTCTCTCCCCACCCCTCTGATGTTGCACCCCAACCGGGAACACTCAGACCAGGTTTAGGAGGGAGCCAGCCCACGAGAGGCCCAGGTGGGCAGAGTACTGACTGTTACGTGAGCCATCAGGCCCTCCTCAAAGACTGCCCCTCGGCAAGAATCTGATGAATACACCCAGGGCTCAGGGTGGAAAGCTGAGCTGCCCCAAATATGCACAGGACACTGTAAACTTTCATTAGCGATTGATTCTCCTGGTTTCAGCACTGGCAGTCTGTAGCAAGCTCTGACCTACACGCCGGGCTTCCAATCTGTACAGCAAATTGTCGGCGTGGACTCTCTGGGCTTCGGAGGGCAGGTGACTGTCCTGCCCTGCTGCTGACTTCCGCTCTTGGTTTTTGTTTTGGTGCACGTGGGAGGCGGGCAGGCCGGTGGTGACAGAGCTCTGACTCCAGGAGCCAGCATTCATGAGCGCTGTTTCCAGCTGAGCCTGATTCAGCCCTGTGACCTTGGGCAAATCACTTCCTCCCTGGGCCCTGCTCTCCATTTATAAAGGGCCTCTATCCCAAATTGTTCTGAGTTATTTGTTTGTGAGGTACCTTGACATCTCAGGTCCAAGGCATGGTAAAGAGCAAAAGTACTGCTACTGTTGTAGTGCATTTAAAACCCCAAATAAAATGTGTTGCCAGCTTTTGAGTTGAAAATTTAAAAGCTGTAATAATTGATGACTAATTTCACTGTTGGATTTATGGTATCCTTGCCGTGATGACATCATCCAAGTTTTGCCCTTTTTCATTAAAAAATAAATAAAGGCTCTTTTGTGAAGAATGGATTTCATTTAGTAAATAATTTTGACTTGTGTAATGACTTCTGTGACTTTTCCTTAACATCTTGGAAAAAGCCTTGCCCCCACCACAGTTTTCCATCTCGGTGCTCCATAAAGTAATTGTGCAATTAGGAAGAAGTGGCTGTGGCTGGAGCATCGCGTGTCTCTATATTTTAAGTTGGGCATCTGACTTTGGCTCCCTGCTTGCTGGAGTGGGTGAGCTAGCTTGTTATTAAAAAAAAACAATTATGCTGTTAAAAAATCAGGAGCTCCACAAGTGAAGAGCATCGATTGGCGAGAGCTGGTCAGTTATCACCAGAAGGTCCTGACAACACACTAATAGGTTTTTCTGAAGATCCAATCAAATTTTCTAGGCAGAGGCTTGAGGTGTTCCACATGGGATAATGCTTGTCCTGGCCAGTATTGATTTCAGTGTGGCTCTCTCCTCTTTTACCTCTCACTGGCTCACACTCTTCTGCTGCCACTTTTTTTTTTTATAATAAAGAGTTGAGCGTTTTATTCCATGTTAACAGTTTGATGGGGGAGGGGGCGACTCCAAAGACTCGTCTGCCCTTGCTGAGGCTTCTCTGCACTATCTCCTTTGTTACTCTATCCTTAAAGTCAGATACAGCATCACCGCTTCCTGCTCTGCTTCTCCCTGACCTTGTGGGTTTTATTCACATAGCTGCTTTTAGCCCAGCCAGCAGCCCCTCTTAGAAGAGATTCAGTTAGAAAGCCTGCTGGGAAGGAGAGATGAAGCAGCTTCAAGTCACAGAGATTTCTCGTCTCCCAGAAAAGTGAATTCTCTGGGCAAGGAGAGGGTGTTGGTCTGTAGGTACGTGAGTGTGTGTGAGTATATAAGTGTGTGTGTGTGTGTGTGTGTGTGTGTGTTTTAGGAGGAAGGCAAGGATACCAGACACAGTTGTACAGATTGTTCACTTCAGATCAAGGGGGTACATGGGGATGAGGATCCAGCTTACCCTCTGGCAGTTAACCTTGGTGCCCTGATGCCCAGTTGCATCTTCTTGGAGGAAGGCATGCCATCTTTCCAATTCACACAAAGATGTCTGGCCCATTGGTGGCCTAGAGAAAGGCAGTGGAAATCCAGAGCCTCCAGAATCCAGACTAGCTCTGTTCCTGAGCGCTGCTCTGTCTGGGCCCTGGCAACTGCCGTGAACACCGCCAGACAGCCATGTTAGCACTATCAAACATTCTCTCAGCCAGTCCATAATCATTAGTATTCCAAGTATACTCAAGGTCCACAGGAAGACCTTCGATCTAATGAGTTGGCATATAGCCCATCAAACCTGTTCTGCTAATTCATCTCACCCAGGACCCTCCATGTGGCCTAGGCAATGGGCACCTTACAGATCTTAGCTTGTACCAGCTCTATTGCTCCTTGTTATTATCAGCAGACTAGGGTTCAAATCCCAACTTGTTCACTTAATAAAAGTTCACTTTGGGCAAGTCTCTGAGTCTGTTTTTTCATCCTTCGAATACTGACCAGGTTAAGGGGATCGTGTAGGTAAAAATGCTGTGCCGCTACACAAATTTTAATTATAGGCTGTTGTCGAACTTTAAGGCTCCAGGAGCTCCCCGGGGCTTCTGGGACCCTGCCGTTAGCCCCTAAACAGATTCACACCAATTAGCACTCAGTTATGATCTGACACGTTTTCCTCTCTAGTCTCAGGTGTGTGTTTTGTCTCCATATCAGGCTGTTAGTGCCTTGGGCAGCAGGGTCGCATCTTAGCACGTGTGCCCATTCCCCAGAGCCCCGCACTGTGTGGAACACGCAGCGGTTACTCAGTAACGCCCTGACATTCCTGAGCATTTATTGTTACATGATTTTTAGTCTGTAGCACTTCCCATCTAGGAAGAGACTTAAATGGAATCTGTAGCTTTGTTTTAGTTCATCCAATCATAGGATATAGAATGTCAGGTCTGCAGAGCACCTCAAAGCTCGTCCAGTCTAACCCCCTCATTTTATACACTTCAAAAGCAGGCAGCCTCACAGAGAAGAACTAGATACCAGCCACGCGGTGAGGTATTATGTTACTGATCCCCACCTCCCCCAGCCAAGACACCTGAGCCAAGTTAATGCGGGATGTGCTCCTCACCACTCACTCATCAGGCTGCACACTGCAGGACAGTGGATCTCAAACTGCGACCTTACAACATGGTGTCGTCTGGAGCTTATTAAAAATGCAGATTTCAGGCCCCACTCCATCTACCGAAGCTGAATCTTTGAAGGTGGGGCCTAGCAATCTGTATGTCAGGGAGCCCCTCAGGTTATTCTGATGCATGCTCTAGTGTGAGAGCCACTGGCTGCTCTAGAGGAAAGGGCTTGCTTAAAGATAGCAAACCTGCATTTGAATTCAGGCATTACTAGTGAGCATTAGTGTCTTTGTGAAGCAGGAAACAGTGCTCACCTCACCTGGCTTTTGCGCTCACTAGCCAAGATGACATACCTGGCACATAGTAGGCACTTAAGAAATGTTTGCTGAATTTGAATTGCCACTTGTCTTGGGTGAGTGGCTGAATGGCTGATTGCAAGCTGATTGGAGGACATGCAACTTTCATCACCTTCATCAGGAAAAAATCTATTAAGTGCCTAAATGCATGATACCCTGTCCTCTACATACTGAGAAAAAAAAGGCGTTCTATAAACCTGGGGAGATGACAAGGTAGAGGGCAGAGGGCAAACTGAAACTGAGAAGATCGTGGTCCAAAGCCCAGCAACACCAATGTTTGATCATTGTGTGATCTTGATAGAATTGCACTAACACACTCATTCATTACACAGATATTTGTGGGCAGAGGGGCTCCTACTATGTGTCAAGCAAGGTGCTAGGCATGGAGAACACTCCAGGAAACAAGTTTGATAGGGTCTCTGTGGCAGATCAAATATCCCGCTTGTTCTCCTATATGCCTCATTCCCCTAGCAGTTGGGCAGAAGGGGTGTGCTCAAACATGATCCTCCAGTCTCTGTGTTCCCCTGCTGTAGATGCTAAGAAACTTGGATGTTCAAGATGGTGCAGCCACAGGTGCTGAAGCCTCCACTGTCCTTGATCCCTGAATGACCAGGTGGAACAGAGGCCCTTGCTGATTCACATGGGACATGTAGCATGAGCGAGGAATATAAGATTTGGGATTTACGTTTCCCTTGCAGAACCCAGCCTCTTCTGACTATTACAGACCCTGCCTATGAGTCTCATATTTAGTCAGGCCGCTGCCCCCCCACAGCTAAGTATTTAGTTATAGTTGTAAGAGATGCCATGTAGGAGACATAGGGGTTTCTATCAAAGCATACATTAGGGAGGCCGTATCAAGTCTGAGGGGTCCCAGGAAGGCTTCTCTGGAGAAACACAAATTGAGATCCAAAGAATAAATAGGAATTATTTCAGCATAAAGGGAAGAAAAGGTCAAGCCCAGGTAGTAGAAACAGCATATGCAAAGGCTCTGAAGCAGGAGCGTGTGCGGTATGGACAAAGAATAGGTTGACAAGGTAGGAGAGCCAAGAGTCAGCATGGGGTGAACATGGACTTGTGCTAGAACCAGATTATGGAGGATTTTATAGGCCATGTCAAGGATTTGGGATTTTACCCTAAAACAAATGGTAAACTGAAAGTTTTAAACGAGGTAGCAATGGGAAATCTGCTTTTTTAAATGCTAGGAGCCTCACCTTCTTCATCTGTACAATGAGCAAAATTATATATATGCTTCAAAGACCCATGAAAATGGAATGAAATAACCTCTGTAAAACATGGTGACAGGCACACCGTTAACACTTCCAAGGATCCAGCCCCATCTCTTTGGTTCCCTCCTGCTTAGAGTTTACATCTAACTCAAGCACTCTTGCTATGTTCTTTGTGGGGGATGCTGAGATCTGCAGGAAGAAACCCCAATCACCTTTGCAATAAAATAATAGCTAGTTTTTATTGAGCAGCTGCTGCATTCCAGGTACTGTTTTAAGTATGGATTCACTACCACTCTATGGGATCGATGCTATTATTATTGTACCCATTTTACAGATGGAAAAAGCTGGACACAGAGCGGTTGAACTACTTGCTCGGGACCCTATAACTGGTTAATAACAGGGCAGGACTTATTCTGAGACTCTAGCTCTGGGGTCTTCACTCTTAACCACTATGCTTCACTATCTATTTGAAAAAAAAAATGGGATTTTGAAGTATAACAAAGTGATCAGAGGGAGCAGGTATGGCCAGGGCCAAAAGGGTGAGTGGAAGAGATGGACTCAGCTTCTGATGCTGAGCAGACTGCTTGCGAGAACAGTGGGTGCATCATTCCATGTTGTAGACCGTCTGCCCCTGCAAGGCAGAGGCAGAACCTCACAGCCGACTCAGGCATTGCTGGGACCCCAACACCACTCTGGACCAGGGAGTGAAGCTCATTCTTTGTCAACTCCATCACCCCCTGCATGCCTCTTCTGGAGATAATCCTGGCCGGCACAGCCCCACAGCACACAGGTCTCTGTTAGGCAGGACACTCGGAGTCACACGGTGGCATTAGCGGGGCATCTCCCCTGCCGAGAGGACACCAGCAAGCCTGGCATGGATCCATGGGAATGCACCTGAGGCATATGGTGCCAGCTTGTGGAAGGCTGGCCTCGCTGGGCTTTGAGGCAAGCAAGCAGGATGGCCGCCCTGCTCCTGCCACTCTGCAGTCAACCAGAAAGTCAGAAAATGTGCTCGGCGACCAGTGAAGCAGATGGCTGAGAATATCATGTGTATACAATATTTATGAAATGTGAGCTGAGCAGAGCAGCGGCTGAGACTCCTGTCCCAGGCAGAGTAATTCAGCCCTATATGATGAACCATACTGTAATTGGGATAGTTCCAATTTACTAACCATTTGCAAAAGATTACATACCTCTCACATATTATCCTCTCCTAATCTTGCTTTAATGAACACTACTTTATCTGGATGTATAATTTCAGGGTGGGGGAAAAAACAATTTCTAGCCTAGAAGGCAAAGCTGTAGCTAATAAATTAACATCCAAATTAGGGAGCGGAAGCATAGTTGTGAGATCTATAGCTCAAGTACATTAAAGCCTCCCTCCCCTCGCATGTGGTGAAAGACAGGTGTAGAGGGAGGCGGTTCCTGTTACAACCGGCCCCTTGGACATGGGTTTGAGGACTCTCCCTCCAAGATGGCAGCCTCGCCTGGAACCATTCGCTTCACCTGAATTGGGATCCCACAGGAATATGTTTCCCAGCTGACCCTCACGGCTGGAAACAGGCCGTTCTTGTGTTACAGCGGAAGCGAGTCAGACGAGTAGAAGAACTTCCGGGGAGTAATGGTTGTTGGTAAGCATGCCTTCCCTAAAATCCTATGCGAGGAGGGATCCTTAGGAGTGAGTTAATGAACCCATCTCTGCCTCAGTTTCTTTCATCACCTGTAAAATAGGGGTGGGTGGGACAATAATGCTGCCTCATTCAGGCCTTTATTCAACAATTTTTATTCAGACCTACTATGTACCTGGGGCTCTTCTAGGTGCTGGGGAGACAGAAGCTAAAAAAATGAACTTCCTACTCTCATGAAGCTTATATTTTCATGGGGCAGGAAAAACAAATGCTTGGTATGGTAGATGATAGGACAAGGACAGGCTCCCTGCCCCTAGCGGACGCATGACAAGCTTGTTCTCTTTCGAGTCCCTTTCCTGCGCGTGGGGATGGCCCAGCACCGAGGCACCCTCACTTCTCCACTGGCCCCCTTTGTGAGGAGTGGTGTGCATTTGAAGTTTGAGACATCTCAGACTTGTTTGGAGCCCAACTTCCGCTCCAAAATGAGGGTTGCAGAGAGCAGAGACCCAGCACCAATGCTCTCTCCTGCCCAGAGCTCTGTCCCTGGCTGATGGAGGTAAGAAACCCCCTTCTGCCACCCATCTGTTCACTATGGCACCTTGTGAAAGGTGCAAGGGACCCGAAGAGGTGGTCAGAGAACACACCAGTGTGAGAAAACACTAGCAATTCTGGACACATCCTTCCAGCATTCCTTCTCTGGTTCCCAACTGCAATGCAAAGCGGGACCGTAGGGGAGAGGCGCTTCACTGCGCTCGTCCTATTCTTTATGACTCATCGAGTCCCGTGAGGGCGGGCAAGGCTGAGGATAGGGGCATGAGGAACAGCCAAGGCCTGGCTAGGTGTCGGGGCCAGAACCTCTGCCTGCATGCACTGAGAAGAGACGCTCCCACCACAGCTTCGGTGACTGCAGCTCTGTGTCCTAGGTCAGAACCATCCTGGGACAGAGGCTCTGAGGGGCAGTGTGGGTCCCAGATGTGAAGTCTCTAATGTCCCTCCCCCTTCTAATCCCTGACCCTAGAAAAGGGGGACGGCCAAAGCCCTGGGACCCATCTGTTTACAGCTCTCTCTTAGCACCCCTTCCCAAACCCCCCACCCCATCCTCCCTCCCGCTCCCACTTAACTGCCTCTGTGAACTGAGAGCTCGGTTCATAGATCTTGTCAATCAGACTAGTCCACCTGCGTGCGTGCGCACACACTTTCCCGCATCCCGACCCTTTGCTTGCTCTCTAATCTCCACTCTCTCTCTTAAGCAAACACGCACAGACACCTGGTCAGCAAGGAGTAGTCCATCTCACACGCCAAGAAAGGCTCTATGAAATTAACAGCTACTGAAGCCCACGCTGGGAGGAAGGGGACACAGCTGGGGGCAGGGGCTCTAGCTCTTCTCCATCCTCCACTCTCTCAGCCACCTCAGGGAGCCAAGGGCTTCTGGTGCCAGTGTCTTCAGGGCCACCCAGAGGAAATTTGGACTTGGTGAACAAAATTTGCCTCCTTTCTCCCCAGCAGGGAGTTTTTGTATTAATCAGCATGAAGCTTGAGCTGGGCCCCCTTCCAGACCTCAGACCCTGTCTGGTAATTCAACACAGGCCTCTCCCCAGTCTCTTAATAGCTGGCTCTTCTTTCTCCCTCTGTGTGTGTGTGTGTGTGTGTGTGTGTGTGTTTCCATGCGCCTGATAAGCAAGCACATGAAGGGGGAGAGCAGAAAAGAGTTTAGGCTAAATTAACAAGTAAAATAAGAGAAGAAGGAAGGAAGGAAGGGAGGGAAGGAAGGAGTCAGGGATGGGGGGAGGGAGGGTGTTCGGTCCCCCGTACAGTGTACACTAAGCGACTGCATAGGTACTTGACTCTGTGACCCCACTGGGGTCTTCTCAGAGGTGACTGTTGCTGTAAGACGACCAACCACCCCAGTTTGCCTGGGAATAAGGAGGTTCCTGAGACAGTGGACTTTTTCATTGCAAAAACCTGGACCAATTTGACCCTTGTCCACCAAGTTCTGTCTCCCTGAAGCCTGTGCTTTAGAGTAAGTCTTTGTCTAAGCAAGACTGGGTTTTGACAGCCTGGACAGAGCCTGCGGACAGACTCCTGGTTTTTAGGTGATGGGAAGGGATCACATTAAAAAAAAAGACCTCTTCTTTCTTTCTCCTGCTTCTGGGTTTGTACTTTCTCCTCCACTATCTTTTCATAGTAGTGGTTTCTGAAGTAGCGGTAGTGGGGGTGACCTAATGACCACTATCACTTAACACTTACGTAATGCTAATGATCTGGCAGGCACAGTTCCAAACACTTTGGATGTACTAACTCATTTAACCTTCCTAACTACCCCTGGAGGTAGGTATTATTTTGTGGCCAGTTACAGATGAGGGAACTGAGGATTAAAGAAGTCACATGCCCAAGGACACAAAGCCAGGAGTTGGTGCCCTGTGCGGTCTGTTGCTACTTGCACCTGCAGCCGTGTCCCTGCACCCTTGGCTTTGGGATCCCATTCAGCGCTAGTTCTTATGGAAACTAGTGGATTGAAAGAAGGAGGGCAGCTTGGCGTTTTTCTCTGAAAGCCATATATATGATCTAGGAGTGCTTCTCCTGTCTCACAGTGGCAGGGTGAGGGCTTGGGTCTTCAGGGCCGCTGAAGCACTGAAAGCTCCTAGGGCCATTTGTGGGGTTCTGGGGTTGCCCAGCCACCCCTCCCCATCCTTCCAGGGCTGATAGCCCCTCTCCCTCTCCCAGGACTTAATGACCTGCTCCCCCATACTGTCAGGCATCCTGTGGCCTTGCCAACCCCGAAAAAGAAGCAAAAGGAATATTTGATCACAGGTGGCTGCTGTCGGCCTGCAGTCTCTGAAGTCCTGGGCCGGGTACTTCCTGCCCACTGGGGGTCCTGCAAGGCCCCTCCTTCATGTGTACAGGCCAACCCAGGACACTACAGCCAGCTCTGCAAAGTGAGTACGCAGGATGTGCCTCCCAGATGTCACCCCTTCCTTCAACAGAGCACTGAGGCGCTGGTCCCCACCCAGGGCTGTGTGGAAATGCCCTCAGAGCCCTTGCTGCCCACTTTCCCTGCTGGCCTATGTAGCAAGAGAGGCATGTACCTTGGAAGAGGTATGACTTTTGAAACCAGCCAGATTTGGGTTCAGATTCAACTCCCACGTGCAGCTGGTGGTGACCTTGGCAAAGCCACCAAACTTCTGTGTGCTTGTTTTAGGGATAAAACACCCACCTGCTAGGACTGAATCAAGGATTAAATGAAGCGGTATATCCAGAGTGCCTGGGTAGGTGTCCGGCCTGTAGAAGGAACTTGATAAATAGTAGGTATAACTAAGATGGGTCAGAAAACTCAGACAGCAGTGGGGGCCATCTACCCCCACCTCAGAGGAGGCACATACTGTCTATTCTAGACTAATGTATTGCTGCGATTCTTTCAAGTTCTAGAAAAAAAGGAAATTTTGAAACTTCCTGTTGTATCCAATTTCATGTTTTAACAACTCCCCTCTGTGATGATTCTTTTTTTTTTTTTTAAGGTACAACCTGATTCCCTAAAGCTGTGATTCAAGTTAATTTTTCATCTCCTTTTTAGAAAAGACTGAGAATCAGCTAGTCGTCTTCTGATATTTCTTCAGGAGCATAATGAGTTTCCCCTTCCAGGCTGTGAAGCATCAAACAGTAGTGCTCGCTTGGTTCTACTCCCGCTTCTGCGGTGCAGCAATGCATCCAGCTGGACACTTACTTGCCTTACCCAGACTCACAGGTGAGTCTGCGGCAGGCACAGGGACTCAGCGCCCAGACCCTCTGATTCCCTGAATCTGGTTCCCATAATCCCAAATGCTTTGCCATCTCTGAATTCTCTGCAGTCTAGAACTGTCTTCTTTTATTTCCTTGGATTTAATGAAGGGTGGGGATGAAATGGAGGAAAAAAAAAGACGTCCCAAGAAGCCTAAACATGTCCCGGTTCAGGAAAGAGACATGCCACCGCCGCAGTTGTGGGGGTGGGGCGGGGTGCCGAAGCGCTTGGACTAGCAAGGGTGCCAAGGGACAGGGGCACAACGGGCCACGCATCCCCAGGCCCCTCTCCTGAGCGTATATAGGCTTTGGCTGAGCTTCTCAGCCACTTGCTGTCCCATAATCAGCACCATTATCTCTGCATAATTTTCCCTTCTCTCGGCAATGTGGCCTGTGAAAGGAGCCCGAAGAAGGACCGGTGTTTCTGAGACTACGAGAATGGGGGACGTGGCCCTGATTGCAAATGAAAAATTAAGCCCGCGTGTCTCGCATTCATGCGGCGTGATTGTGCGACTGCCGCTGCGCGTCCTCTCCCACCCGGCCGCCCGAAGGGTAGCAATGATCTGTCTACCTTTTCTTTGGCTCGCCTCTCTTTTAGCAAATCTATAATGCATTTAATCTCCGAAAGCCACTGCGCTTGGCTTTAAATGCCTAATTTGCTGTCGAGAGCTCCCGCAATTCTCTCTCCACCTTCGTTGAACTTGAGGCTTTTGTTTGTCCAATCAGCTGGGCTCCCCTTGGGGAGGAGAGCCAGAAATTGTGCCTTTGATCCCCATCTGGAGACAGGAGAGAAAACAACCTGAGAGGGGAGGCTGGGGGCTACCTCCCTCCTGCACACCCAGCCTGCAGGATGCCCCAGGGGTGGGGAACACCCCCTCACCCACCCACCCCAGTCTGCCCCCTTTTCATCCCACCTGATATCTTGCCTGCACTGCAGGGACAGCAAGGAACCAGCTCCTTCCTTAAGGAACTCGCAGGCAGTTGGCGGGAGACAAACCCATAAACGAATAATTACCACGCAATGGAATAAATGTCTTAATAGAGGTGTGTACAAGATGCTGGGAGAGAACAGAGGAGGAAGTGACTCATGTTCTCTTGGAAAGCCGAAGAGAGCTCTACAGTTCCCTCAGGGTAAGAAGTCCGTTTGCCTGGCATCTAGACAAGGCACTCCCAGGATGGCATGTGCCAAGAGGGTGACCCGTTTGGGAGATGGCCAGGAGTTGAGTGATAATGAAGCTATGCTGGGGAAAACACTGGGGTGGTGGGAACTGAGGAAGAAAGGAGGGCCCCAAATTCTGGGGTTAAGATCTCGTTCTGTGACAGTGGAGAAACAATGGAGGTGTCATACAAGAAAGAGTATACCTACGTAGAGAGAATCCTAACATAGAGATAAATATATAGAGATACACACATATATGTATACACACATACGCATGTCTGTACACATATATTTTAAAGTACATATTTATTTTTATAGGTATACTCCTTTTTATATAATTTAATTTATATATTGTATTTGTTTGCTAAGGCTGCCGTGACAAAGCGTCACAGACCAGGTAGCTTGAACAACAGAAATTTATTTATGCACAGTTGTGGAAGCTTCAAGTCCAGGATCAAGGTGACTGCAGAGTTGATTATTTCTGAAACCTGTCTCCTTGGTTTGCAGGTAGCTGCCTTCTCCTGGGTCTTCATAGGGTTTTCTCTCTGTGTGTCTGTGTCCTAGTCTCTCTTCTCCTAAGGACATCAGTCATTTTGGACCAGGATCCACCCATACGACCTCATTTTACTGTAATAACCAGTTTAAAGGCCCTGTCTCCAAATTCAGTCTCATTCTGTGGGAGTTAGGACTTAAATTTATAAATTGGGGGAGGATACAATTCAACCCATAACATATATGAATTTACATTTATAAATTTATTTATTTACAATTACCTTCCAGTAGTGTTTCCTAGTCCTTGGCCCTCCCCAGGGCAGCAATGATGATGTCTCACCGTCTGAGGGAGGAGACGGGCTACTTCTCAAAACCAATTCTTGCGCTTTCATACTCTTCAGCCCGTTGTTCCAGTAGCACCAGAATCGGCCTCTATCATCAGGAAAAGCCCAGACACCCCCTCAGTTCAGAGGAGCAGTGATCCCCAGAAATGCCAGGTGGATTTTGATCTTCACTAGAATGGAGACTTCCACCAGGATGGGGGCTGAAGCCAGAAAATTGGGCTTCTTGGCTTTTTTAATTCTGCATTTTCTTTATCATTGAGGACTCTTTTTAGATGCAAGTGACAGACCACAAGACTCATATGGGCTTCAGATGAAGAGAGGATTTTATTGGCACATGGAACCTAAAATTCCAGAGGGTAGATGTAGGTTTTTAGGAATGTCTGGATTCGAGGGTAAGTGACATTTCCATCCACGAACCCTGCTCTCTATGTCAGCTTCTTTCTCAGGCAGGGCTTAGGTGGTGTCAAGGTAACTGGCCTCAGCTCTAAGCCCACATACTGCCAGGGCCGAGTCCAATGTCACAGAGAGAGAAAAGAGTTCTCAACAGGCTCATTAAAAAACATTTTTTTTTAAACATCTTTTGTTTCAGTGGATCTGTCTAGGTCATAGGAACATCTCCCAAACTGTCACTGTAGCCAGGAAAATGATTGACCTTTCCAGGGTGACATGACATCCCCAGCCCACACTCCATGGAGCCAACTACATCTAAAGCAGCGGTAGAAGCGATTCCCCAGAGAGAAACTGGAGTTCTTTTCTCCTAAAGAAGGCTGAATGGCTGCTGGTTTGTAGAAGCGAAAGACATCCACCATGGACTCTGGGAGAAGAGGCTTGTGGAACAAAAGCATAGCAAGATATTATGTATAAGGCCATCGTGTTTATACATTTCAATGATACTCCTGGTTGAATAGTAGCAGTGAATTTAATTATTTTACTGCCTCTCGCCTAAACTGATTTTATTTCTGTGAAGTGGGTTATTGTTTCTAAGAGAAAGAAATACATACTTTTTTAATTTGTTAAAAATATATATATAAAGCATGATGGTTAAGTAAGACCTAGAGCTCTGGAGTCCCCACTCTCCACTTGACAGCCATTTGATGTAGAGCAAGTTACATAACCTCTCTGAACTCCTTTACTATCTACTCTCTAAGGTTAATAAAAGCTTCTTCTCATTGAGCATTAAATGAGATGATGTGTACAAAGCACTTAGCATGCAAGGCTGGCTCAGTAAACATTAGCTGTTATTTTGAAGAGAGAGGCTATCAAGAAATCGGACTCACTGTGTTGGAACTGAAAGGATGTTTAGCATAACCACAACATATTTCATTCGAGAAAGCTGAAGCAGAGAGATTAAGCAGGCACTGCAAGGTCACACTGCCCACTAGACACAGGTGGGCTCGAGTCTAGGACTCTAAATTCCCAGTGGAACCAGCTGTTCCACACTGTAGCCAGTCTCCTATATCAGTCCAGGACAATGACCCCATGCCCAGGACAATGGAGTTCAGCAGCCTGGAGTCTCTGCGAGCCTCTGCCTGGGAGGATTGCTGAGTCTGCCTTTGCAGAGAATCTTTTTCGGTGAAGAGAGAGCCCTCAGGCCTGAGATCCAAAGGCCTGGCTTGTGAGTGAGTGTGTGAGTGTGTGTGTGTGTGTGTGCGCACGCACAAGCCCATGCACGCTTACACGTGTGTGCACTGGGCCTTAACTCCCCAAGGAAGCAGCCATGATCAGAAGCAAGGCTCACCCTGAACCAATCTCCTCCCCACTACCCGAGAGGCACCACTTTGCCAGAGGCAGCTGTATGCCTCCCATGGTTTCAGGCCCCAAATAGCTGAGCTGAGAACCTTGTTAAGTGTTACAGATTCTGACAAGAGGCTACTCTCCTCTGAACAAGGCAAGAGCTGAATGCTCCTATGATTCTTGTTATCTTGAGAGAGAACAGAGGATCTTACTCTTGTTACTTAGGGGTAAATGCCACCCCCCAACCCTGATAAACCAGGGCCCCCCTCAGCCTGCACTTTTGCCCTGAGTCCTGCTCACTGAATGCCTGCACGAATGTTTGGAGAAAACGCAGCATTCAGAGTCAGGTCTCATCCTGCCTCATCCTGACCTGTCATGTGTCCTGAGCAAGTTACTTATCCTTTCTGAACCTGTTTTCTCACCTGCGAAATGGAGATAGGCAAGTTGCCCTACAGATGCTACTGTCTTAGTCTATCTGAGCTGTTATAACGAAATACCATAGACTGGATGGCTTCTAAACAACAGAAGTTTATTTCTCACAGTTCTGGAGGCTGGAAGTCCAAGACCAAGGTGCTGGCAGATTTGGTGTGGTGAGGGCTCACTTTCTGGTTCATAGAAATATAAAAAGACTAATAGATTAGTCTTTTTACTGAGTTCTCCCACGGCGGAAGGGCTCCACCTTCATGATCTACATACTTCTGCCAGCTTAAACGGGGGTTTAAAGGGGTGAGGGGCTTCAGGACTGCACTGGGCCCAAAGTTTGCTACCAGGAAGGGGACTGGGCATGTTCCAGAAAGAGACGGTCATGGACAGGTGACTAAGCTGGGGCTAACGAAGCATGTCAGCGAGGCCAGGGTGCCCCAAAGGGATGGGAGACAAGCATGTGTCAGTGTCCTGCTGCATCCCCTGTGTTCGATCCCCGTCCCCTACCACACACGCACACCTTCCCCCAGCAATACCAGCGTTAGCCAGATGTCACGTTGGAAAGCATCTAGAAGGCTAATCAAGATGTCATGGTATCTCCCCTTTAACCAAGTGTTACCTCAGAGAAGGAGGCACTAAGGCAGCAGACGCAGCAGCACTGGGGGAGTTCTTAAGGAGAGAAGGCCTTCGAATCCTGTCATATGGGCCACTGGTTCTCATACCTGCCTGCACTTCACAATCATTTGGGAACTTTTGCAAAAAAGAACACATAGGTCCACGGGTCCTACCAGGCTCCTCTGAACCAAGATATCTGAAGGTAGTCCCTAGGAATCTAGATTTTTATAAAGCTCCCCCAAATGACTTTGGTGCATAGCAAGGTTGGAAATCCCTAACGGGGTGATTGCTAACTTGTAAAGCCGGCCATCATGACAGCCCCTATTTCTCCTGAGTGTCCCAGCCCTTAGCTACAAACCTTCCCTCCCACCACCCTGTGTCAATTGCTTCTGAAAACAGTAATGAGCCTTCTTCTAAGATTTATGTGGCTCCTGGCAGACTGGGCTGCCAAGTCCCTGGAAAGACTGGCCTGGGTGGTGGCAGCTCCCCACCTGCCACTGGACAGCTGGAGCAGGCAGTGTTCCTGGAGCAGGCATGTCTGCTGGGGCCGGGACTCCTGCCTGCAGATGCCCATGCTTACCCAGGATGCGCCTGGTTCTCAGGAATTTGGACAGCTGTCCCTGGACAGCCACCAAGACTCTGCCTTCCAGACGGAGATGGAGTACCGAGCATGTGGCAGTGGTGCGAATGCCACAGGTAAGTAACTTGGTCTTCCTGGTGTTTTTTGCCAAACTGGCATCTGTCACCTTACAATATTGTCATCTTCCATTTAGGTTTCCGCCTTGTGATTCTTGTGTTTTAAGTTAAAAAAAAAAAAAATAATAATAAGGCGATGGAAGCAATCTGTGGCAAGACTCCAAGCTTCTCTTAATTGCAAATTCCCTTAAGTACCTCTTCCCTGGAGCTACAGGCCTGTCTGCTAGTCATAGTCAGGACGGCTTCAGCCTGGCAGGATTTTAATAGGCATGCGGTAATTTTCAGCCTCTTCGAACTTTCCCTTTTGTTCATCCGCAAATCCTGGCATGTCTTCATCCCATGCAAGGGATCTCGAATTATCAAAATGAACCCAGCCTTTTGTCCATCTGCACATTAAAGGGAAAGACAGAGAAAGGTGGAAGAAAAAAGGCGAGAGAGTGAGAGAGGGAGGAGGAGGGGGTGGGGGGAAGTGGGACTGAGATTGAATGCTGTAGTATTAGCATCCACAGTAGGGCTGATACTGCAGCAATAGGGCTGTAAGTCGGTCCTTGAGTCAGGGAGCCAGCCACTCCCCCTTGCTCTGGCCTCGTAGACCTCCTCGTGAAGAGTACCCATTAAGGGGTTTAACCTGGCATAGGGGGTGTGGGGCTTCAGGACTGCGCCGTGCCTTAAGGCATTTGTTCTGTTTGGCTGGAAAATAATGGAGGTAGTTTTGCTTTTTCTCCTAGGAGAGATGGGAAGAAGAGTGGGAGGAAAAAAATGGATGTGGGAATCAGTAGGCAACATCCTAGTGTGGCAGGTCAGTAATGTTTGTGTGACTGTTTCTGCCTTTGTGAAATGGGCCTCACCATGCCTGCAGTAAGAGTGCTTGGAAGCAATGCAAGTGTATCATCAAAGACCTCAGACGGCCATTAGAACCAGGAGACTTCACCCTAAAAGAGTCCAGCTTGGAGCGGATCAGTCCCCCAGGTGAGCAGAGCTGGCCCTAGGTGTCACCTGTTTCTGCTTCCTCCAGCCAGGAGAGGTGGTATCACAGCAGGAGAGGCAGCCCTCAGAAATGAAAGCCCATGGAGAATTAATATGAGAAATTGCTGGACTGATGCAAAATACACTTGCTAAATTGCCCTGGTGCTCAGGGAAACCGTGCACAGTGGTACGGAGGGAGTGATGTCCAGGAGATGGGAATTATTCTGGACACTTGGTTCTTCCCTGACTCCATAGTCCCTCTCCGCTATAATTGCCAGGCCAGTGATTTGGCTTGTAGGAGCCCTGCGGGGCCATCGGGGACGAAAGATCAGGCTCTTGGCTCTCTGGAATCACCAGGCAGCTGTGAACCTGCTGAACCTGCTGAGAGGCGTGGCCCAGTGCTGCAGGTGGAGCCCAAGAGAGTCAGGGAGACCCGGGTGCCCAGTGCTGCACCCAGAGCTGCCACCAGCTGCTAGGTAGCCTTCGGCAGGTCCCACAACCCCATTAGGCTCTGGATGTCCTGACCCAAAATGGGAATAACAACACCCACTCCTTATGGAATGCAATGCAAAATGGACAGGAGAGGGCTGATTTGCAGAGACAATGAGGTTATTTTCATTACAGACCACACTGACTTTTTGTGTCTGTCTCCCTCATGAGACAGGAAGTGGGCTTCCTGAGGGCAAAGGCCACCCTGTTCATCTTTGAATGCTCTGCGGCCAGCACAGACTGTGGCACCAAGCAGGTACCCAACCAATATTTGTTGACGTAGACTAAACTGTTTATCGGGATGAGGGCGATTGTCACTGCCCTTGGGCCTACGCCCTGCCTGCCCACCTTAGGTTCACTCTAAATCTCAAAGGTCGAAACGCACTTGCAGTTACCCTCTTTGCCCCTTGTACTGGGCACCCCTTTTCCTTATACTACATCCGTGGAGAGAGCGGCACCCTTGAGGAAGATGGGGCTGGAGGCTTGGGCGGTGTCTGGGCAGCCACGGCGGTCATTGTAGGTTGTGTTCTATGCGGGCAGCACCCCCTGGCGTTGTGCAGTGAGTTTCTGGTGGAGCAGAGGAGGCAGGCAGACTATGGTGAGAGGCTGTCTCACAAAAACCTTTGAGCTTCTAGTCCTGCCACCCGGTGACTACATAGACCAGAGAATTAGGGCCCTGGAGGCTGGCATTGTTGTTGCTTGAAGAAGAGGATGAAGAGAGCTGATCCCCCATTTTGCAGCCGCATACATTTAAGGCTCAGTTTCTAAGGCTCAACCCAAGTGGGAAGCTCCACCTAAAACTCGGTGACACTTAATCTATCTCCCCAGTCCCCTAAGGCTGTCTACAAATCATCCCTGTTAGAAAAGAGAATGGAATTGGGAGCCAGACACAACTGGGACCACTGCTTTGAAACTGCACACTCGCAACCTCGCTGAGTCCCAGTTGCCTAATCTGTAAAAATGGGGTCACTAGTCCCCACAGCCAGGGTTGTGAGGAATCAATGAACTAGATAAAGAATCTGCACAGTGCCCCAGGCCATCGTGAGAGCTTAGTCCACACACTTCCCTTTTCCTCTCTGCCGCACACCTCGCGGTCACAACTTCCCACAGCTCAGGCTCCTTTCTGTGAAGTATGGATAACAGTGCCCCTCTCACAGGGCTGCCAGGAGGGGTAAGTGAGACATGGGTGTTAAGTGCCCAGCACATCGCCAGACCCGTTGTAGGCAAGAGGCAGACTGAGGTACCCTCTCTGCTCGTATTCCATCCCTCCACTTGCACCTTTCCAACTGAAGCATCCTTTGACCCTAGAGAAGAAATTCGGGTTATGTGGGTTTCTGGATATGTGATCAGGCCGCACAAGTTTCTGACCAGAAACCATGTCTGCCCCAGGCTCAAGGAACACTGGCTCCCTCTGCTGACTTTTGGCTCCTAACCTCACTCCTGGGTCTGTGGTGGCAATGCCTGACCTTGCTCTTACCCAGTACCTCCCTCCTTTGGGGCCTTCTAGCCCCATCCCTGCCAATAATCCTGGCTCTTGGCTGCCCCACACCAAGGGCAGATGGCGTTGAGTAATGGGGCTTCTCCCTCGGTTGGATGGGCCAGCATCAACAGAGCTGACTTCAGCATCACCATCATGCTGGCATGCGGCTTTTGGACCTTAGCACATTCTCTTCTTCACTGTCTGGGTGGGGAAGGGGAGGAAAGCAGAGATGACTGCTTGGACTTTTTCCTGAAGCCGAGGTATTTGTGGGCAGATTATATTCTGAGACTCCAACTTCTCTGCCATTGAACTTCCCCGAAGACATCTCTCTTTGTTTGCCTGTATTTCACTCTGTCGGTGTCTAAGAGGCTTCTTCCATTTGCTTTTATATATTCATTTGAAATGACTCCTCTAATATTTAATCTTTATCAGAACCTGGAAGCCTGGTATTTATTTTGCGGATCAGCTGCTCATCTATTTTCCCTGAGGCCTCTGGCAGGAGGCTGGAGAGCCTGATGCCCCCGGGGGCTGCTGCCATCAACATTAGTCCTGGTGACAGGAGGACAAATCAAAGCCTGCAGGCTACCAGTGCGAAGATAAATCTGGCAAAAAGCTAATGAGTAAACTGTGGCTGCAACAAAAGAGGGCCTTCAACAGTCTCCAAGCCTCTGGTCGCAGGGAGTGAGTCCTCTTCTGGGGACTGCAGTGAGAAGGGGCATGGCTGGGCAAGAGTTGGGTTTTTCTGGAATGAGGTGGCTGGGTGCCAGAGTTAAACTTCTGGGCAGTGGCAAAGAGCAGTGAAGAAGGAGATCCCCACTTCTCAGTGCGTATAGCTTTTATGTCCCATGGGTGAGAAGCCCAGGAGTATACTTACACTGCAGCATGAAGGATTTGGGGAAGACATGTGAAAAAATGTTTAAGAGCACCGGTAAGCCTTGACCAGAAACCTGCGGGAAGTTGTGGAATAACTTTCCCTTATAGGTTCACGGATGGCTTAGAATGCACACTCGTACGTCTAGGCAGGGGAATAGTCATCTATTTCATTTCCAAATACATACCGAACACCTATTTTACATGGGGCACTGAACCAGCCTCTTAGAATATAAAGGTAGCGTCTGATTGCAGGAAATTTACAAGGGGATACCAGAGGACCAGGATGGCAAATAGGCGTCTATGTCCTAGTCAATTCCATTTTGATTGGAATTGTATGATTTGTGTGATTTGGAAGTGGCTGCTTGGAGGCTCATATTAAGAAAAATTGGAAAGCTTCGTCTAAGTTTAGGGAAAAAAAGAGTGTAGAAATTGTTTAGCGATGCCCGTGCTGATACAGCATGGCTAATGACATCTGCCCGGGAAATGGAGCGTGTTAAATTCAGCGAAGATGTTCCCAGCAGCTACCATGTGCCCGGTCCCGTGCTAGGAGCTTGGGGCGGGGCTGAGTGTAACTCTTTAAGCACAATCCAGTCTAGCTGGGGAAACGATGATGAAACACTGTGATTATCATTTGTCTAAAATTCTCAAAGAGGGGAGTTTGAATGCACAGAAAGTCGAGAAAAGGGTTCTGGAGATCCAGGAAAGCTTTCTGGGGCTGCGAGGGAGAAGAGAAGCCCAGCTCGGGACAGCTAAGCCCACCTGGAACATCAGCATGCCACCATCGAAAACTGTTCGTGAAGAGCAGGTGGGACCAAGGAGGACAGTAAAGCCCAAGTGAGCCAGTTTGTTCCTTTTTCCTTTTAACTTTCTCCGCCCCCTTCTCTAAGAAGCCTCTTATGCAGAGGGGGGCCACTCAGCGGTGGCGGTTCCCAGCCTGCCTGGGCTGGTGCATTTCAAAGCGCTGCCTGGGTTGAGAAGCTGTTCCTGGGGAAGCAGTGTTGACCCTGCTCTTGCAGGCATGTGATGAATATTTCATGGCCCAGATGTAATCCTGTCCACAATTTTCTCTCCTTCCCCTTGCCAGCACCCCTCTCCTCACGGTCTTCCACCTCCACTCCAGCCTCAGTCCACAGCGGTTTCCAAGTCAGGGAAATCAGTCAAAACATTTATCAGGAATCGGTATGAACCAGCCAAGCGCTATGAAGAGCTAATCTGTGCAGAGCTAATAAGAATGAACAAAGTCACCACAGACTTCGCCATGGGCATCGCTGATAAGGATTTGTCAGAAGAATTGCAGGTAAAATCTGAACAGCTCTGAGAAGTGGAATGCAAATGCCTCGCTTCCCATCGCTCTACTGGTGCCCACTGGGAGCAGACTGGAGCCTTCAGAGCAAAGTCAGAAGTTCACCCAGGAGTCGGGCAGGCAGGGAGGACAGCTGAGACATGGGGTCGTGCAGAAATGTGGAACGAACTCAGCTGAGCCAGTCCAAGCATGTGTGTATAGATGGGGAGCAGCGTGGGTAGGGAATAAAGGTTGGGGAAGGAGGAGGAAGCAGTCTAGGAAGAGCTTCCTTTCTCCATTCCTTAGCAGAGGGGACTTGGTATGTAGGCTAAGGATGCAGGACGTGCTGAAATGAGATATAGGAAATAAGATCCCAAACCCCTAGAAGCTGCTGAAGACAGGAAGAGGGTTTTGGAATCTCGCACCTGGAAACCCCATGCCATAGAGTGGAGCGGGCTGTGGAGTCAGACGGACATGCGTATGAATCCCAGTTCTAGTGCTTTCTAGCTGTTGAGCCGTTGAGGAAGTTGCTTAACTTCCCCGAGCCTTAGTTTCCTCATCTGTACAACTAGTATCACCTACTTCATAGGGACCGCTTGTGAGGATTAAATAGGGTGCTGTCCATCTGGGCACAGCACCGTGCCTGGCACAGAATAAAGCCCCAGAAGCATTAGCTGTTATTCTGCTATTAGTTTTACAGGCAGTTTTGCCTAAAGACAACATGTAGCCTAATGGTGTAATTCAGGTGTCAGCAAACATTTTCTGTAAAGGAACAGAGAGTAAATATTTTAGATTGTCAGGCTGACGATCTTAGTCGCAATTACCGAACTCTCCTATATAGCACCGAAGCAGCCGTAGATGGAAAGAGCGTGGCTGTGACCCAATAAAGCTTTATTGATAAGAACAAGAAGCCCACTAGATTTGGTCCATGGGCCGTAGTTTCCCAACCCTGGTGTAATTGGTCTACCAACGGTTTCAGCGAGCATATTTTATAGGGACTTCAAAGGGATGCCAAAGGTCAGGCTGCTTTTGAACCCACAGGCTTCTTGTAGAGGCTGGAGGTAGTTGGAGGGGCGGGGGAGACCCCACAGTTAGCAGAGACTGTGCTATAAGGCATGGGAGGGGGCACGTTCGAATAGATCTCTCCGAAGATTTCCCTATAAATGAGACATTACTGCCCCGACTGCATTATAGGTTTCCCCTCTATGCATCTTCACTGCAAAGTTTATTGTGCGTCTGATACATTTTTACTGCATCTCCTAAAAGTAGACACATTTTCATCTTTTTCTTGAAATACATATCGTTAAATCTCTCTACCAATTCCTTCTGGCTTATTGGACTTGGAAGCAAGCTGTGAAGAATGATTTGTTTTTAGGCCACAAAGCCACCCCAAGACAGGCCTCTGTCACACCCCTACAGCCTCAGGGGAGAGTGGAGGTAGGGAGGGTGGGAGGCTTTGGTGTGGGGTGTAAATGAGGTTTTTGAATAACATTGGTTTCCTATTCCCTCACATGTTTTAAAATCTGATAGTTTTCTCAAGTGCTGAACTTGCCACTCTCCCAAGGCAATAATATCATCTTGCATTTGTGTGGAGCTTTACAGCTTAGAAAATGCTTTCAGTATATATATTACCTCTCAGTCTTCACCGCTGCTTTGTGAAGAAGTTGGCAGATCTGGGAGAAAACCATTCCCGGACCACAGACGGGATAACAGAGACTCAGGGAGGCTGCCCTCGGAGGCTTGGACACTAGTTCAAGACCAGAAGAGGTAGTGAGGGGTGGTGCAGTAAGCGAAGAGTACCCCCAGAGATATCCAGTCCTAATCTCAAAAGCCGGTGGTTGTTTCCTTATTCGGAAAAAGGGTCTTTGCATATAGGACTAAGTTAAGGATTTTGAGATGGGGAGGTTACCTTGAATTTTCCCCGGTGGGCCCTAAATGCACTCACGTGTTCTTGTAAGAGAGAGTCTGAGGGAGATTTCACGCACACACACACGTACACACACACAGGAGAAGGCAATATAAAGACAGAGCGAGGGAGAGTTGAAAATGCTGGCCTTGAAGACGGGAGTGATATGGTCACAAGCCAAGGAGCCCCGGCATCCACCAGAGGCCGGACGAGGCAAGGCACAGATTCTCCCCTAGAACGTCTGGAGGGAGCGCAGCCCTGCCAACACCTTGATTTCAGCCTAGTGAAACTGATTTCAAACTTCAGAACTCCAGAACAACGAGAGAATATATTTCTGTTGTTTTAGGCCACCTAGTTGGTAGTACTTTGTTATAGAAACAGCAGCCACAGAAAACAAATACGGTGGTGGAGCAGGAGCTGGGAAGCCAGCCATGTCTGTAGAGAGTCAGGCTCAAGTCTCCCCACTCCAGACCAGCCATGCCTTCCATTAGCCTGGGGAAGAACCCCTCACTCAGAAAAAAAGGGCCAGGTTGGTGCGGTTGATGCTGAGCTCAGCCAAATAGTGGAAATTAACTGTGACTTCACTATGATATTTGGAACTGTGGGCTTGGCAGAGAGTTGGAAGCTATGGTCCATGCCCTTAAGATGCTCACAGGCTGGCTCGGGAAGCGGTATGCATAGGCATGAAACAATTAGCAAATGGAACAGAACAGTGCTTGATGAAGTGCTGGCCTGTGCAATATGCACCTTAATTCCTGAGTTTGTTGAGCTTCTAGCACAGGCTGGAAAATGCCCTGAAAATTCTCTGCACATGGTCCAGGAAGAGGATCTAACAGGGCACAAACTGTGTGTTCCCCAAGGGACTCTGAGACCCTTTGTTTTAAGCATACTGTTGGCGTGAAAGCACTCTATAATGCAGGCACTTCCCTCCCGTCGTCGTGAGAATGAAAGTGGCCATGTCCAGGCAGGACCAATGACTAAGTGCCAGAAGTCCAGGATCCCTGGCCTGGGCTTTATCCAATAGAGGCGATGGGGAGAGTGACGTCGGATATGATCTTGAGGAGGAGCAGGAGAAATAAAGAGAAGAGCGAAAATAAATTAAAACAGAACTGATTTCTTGTATCTAATAGAGTTTTTCTTTTTCCGTGTCTTTTTTCTTCTGAAACAGCATTTGGCATATGTAATAAGACAGTGTCTTGAAGCCGCTCTGAGGAGTTGGAACCTAACCGAAGGAATGAGGTGGAGGCTCAGCTTCGTTTGAATTTTCCCCAGAGCCAGCAGCCTTCCCAGTGTCCTAAGGAGGAGCTCAGTCTCACCCAGCTGAGGGCCACCCTGATGTCCACCCTGATGACAGCCCAGCTGGGAGAGCCCAACCTTACGGCCCACATCCAGGAAAGTGGTCATAGATGTAGCCGAACCTAAAATGTAAATATCCTAATTGGCATCTTATTAGCACAAGCAGAAGAGCCCATTGTTATGAAAGGGAAATCTCTCAGTCCCCCACCAATTAATCTTTGGCTACTGCAAGCTCGTGCTTACCATATCAATGGGGGCCGGGGGCCTGGAGAGAGCTGGAGCAGAGGGGACTGTGACAGTGGCAGATACCATAGGGCTGCAGAATGTCTGAGCTGGAGAACCCCATCGTCCTGTGCTCCATGCTCTGGCCACCCTCTCAGGAAGTGTCCCCGTAGTGAAGGCAGGAGAAGGCTCAGGGAGGAGAAAGAGAGCCTGCCCGTGGGCCATCCTGCAGGCCCACCAAGGGAGACCGCTGTGGAGGAGAGGACCAGGCACGGAGGACGGCAGTGGACGTTGTTGCTGTTTTCTCCTTTTGGGGGTGAGGGGCTCTGCAGCATCTGAGCTGCCCTGCTGGCAGTTTGGGGATTCCCCACCGTTTGAGTCTTAGTATGGGCGGAGCATGGTCTCCTCTAAAGGGATGGAAAATTCCAGCTACTTGCTTTGAAGCAGGGCTGGCACAGGCTGGGGTGAGGCCAATCTGGCCCTCCTACCCTTGGCTGACCCCCTCCAGGAGGCAGGTCAAGCACGAAGAACAAGAGAGACTCTTTTCTGGTGTCTGTGGCAGGGGCCGCAGATCCCAGCAACAGGTGCTGGCGGAGCTGGTGGTGCCATCCGAGGAGGGCAGGAGTGCCCTGAGGTTCAAGTTCTGTGACCCGATTTTACTGATACTCCTGGCCACAAAGTGTAGATTCCCTTCGCCCATTTTCCAAGGCTGGTTTTCCGATGACCTTCCTGATAATTGGGAACTACAGGACAGCTTTTAAATAAATTCATTTTCTGCTTAAATCTGCTAGAGTGAGGTCTATTACTTGGAACTAACACACTTGACTCTAACAATACATTTCACAGACAGAAGAGGAGCCAAGGAAGGAAATTCAGATTTCTGGAGAGACTGGCATGGGCTAGGCTCAGGAATTCTTCCATCTGATCCTCACAAAACCCATGAAATACCTAATGAATTATTTCCTTCACTTTACAGTAGAGAAAGCTGTGGGCTCAGAGAATTGGCTCGTTGGTGAGAGGTAGAGCTGGGTTTGAAGCCAGGTTGCTGTGCTTCACATCCAGTTTTTGAGCCATGCTACACTGCTCACAGTGCCCTGGCTAAAGAGAGAAGGTTTCATCCTTTTGGAACACCTCTTTCTCTGTCTGGATCATCCCCATGCATCTTACAAGCTTTGACATTCACCTTTTCCTTGGGGAGTTCTCCAAGATGCCACACCCCAGGCCAGATGTTATGCCCCTTCTCTCTGCTCCCACAGTATGCTCCGCAGAAGTCTTTTCCTAGCACTGATCCTGCTCTTTTGTAATGCTGGATACTCATCATCTTTTCCAGAGACGGTAAGAAGCCAAGAATGAGGCCTTTGTCTCATCGGGCTTTCCAGCTTTAGTATCTAACACAATGCCTCATACTTCTTTTGGAGCTCAATACGTGTTTATCGAGTTAAATTAATAATGATCCAGGTCTGGGCAGTACAGATAAAACTGAATATCTAAATTACCCACTACAAAAGGCGCCATCTGATCCAATAGTGGGAATCCTCTTCTTATTTAAATGATAGAATCCAGGGGCAGAAATTGTCAGGCTCTGTCCTGATTGGGCTAAAAAGGTTCAAGGACAAATTCAAGACTCGGGGTCTTACATATGCCTCCTTTGGCCTTGGGGATGCTCATCAGCGTTGAGGGGCCAAGGCAGTGATGGTGGCTGCACCTGCTCCTGCCTCCACCCTGCCCAGTCGTCGGCCTCCTACTGGGTTCAGAGGCTTGCCTGTACTTGATGGAAAATGACAGTAGTGTCCTCCGCAACTCCAGTTTCCCACTGATACCTTCTTAGAATGGCCCAGATCTATAAATTTTTCCGGAATACTGGTTTTAAGAAAAGACGCTAGGAGAAAGGTAAGCAGCCTGAGGGATTATGAAGAGTGTTGGGGTGCTTCCCACTCTCTCAGTCTGGCTCCCAACTCCCATGTTAACAAATGGCTGATGGCAAGAGACTTCTTCTCTGTAGATGGTGCTGCCACAGCCACTTGCCTCCTGGAGGCCACATTTATATTCAGAACAACTCTGATCAGGTGAGCACTCCATAAACATGACCCAAAAGACCATTCCGGACCACCTGTGCTTCATCGAGAGGTGGTCTTGGGAGGCAGCTCTTGTCTGAAAGAACTTCCCACTATTTCATTATAAAACTCCACTTTCTGCGGCCCAAGGTCCCCACCTGCCTGGAGCTCAGCTGACTGAGGGGGGAGAAGACTGTCCTTGGATTGTTCTCATCACTAAATAATTTCTAGCCAGCTACACGGGAGCCTCAGAACCATGCGAAGTGTTGTCTGGAGAAATCTTGCCCAGATATAACATTGAGACAACATTTAAAACCTCATTTAAGTGAACACAAAGAGAGGGCTCCTGGGTAAAAGAGACTTAATTAATCTCGTTTCTGTGTAGATACTTTTAATTAAATGTAACTCCACATTTTTTCCAAATAGATTGGAAGGGTCGGGCAGTCTTGCTATTTGGTGGGGCTGAGTTGAGGGAAGCCAGCAGGTGGGCTCAGGCAATCAAAGATGCTGGGAAGTACACTGCCAGCTCAGGGCTGAGAACCTGGGACATGGCCCTGCCTCCTCCCTCTCTCCACCTCCCCAGCCGGAGGTGCTTGACAGCATAGACCTGCCTTCCCACTCATCTCCTGGATGCCTTCTTCTCCCTTTACCTCACAACCTCTCTTCTAGTTCAGGCCCTTGACATCTCTCTCCTAGATTATGATAACAGTCACCTAATTGTTTCCCCGTCCCCAATCTCAATCCCTTTCAGTCAGTTCGAATTCATTCAGCTAAAAGACTCTTCCTAAAACTACTTTCATTGTAATGTTACTCCCTTGCCAATTACTCAAAATAAGTTCAATTTCTTCTGATTCAACGCAAGCCCTTTCTTCCTTCTGGCATGGACAGAGGACGGTATCTCAGGAGACTGGTCAAGCTTAGGAGTGGCTGTGGTGTCTGGAGAAGAGATTGAGGTGTGGTGGATCCTTGAAGATTTCTCCTGGTGGAGAAACGGACCAGAGTCAGGCAGGCCAAACAAATCAATCTGAAGAGCCTGGGCATAGCTAGGAAATTTGGATCTGAGGCAATGGAAACTGAGCTGAGGCGGAGTTCCAATTGCAGGTGAAACATAGAGAAATTCCATGAGCTCATGAAAGGTTAGCCACAGGGAATTTTTATAGGGAATCTGTTGCCTTGGGCAGAGGAGGGACCAATATAGTATGGACATAGGTAGAATTACACCATAGCTGTGGCAAAGATTGGTTGCTCACAAATACCAATGCTTCTCCTCTCAGTCCTGGCACACAATTAAACTACGTTTTCTAAGCTCCCTGACTTCTTTGCAGATAAATGGGGCCATTAAACTGAGTTTTGGCCAATGAAATGCAGGTGAAAAGATGCATCCACTTTCAGACTCAGACTCTAAAATCTCCTAAGAGCTCTTCTACACTATCTCTTTTGCTCAACACCTGGCTGGATAAAGTGGATCCAGGGGAGGGTTCTAAGGCTTTAGAGGAAGACAAAGACATTAGATAGATGGATCCTGAGTGTCTGAATCATGTGCGAGGAGCACAGCCTCCCTTCCCAACTCCGCTTACATTTCAGATTGTGATGTGGTTGAGAAATAATATGCGCTATTCAAGCCCTTGAGATTTGGGGATTGTTTGAGATAGCAGTTAACCTCCTCTGACTAATACAATAGGTATCCTGACATTGAGGGGCGTCTAGGAGAAAAAGAAGGAGGTAGACCTGGGTTCCATTCAACCTGTACAGTAGGGCCTGTGAAGATTGTGTCACAAGAGTAGGGCCACCTCTCGGCCCAGTCTGTTTCTTGGCCCTTCTTCCCTGTTCCTCTGTAATACTGAGGAGGTCCCCAATGACCAAGAGAAGAAACCTGAGGCAGGCCCTGCCTTGATGGGAGAAGGTTGGAGTATTGTATTAGTCAGATTTCCACTGTGATATCCTTGCAACAACTACAGGTTTACAACGACAATTTCATTTCTCATTCATAGCTCTGTGATGAGGGTAGCGGCTCTGCTTCAGGCTGAGGACTGTGTTCAAATCTGCTTCACGTGTCTCCAATTCAGGGACTGGCAGCCTCATGGCAGATTGCAGAAGCTCAGTCCACAAAACCAAACTATCCAAGCACACTTAAGCTTCTGCTTGTGGCACATCCACTAACATTCCATTAATCAAAGTAAATCACAATCCAGAGTCAATAGGGTAAAGATATTTATGCTGCAGACTGTGAGCCATGGCAGAGCATGAAAGGAAGAACTGTGGACAAATCATATAATGTACCATGAGCACCATCTTAAATAAGGCAGTGACCTGCCTAAAATCCAATGTCCCTGTAGGACTGTGTTTGTTTGAGTGATGTAAGAGGCTTCGGAGAGCTATAAGGATTGACCAGAGTGTTTTGGGTCACGGGAAGGAAAATTGGAGTCAAAAGCCATAGTTTCTAAGTGACCATGAACCTTTGGCAAGTCACTTCTATCTGGACCTCAATTTAACTCTCTGGAACATGAGGGAGGTGGGCAGGATGTAACGTCCTTACAAGTTCATACATCTGAAGACTTTAAGAAACTCAACTCTATGATCCTAAGCCATGATCTGTGAGAGGCTATTGTCTTCAAGCCAGGAAAACCGGTGGTGTGTGCTCTGTCCCAGCAGAGAGTCTAGGAGAAGATGGTTTCTGGGAGAAAAAGAGTCCTCTATAGAAGGACAGTAGGGAGCAGAGAGGATCTTGAGAGAAGACTCAAGTATATTTCTCTGTGCACATCTAAAAGCTCTTAGATCAGACTGCTCAGGGCCTGATAATTTTTCCATTAAGAGGAAATAATTTTCTGGGTCTGTTTTGGTTGTATTCATCTGCAGTTGACAGCATCAGCTACTGCAGCCGTGACATACTGCCCGTCCCCCAGACCAGGCATGTGCTTGTGGGGAAAGGAAAGAGGCAGAGGTCTCAGCATCTCTCGGCCTGAATGAAGGGACCAGGCAGCTACAACATGACCCCAGTATCCGTCTCATATGACCCACTGTGACCTCGGGTACCTCCCACTCCATTTTCTTCCCTAAAAAAGAAATGTAAACAATAACCCAACCAAGAAACCAACCGCTGTGCTATCTCCGCCCCAACCCCCACCTCCTGCCTATCGCTTCTTCTAAGCCAGCTTGACAATAACCATTCATCACCAAAAAGAAAACAAAGTACGGAGAAACAAAAACCAATCTAAGGCCGCAAATTGACGTCAAACTTTGAAAAATGGACTGCGAGATGGTTGTGCGGTGAGCTCTTTCTGCTTTCCAGAGCAGATGGGGCTGGGCACCTTCTGTCACAAATCCTTGTGGCCTCAAGTTCAACTTGGAGGTGACTACAGTCCAGGGAGCAGATTTGACTTCCAGAGGTGACATTGGGATAAGGAGAGGTGGAAAAGTCCTATGGGAATAGTGACAAAGGAGAGCCAACTCTTGTGCTGGGAGTATGCGCGGTTGGAGTGGACTGGGTCCGGGAGAGGGTGATGCTGGCTCCATGTCATCCTTCTGGATTCTGTTCCCTGTGGAGCTGGGGTGTGAGATCCTGACATTTCTGGTTTCAAGAGGGGTTGAAGAAGAAAGAAATCACAGATTTTGATACCTTGCACTTGTGTGTATAAAGGGCTTTACCAACTTCAAAGCATTTCCATAGGCATGATCTCACTCCAAGCAAGGCTGGAATAAAAGCAGAGCTGGAAGTGAGGTGCAAAGATGTTCTGTGACTCACCCAGAGTCACACAACTTGTTAAGTGATAGGGTTGGACTTGAACCTAGGGCTTTCTGGCTCCAGAGCTAACCATCTTTCTTTCGGGGACACTTTGAACTGGCAGGAGTGTGAGGCATCATCAACAAATGCCTATGTTTTTCAGAGGGGGCAGCGCAAGACCAGAGAGGAGAGCTGACTCAGCCGAGGTTCCACAGTCAGTTGGTCAGGGCTCAGGGTCCAGGGCCGGTGGTTCCTGATTCCCAACCAGATGGAAGTGCCATGCCTGCAGAGTCCCAGTGAAGACCAGGAATCCTACGGTGGGATTCCCCAGGAAAGTGGCTGGGACTGCTATTGGTGAAGGCTAGATGGGACGGTTGGCTCCTGGGCTTTGTCTGGGGACATGGTACCATTTTGTCTCTTTGGAAAAGTCTGAGGCAGCCATAGGATGATGGAAATCTGGGAGGAATTGTGATTGGCCCCCAGTTAATAATGTGTAAAAAGAGGTCATTCTTTCTTCTCAGGAAACAACTTTCTCCTCTTAGCGTCACATACCTACTCTCCAACCTGGTCACTCAGCACCCTTGGCCTGTCTTCAGATGCTAAGGACTCCCTTAGGCCCTGGCCCGTCTTATTTCATCGAAGAGCACTGGATACAAGGGGCATCTCTCACTGTTCTCTGCCCGCCGGCAGGCTTCCCTCTCTCATGATCCATTTCCTTAGGGCCTACACTCTGTAAAAGTATCCCGGTTATCTGACAGGCTCAGTGAAGGCAGACTGCCCAGGTTCAAATCCAGGTTCCACCACACATTAGCCTTGTATTCCTGGGCAAGTTAATTAACTTCTCTTAGCTTCAGTTTTCTTATCTGAGAAATGAGGATAATAATACTTATGTCATAAGGTTACTGGGAGTTTTAAATGAATTTATGTAAAGAACTTAGCACAATGCCTGAAGCATAATAAACATTCAATAAGTGTTAGTTATTTTTAGTTTTAAACCTATTCATGCTCCTGTCTTGATGGAGGCTAATGACTCATTCCAAAGTTAAAGTAGATGTGTTTTTACAGAGATCTAATTGAGGAAATGCCTTACCAGAAGAGTTTGGAGATTTTAGTCCTAAGTAACTTCTCTGGGGGTGATCTCCTTTGAGTGTTGGGGTCTTCCAGCTAAGCCCCTCAGAGCACATTGCAGGCTCCAGACGTGAATCATAAGTTAGACATTCAGCTGTCTGCCAAGACCTTTGTTTGAACTAGAATTCACACCCCTCAGCCGAAGCATGGAACAAGAGGTTTTAGAACCATAACTAGGTGATGAAGGGGACACAGGTGGGGAGTAAAGTGGGAAAGGACAGCAGGACCCTGTGGCCTGAGTACCATCTCAGCAGGGCAGGTAGGACATATGTGGGCTTTGCAATCTGATGACTAGGATTCGAGGACCCTCCCTGCCTCCATTAATGATGTGCTTTTGGAGACGGTATTTAATGAGGTATTCTTTTTTTCTTTGCATAGCTTTTGCTTGAAGTCAAATAATTTTAGATTTGGTACATCTAAACTCGAATACCTATGAACTTTGTGGCCTTGTTCTTGCCAGAGCTATGGCTGTAGGGAGCAGAGATCCCTAGAAGGATACTTAAGTGTGCCTGAACGAGAGAAGTTGTTGAAGAAACAGACATCTCATAGGTCCGAGGGCAGGGGCTGCAGAGCTGCAAGGCTGCATGGGAAATAGTGGTGAAAGTGGGTTCGGGTCCATCCTACCTCTTAGAAACTGCTTCTCTGTCTCTCTTGGGCAGCCTGGTTTTTCTCTCTCAGCATTTCGGCCTTTCTCTGTGCATCTGTTCTGTTCTCTCTGCGTTCAGTCAGCTTACACTGCTTACTCTCCATTTCTACTCCTAATTTCAACTTATTCGTGCCTATGGCCTCCTCAGCCCTGTCTTTGCAGACTTTGTGCTGTACCAATGGCAGTTTTCCTCTCAATATCTTTGCTCAAACCCCAGAAAGAACCTGATCTTTTTCAACCTCTCAGACCATAAATCACTGTGGATCAGTTTCTCTTAGGTCCTGTGTCCACCATTTATCCAGTCATCTGAGGCTGGAAGAATGGGGTCCTGTGCTGCTTTGGCAATGGGGGTTTGTGCTGGGGAAGTTTCCCTTATAATGGGCTGTAGGTGGGCTGGGAAGTAATCAGCGACCCTAGGACAGGTAGGCAAGTCACAATGTCTCAACAACAAACTCTCCAGGTTCCTTATCTGGAAAGCAGATTATTATGTAGATTAAATGAATCAGTCAGTGAAAGTGTCCACCATAGATCTGACCCCTCCTCTCCATCTCCACAGCCACTTTTTTTTAATCTACCCCTTTACCATGTATCCCTTGGACTAATCCAGAAGTTCCACAACTGGATTCTTGGCTCCCAACTTTGCCCCTCTCCCCATTGAATCAAATCCATTTTCCACAGAATTGCCATAGTGAGCTTTCTAAATGCAAATTCAAAGAGCTGCAAGATCAAGTGCTGGTGAGGATGTGATGAAACAGGCATCTTATATTTTACTGATGGGACTGTAATATTGCTATAATTTTAATGATTAGCAATCTAGCAATATCTATTAAACTTAAAAATACCATAACCTTTGATTTTTTGCATTCCCACTTTTGGCACGCTATCCCATGGAAATGAAAGCACCCATATGTAATCCTTACCCATCTGGGTAAGGCTATTTACTGTAGCATTATTTTTAGGTGTCAACATAATTAAATAAATTTATTTAAATAACCTGAATATTCAACGGTAAACGGTTGAATAAATTTTACTACATTCATGAACAGGCAAATTATACACATTTTAAAAATGAGTTAGTTCCACATCTATTGACTAGAAGGTATATCACCATATGAGATAAGCAGCTTGCTTAGTAAAGGGTGTGATGTATTTTTGAAAAACAATTAGTGCAAACAGTGGCATATTTATGTGTGTATATGTTCATATTTGCTTGATGAGCATAGAAACAAGTATGGGAAATTACTAGGTGTGGAGCAGTGTTTTTTAGCCTTCGTAAGCATCGGAATCACCAAAAGAGCTTGCAGCAGATTGCGTTTCTTTCCTTTTTTCCTCTTCTTTTTTTATTAAAAGACAATTGACATATAACATTATATTAGTTTCAGGTATACAACATAATGATTCGATATATGTGTATATTACAAAATGATCACCACAATTAGTCTAGTTAACAGTCATCACCACATACAGTCACAAGTTTTTTCTTGTGATGAGGACTTTTATAATCTACTCTCTAGTAACTTTTCAAATATATAATACAGTATTATTAACTATAATCACATGGCATTTCTAACAAGCTCCCAATAGATGCCATTGCTTTTGTTTCAGAAACATATTTTGAGAACCACTGGTATAGAGGAGTAGTAGAAATGGAGTGGGAGAAGTTATGAAAGTTTTCTTTCTATAACTTTACATTCTCTCACCAGTTTTAGTACCCAATGTAGCTGTTATCAATTTTGAAAAGGAACATAGTAAAAGAGAGGGGAAAGAGTCTAAAAAAGGAAAGGAAATCTGCTTAGCATGCATCGTTCGCTTTCCTAATATCCTTAGTGGGTCCTGTTGCACACAAGATAAAGTCCAAACTCATCAGCATGGAATCAAGGCCTTTTGGGGTTGGGCTCCTGCCTTTGAACTCTTCATTCCCCTTTCGTCTGGCAGTGCTTGGCCAATCTCCCCTGTAGCTGCACAGAACTGCCTGCCACTCCCAAGTGTGCTCAGTTTCACACAGCCTGGCTTTGCTTATGTAGCTGCCTATGTGAGCTCCTCAAAGGCAGGGGCTGACTTGCTTGTCTTTGGATTCTCAGCACCAAGTGCAGTTCTATGCAAATATAGTAGGTGCTCAATAAATTTTGTTGAATAGGAAGATGAATGAATGAACAGTAGGCATCCAAAGAGAGATGCTGAATTTGAACCGCCTATGCAGAGTTAACCCTGCCCCGCCAAGCATTTTCTCCTAGGGGGTGGGCTGCTCCTATGGTTCCCAGGTGCCTGTGCATCAAGGAAATGCAAATAACCCAAATCCAGGCAGAATGGGCAGGTGCATGTTGAGGAGTCTGTGCTCCAGACACACCTGCTTCTCCTCAAAGCTCTTCAGCCCCTCCTCAATATTCCTGAACCCACTCAGTCTAAGTGGGTAATGGCATAGGGAGGTTGAAGGGTGCAGGGAGGTCCCTGTGATTTAACAGGGGGCTGCATCATTATGCTAATTTCCCTTTGGAGCAAGAGAATTTTCATGAATGAATGGGTGCCGATGACTGTGGGTGTGTGGGCATGTGCACACTCATCTATAATTAATGATAAAACCTCATTTGTGTGGTACTTTACAGTTTGTAAAGTGTTTCACATCCATTATCCCATTAAGTCCCCATGAAACCTTATGATTTGTACAAAGCGAGTATTGTCATTTCCATTTTTCTGATGAAGAAAATAAGGCATTGAGAGTTTAAGTGACTTGCTCAGGATTGCACTTTGCAGACACCCACCAAGATACAGAACAACGGCGTCACCTGGCCCTGTTTCCAGATGCTGAGCATGGACAGGAGGCTTCAGAGACCACTCGATTCAGGAGGTCCTCCTTCCTGAGACCCGATCACCCCTCCTGAGGACGGCACCACTCCAGCTTCCTCGTGCCCTATTAGTCAGCTCATCACTCATCAGACAGCTTTTGAATTCTGTGGTAAAGTAGGAAATACATATTTGCTCTTTGACCTTGGTTCCTGACAAAGAGCTTCTAAGTCTGTAGGAATTTCCTGGGTGATAAGAGTGTATTTTTTGTATGCTAATGAGATGACTGGTAGCAGGGAGCACCTAGATAGCTTCAGGATGGGGACTGGTCACCGGAAAGACCAAGCCATGATTAGAAGCTTGGGACTTTCAACAACAACAGAAGCAATCATAATTATTTTATATAATATAGTAGAGAGGGCATACTCACAGAAAAGGTGCCTCTTTAACTGGGTCTCACTGGGTCCAACTGAGCCTCAGAGGCCCCAGGATCTCATTCAGATGTTTGGAGATGTGCATCAGGGTGTCTGAGTTGACCAGCTCAGCCTATTTTTGTTTGAAGATTAGTTTCTGATGTGTGGGCCAGTCCTCCAAAGGACCATGAGCATGTGAGAACAGGAAGAGCCTCTGAGAAGAGGGCCAGCCTCCTGAAGGCCCTGGGACAACTAGTTGGGGAGCATGGGGGATACGTTTAGAGGATAGGGTACAGAGTAACACAATCAGGGGAAAATGCAGTACTCAACTCAGTGGCTGCTATTCAAGAAGAGGGTGGGTGGGCTTTAGCTGGGAGATGCTGCCCGCTTCAGGGATGGAGGAATTATAAATGTACCACCCCTATGTCTACTCTTCAGTCTTTCCAACTCTGACACTTTCTTTTTCATATCTGTGCTACTATCTGCTATGGTCTGAATATATCCCCACAAAATTCATACATTGAATCTTAATCCCCAAGGTGATGGTATTAAGAGATAGAGCCTTTGGAAAGTGAATAGATCATGAGGATGGAGCCCTCATGAATGGAATTAGTGCCCTTATAAAAAGGACCTGAGAAATCTCCCTGGACCTTTCCACCATGTGAGGATACAGCAAAATGGTATCATTTATGAACCAAGAGGAGGGCCCTCACGGGTCACCAAATCTGCTGGCACCTTGATCTTGGACTTCCCAGCCTCCAGAACTGTGAAAAATAAATTTCTGTTGTTTATAAACCACCCGAGGTATGGTATTCCATTATAGCAGGCCTAACGTACTAAGACACTATTATTCCTCTTTTTCTCTTTCAGTTGCTGGCTCTTTAGAAGGGGCAATAGAAAAAGCAAGGGTTTTGAAGCCAGATTAGATCCTGCCTTCCCTATTTACTAGCTGTATGATCTTAGACTAGTGTCTTAGCTTCTCTGGGCCTCATTTTCCTCTTCAGTGAAATGTGGATAACGATAATTGTATCAAACTCACAAGTTTATTGGGAAGACTAAGTGGATTAATGCCTCGGGCCTGGCACATGGAAGCTACATGAGGAATTTGAGTTCTCTTCCCCATTGAACATGATTCTCCTTCCTCTTCCCTCTGACCAGATATCAGAACAGCCGCCCACTCATGGAATGCCTAAGGAGTGCACCTGTGTCAATGTGTATTTTTCCTTTCTTTTAAAAATGTGTAGAGAACTAATTATAAATAGGGGCAGCCCCCTCCCTGGTGAAAAAGTTTGGTTGTGGTGGCAGGGATGAGGCCACTTAAAGGACAAGAGGAGAATTGGTGATGGAAGTCAGGAGAGCAGAAGGAATAAGCTCCCAAGGCAGCCATGTCAACTCCCTTCTGTGACATCAATGCCCATCCAAGAGAACATTCTAGAACCTTCAGAATCATATTTGACTCTCCTTTCCCCCTTCTTCTAGATTCAATTTGTTATTCTTTCTACAAATATATTTTTTAGTGCCTACTATGTGCAAGACATTATTCTACATCCTTCACTTCTACTTCAAACACATCCCTCCTATGATTTTGCCTGAAGTTGGACCTTCATTAATTGAATGTCTACAACACAAGCCAGGACCATTGTGTTGGGTGGCTGATAATATTCTCTCAGTTAATCCAGTTAATCCTCTCACCACAACTACAAAGGAGATATTATCCAGTATTCCCATTTTACACGCAGAGGTCCTGGAGATCAGTGAGGCTGAAGGACCTGCTCGGTGTCCCATCGTTAGTGAGTGGGGAGCCAGAATTCAAATTCAGGTCATCTGCCACCTAAGGCTCCACACTGGCTTGTCTCTTGCTAGGACTATTGCGGTGGCAGCCCCATGCTTCCCTACCCCAAGCCATCCTCCAGGCTACCATCAAAATGACCTTTCTAACATTCCGACAGCCTAGGTGGCCTTTCCAAAACCTTGTATGCTTTCCTCGCACATCTTTCCAGCCTCATCTTCTGGTGCTTCCCTCCCAGCACCCAGCTGGAGCCACCACTCTCCATTCAGGCTGTGCGTTTCCACACTTCAGTGCCTTGCACATGCAGTTTTTACTCCTTTCTCTAAGCAAACGAACACTCACCTCCTCCACGAAGCCTCTCCCAGCCCTCCAGGAAGATCCAATAGTTCTACCCTGTGTTCCCACACCACTTGCCTCAAGTCTCTGCTATAGAGCCCAGCCTACAGAGTATCACAATTTTTTAAAATTCCTGGCTGAGTCTTATTTATCCTTGTATTCCCAGTGTCTTGTACAGTCAGTAGATGACACATGAAAATGTTCTAGATGCTTTTGTTGAGCTGAGTTAAAGTCAAACTGTCAGAGACACTCCCCACCCCCAAACACTTCTCACCTGAGTCCGCTTTCTGGGCACTATGTTTTGCAAGAGCCCTGCCCAGCTGTTCCGCCTCAAAACCCCTCCTGGGTCCCGTTCCTTCAGGAGCTTTTGACAGAAGAGAGTCAAGTCATCCCCAAAGTGTTGGCACCATTATCGCCTAACTCCGTGATTGTATTGGGTCTCTGACCTCTCAGAGTCCCTGTGGCACTGCCACTCCCCTTCCCTCCCAGCACCTCATCACCACTAAAAGAAGCAAGCGGAGAATGCAGACTGACTCCCAGGAATTGTCCAGATGGGTTAACGCTGGCCATGTGTGGGCAGAGTAATGAGCACCATCCCATGGTAGGAAGGAAGTCACAAGGCACAGGATCATTCAGAGAGCAGGGCTTTGTGCCTTCTCTAGGAGGGCTGCGGGCCTTCCCTGGGCCTCTGGGACGAGAAGAAGAGCCTTGGATCATGTGGTCCTCCTGGACCGGTGTGAGGATGGGGAGCTCACATTCACTGCTTGCTTCTCCTGACCTTATAAACCCCATTACCACTAACCGTCACAAACCCTAGAGGTGGTCGTATTAACCTCACCTCGCTGAAAAGGAAACAGAGGTCAGGTGGTACATGTCCATGGTCACCAGAGAGCAAGGTGGTGATGTGGGATTTGAATCTCTCTCTGAGGAAAGACCTAAGGCAGAAAAATCTCTTGGATATCTGAAATGATTTTGACCTGTGATAGTGACAGCTGTTGGGATCCCCAAGTCTAGCTAATCCCGGTGCAGGAAACCTTGATAGTTTCACCCAGCCCTTTCGGAGCTTTGCTTTATAGCCACACTATTCCTAGCTGGCTGCCCATTGAGTGAGGCCTGATTTTGCCAGAAAACAAAGACATACTCAACTCTAACCAATTTCTCCTTCTGCTCTTCCACCTCCCGCCCCCAGCTTCTTTCCAGTGTCGACAGAGTGCTGACAGACTCTCCCTCGCCCAAACTTCAGTCAGGCTCCTCTGAGCCCTCTTCTCTACTAAGCTGTGACCTTAGGCTACTGAGTCCATCCTTGCAAAGTCCAGTTTTAACAAGGATCCTGCTAAGCCAGTTTAGAAAGAACCGCACCACGCACACACATACACATACACATGCCCTGCTATATATCTGGTCATCCATTTCTGCCTTCAGCAACAATCTCCCTAACCCTCCTCTTGGTAATTTTCCAGCTACTGACCTCCTCACTCTGCTCCTTGGCTATAAATCTTCACTTGTCCTTGCTGAATTTGGGTTGAGCCCTATCTCTCTCTTCTATCGCGATAGTCCTGAATAAAGTCTTCTCCACTGTTTTAACACGTGTCAGAATACTTTTTCTTTAACTCTGCCCCTACATGCTGAGCTTGAGTGGAGACAGAGAGAAGCAAAAGGAAGTGAGTCATCTCATACCTTCCCACTCCTGTCCGTCTTTGGTCCTGACTGACACAGCAAGTGGGAGCTGCTGCAGGAATCAGGGTGGGGCCCGAGCCTCAGGACCCCAGAATCCAGCGGGCAGAACAAGAATAAGCTGGCCCTGAAGATCAAGCTGCCTCAGGGTGGTGTCTCCCTGGTAACTGGAGCTGCCAGTCTGTGTAGTGAGTCTGGATTTTCCCACACATGCTGGTGTACAAAGAATGTCACGCTATTCTATTTACTTTTTAAATTAGATGAAATCTGATGTTGGGGTCCCATACTATCAGATTGGCAGAGACTCTTCCCAACCCTTTCTCTTGGGCCAGGGTGCTCCCAGAACAAGCACTGGAGAGGCCTTTGGTCTTTGATCCCCTCTGGTCCCCGCTGGTCCCCGCTGGTCCTCACTGACATAAAGTATTTCTAGGCCAATATGGACCTGGAGGGTGGCCACTTCTGTTGCTTTCCTACCAGATTTGGGAATAAGAAAGGACTCATGCTAAGGCCTCTTGGATGCACCAACAAGACATTACCTCTCCCCTGACTAGCCTTGGAAATCCCTCCCCTCCCCTGGACTTACTTAGTTCTCTTCTTTCCTTCTCTGGAAGGCTTGGCATAGTCCAGTCCATCCAAGAAGCCATGGATGTAAGTTGTCTTCCTATAACCTGTTTCAGGAAATGGTTGGCTTCTTGAAGAGGGAGAGAAAATGACTTTCAGAACAAAACACAAATTAACATCTCAATAAATTATCTTGCCTGAGCTTCTCTTCACCAGGAGGACGTGAAGGGGTGTTCACATTGCCAGGTTCAGAGGAGCAGGAGGGGGATTGCAAGGAGCGGGCCTTGGAGCAGGGTGAAGAGTTTTAATAAAAGAGGAGCATTACCTGTATTTTTCTCTCCCAGTGTCCCGAACCACCAACTGGGAAGGGGAACAGGCTGGTATAACTTTCCCTGAGAGCTTGGCCGAGGTTAAACGAGGCAGTGTGCTTGTTTATAGAATTTGAAATGGGGAAAGGGTCCAGAGGGAAGGGTGAAGGATAATAAAACTCCTGCTGAAAATACCAGCTGGGGACTGAGCAAAGGATTCTGTCCCTCGCTTGTCTTGGGATCTGTGTGTGCACTGGGGGCCTTTCTGCAGGGTAGTGAGCTCTGCAATGACCTCTTGGCAGTGTTCATTCCTCCATGTGTGCTTG
>NW_024349800.1:65181283-65181769 GCF_902729225.1 Pteropus medius | reverse complement strand
GTGTGTGTGTGTGTGTGTGTGTGTGTGTGTGTGTGTGTGTGTTTGCATGAGTGCACGCACGCACACACACACACTCGTGCGTGAGATCTTGGGCTGTGCAGGGTGCCACGGGACCTGGGGGAGTGGCTGTGTGCCCACCCACCTTGAACACACTATGCTAATGAATGAGGCATTACAATGCCATTCCCCCAGGGCCCCAAGCTCAGATCACATCTCCATTAATACACTCCTGGAGTGCATTGTGATTGGCATCGCTACAATAAACAGTAAATGAGTGAATAATAATTGGCCATCTATTTGAAAGTGTTGCCGAGGTTGCCATGACAATCACACCTTTTATTAAGCTTTATTAAGCTGCAGCTGCAGGGAGTGGGGTGGTGGGAGCCCAGCCTCCTAAGGCACCCTGCAGAGGGTCTGACCTGCTAGGTGACCTTTCCCAGGAGCTCTTGAGGTACAGAGTCCAGATGTAGGGGGGAGGGGTTGCTT